>NW_026969839.1:0-364785 GCF_028390025.1 Pseudophryne corroboree
AGCTGTATTCCCAGCAGGTGATAATCAAGGTACCCCTCCTACAACAGGGAAAGGGGTATTATTCCACGCTGTTTGTGGTACCGAAGCCGGACGGCTCGGTGAGACCTAATTTAAATCTGAAATCCTTGAACACTTACATACAAAGGTTCAAATTCAAGATGGAGTCACTCAGAGCGGTGATGGCAAACCGGGAAGAAGGGGATTATATGGTGTCTCTGGACATCAAGGATGCTTATCTCCATGTCCCAAATTACCCTTCTCACCAAGGGTACCTCAGGTTTGTGGTACAGAACTGTCACTATCAGTTTCAGACGCTGCCGTTTGGTTTGTCCACGGCACCCCGGGTCTTTACCAAAGTAATGGCCGAAATGATGATACTCCTTCGAAGGAAGGGAGTTTTAATTATCCCTTACTTGGACGATCTCCGGATAAGGGCAAGATCCAGGGAACAGTTGGTAGTCGGGGTAGCACTATCTCAAGTAGTGTTGCGGCAGCACGGTTGGATTCTTAATATTCCAAAATCGCAGCTGATTCCGACGACACGTCTTCTATTCCTAAGGATGATCCTGGACACAGTCCAGAAAATAAGAATTTACTTACCGATAATTCTATTTCTCATAGTCCGTAGTGGATGCTGGGGACTCCGAAAGGACCATGGGGAATAGCGGCTCCGCAGGAGACTGGGCACAAAGTAAAAGCTTTAGGACTAGCTGGTGTGCACTGGCTCCTCCCCCTATGACCCTCCTCCAAGCCTCAGTTAGGATACTGTGCCCGGACGAGCGTACACAATAAGGAAGGATTTTGAATCCCGGGTAAGACTCATACCAGCCACACCAATCACACCGTACAACTTGTTATCTGAACCCAGTTAACAGCATGATAACAGAAGGAGCCTCTGAAAAGATGGCTCACAACAACAATAACCCGATTTTTGTAACAATAACTATGTACAAGTAATGCAGACAATCCGCACTTGGGATGGGCGCCCAGCATCCACTATGGACTATGAGAAATAGAATTATCGGTAAGTAAATTCTTATTTTCTCTAACGTCCTAGTGGATGCTGGGGACTCCGAAAGGACCATGGGGATTATACCAAAGCTCCCAACCGGGTGGGAGAGTGCGGATGACTCTGCAGCACCGAATGAGAGAACTCCAGGTCCTCCTCAGCCAGGGTATCAAATTTGTAGAATTTAGCAAACATGTTTTCCCCTGACCAAGTAGCTGCTCGGCAAAGTTGTAAAGCCGAGACCCCTCGGGCAGCCGCCCAAGATGAGCCCACTTTCCGTGTGGAATGGGCTTTTACAGATTTTGGCTGTGGCAGGCCTGCCACAGAATGTGCAAGCTGAATTGTACTACAAATCCAACGAGCAATCGTCTGCTTAGAAGCAGGAGCACCCAGCTTGCTGGGTGCATACAGGATAAACAGCGAATCAGATTTTCTGACTCCAGCCGTCCTGGAAACATATATTTTCAGGGCCCTGACTACGTCCAGCAACTTGGAATCCTCCAAGTCCCTAGTAGCCGCAGGCACCACATATGAAAAATTAGGTAAGGGCTTTTATAGGATAAAGCCGCCAATTCTGAGACGCGATGTACAGAGAGCCAACGTAAAAAATAACAATGTTTATTAATAAAACATATAAAAAGATTAATTGTCAAATAACCGGTGAAAAATATATATAAATATATATAAGAACATTCTACCTTTGAGAAAGTCACGTGAACGTGACGAAACGCGTCAGGACCCGCCCCTATCCACACTCAGCTCAGGTGAAATCTTCCAGGTGTTCCTTGGTCCCCGCTGCACCCTCCTTCTACAGCATCCGACATCAGCGGCTTCAGCGCACACGCCGCCACGACCGGGTTGTGAGAGAGACGGTCCATTCCTTTCCGCTGCACAGCGTATATGGGCATTGCAGGACATTGAAGCCGAGGACGCTCGGCTCTTACCAGCCCATTTTGGAAAGGTATTGAATATCAATTTCAACTGAGGGACTTTTTTATTCATTAGGATCCTACCAACACACCTGGTATTTATCAACTATCTAACAAGTGAATCACGGAACTTTTCACCCCAATAAGCTGAGTCATTACAATATACCACTAGTTCACGTCTAGTGACTGTTCTTATATATATTTGTATATATTTTTCACCGGTTATTTGACAATTAATCTTTTTATATGTTTTATTAATAAACATTGTTATTTTTTACGTTGGCTCTCTGTACATCATGTTTCGTTCCTGATATTCAGCGCAGCCGTTTGTTCTTTTTCTATGCTATCACCACAATACTACACATAGTATTCCGGCAAGCGCAGACTATCAGGAACATAAAATTGTGATTATTTAATTCTATGAAACACGTATTGGTTTTCACTTTTTATTTTGATGATTAGGCGCTCGTTTGTTGCAGTTTTTTGTTTTGGTCAATTCTGAGACACGCCTGGCTGAAGCCAGGGCTAACAGCATTACCACTTTCCATGTGAGATATTTTAAGTCCACAGTGGTGAGTGGTTCAAACCAATGTGATTTTAGGAATCCCAAAACTACATTGAGATCCCAAGGTGCCACTGGAGGCACAAAAGGAGGCTGTATATGCAGTACTCCCTTGACAAACGTCTGAACTTCAGGAACAGAAGCCAGTTCTTTTTGGAAGAATATTGACAGGGCCGAAATTTGAACCTTAATGGACCCTAATTTGAGGCCCATAGACAGTCCTGTTTGCAGGAAATGCAGGAAACGACCCAGTTGAAATTCCTCTGTAGGGGCCTTCCTGGCCTCGCACCACGCAACATATTTACGCCAAATACGGTGATAATGTTGTATGGTTACATCCTTCCTGGCTTTGATCAGGGTAGGGATGACTTCATCCGGAATGCCTTTTTCCTTCAGGATCCGGCGTTCAACCGCCATGCCGTCAAACGCAGCCGCGGTAAGTCTTGGAACAGACATGGTCCCTGCTGGAGCAGGTCCTTTCTTAGAGGTAGAGGCCACGGGTCTTCCGTGAGCATCTCTTGAATTTCCGGGTACCAAGTCCTTCTTGGCCAATCCGGAGCCACGAGTATAGTCTTTACTCCTCTCCTTCTTATGATTCTCAGTACTTTTGGTATGAGAGGAAGAGGAGGGAACACATACACTGACTGGTACACCCACGGTGTTACCAGAGAGTCCACAGCTATTGCCTGAGGGTCCCTTGACCTGGCGCAATATCTGTCCAGCTTTTTGTTGAGGCGGGACGCCATCATGTCCACCCTTTGGTTTTTCCCAACGGTTCACAATCATGTGGAAGACTTCTGGGTGAAGTCCCCACTCCCCCGGGTGAAGATCGTGTCTGCTGAGGAAGTCTGCTTCCCAGTTGTCCACTCCCGGAATGAACACTGCTGACAGTGCTATCACATGATTCTCCGCCCAGCGAAGAATCCTTGCCACTTCCATCATTGCCCTCCTGCTTCTTGTGCCGCCCTGTCTGTTTACGTGGGCGACTGCCGTGATGTTGTCCGACTGGATCAACACCGGCTGACCCTGAAGCAGAGGTCTTGCCTGACTTAGGGCATTGTAAATGGCCCTTAGTTCCAGGATATTTATGTGAAGTGACGTTTCCATGCTTGACCACAAGCCCAGGAAATTTCTTCCCTGTGTGACTGCTCCCCAGCCTCTCAGGCTGGCATCCGTGGTCACCAGGACCCAATCCTGAATGCCGAATCTGCGGCCCTCTAGGAGATGAGCACTCTGTAACCACCACAGGAGAGACATCCTTGTCCTTGGAGACAGGGTTATCCGCTGATGCATTTGAAGATGCGATCCGGACCATTTGTCCAGCAGATCCCACTGAAAAGTTCTTGCATGGAATCTGCCGAATGGAATCGCTTCGTAAGAAGCCACCATCTTTCCCAGGACCATTGTGCATTGTACTGACACTTGGCCTGGTCTTAGGAGGTTCCTGACTATGTCGGATAACTCCTTGGCTTTCTCCTCCGGGAGAAACACCTTTTTCTGTACTGTGTCCAGAATCATCCCTAGGAACAGCAGACGTGTCGTCGGAATCAGCTGCGATTTTGGAATATTTAGAATCCATCCGTGCTGTCGTAGTACTACTTGAGATAGTGCTACTCCGACCTCTAACTGTTCTCTGGACCTTGCCTGCTTACTTTGTGCCTTCCAATGCACAATGCAAACTACAGGTAGTGCTGCAGGGCCCACACCCTTTTACTTGCCGTACAGAGCAGCTCTGGAGCTGTTACAGTGCCCAGCTGCTGCAAGAAATCAGCTTGAATGCTTCAGGGGCTGGGGCATAGCCAACATGAGCCCCACACCGAAGGAGGGTGGAGGTGTTTAATGCGAACTAGGGGTCATCCAAGCGCCGCAAAAGGCCGCCATGCCCTACACGCCTCTTTTCTCTTTTCATATGCAGACGAGGGTTGAAGCCAACTTTGACCCACTGCTTGGATGACATCACCGTATGCAAATCCATCTGCTGCAGGCCTTCCCCCAGGAATGCTTGCACTAGTTGTTGCATTTGGTTTGTTGTTTGACCCACTGCTTGGATGACATCACCGTATGCAAATCCATCTGCTGCAGGCCTTCCCCCAGGAATGCTTGCACTAGTTGTTGCATTTGGTTTGTTGTTTGGGGGTGCTTCATTATTAGGCAGCCTTCTGCCCTCCCATGTTCATCTGAAAATTTGTGTTCTCCCTGCAGTTGTTGTCCCCAGATGAGAGTTCCCTTGTGCTGCCTCAGTTGAATCTCCTTTACTTGACAGAGATGTGCCTGAGCAGCGGCCCTCCCCAGCCCTATCCCAAATCATACTTATTTTGCATAGGAGATACCATGGTCATGAAGATTGTTCTCCCAGGGTGAGGTTCATTCATTGCATTCTGGGTATGCTGACCCCTGTGATTTCCCCAAATGTGGGAAACTCGACTGCATTATTTGTGGTAGTGGGGGACTGTGTTTGTGCTTTCCTCTGGTCAGCTCTGGTAAAAGTCAGATTTATTTGTCTCAGATCTTCCTCTAGCCTTGTTCTTCTTTCGAGAGTTCCCTTGTGCTGCCTCAGTTGGATCTCCTTCACTTGACAGGGGGGTACCCGAGCAGCGACCCTCCCCAGCTCTAGCCCAACTTCTACTTACCTGGCAGGTGAGATACTATGATCATGTAGGTGCTTCTCCCAGGGCAAGGCTCACCCATTGCACTCTGGGTGTGCTGCTCCTGCGATTTCCCCAAATGTGGGAAACTTGACTGCATAATTTGTGTTTCCCCTGGTCGGCTCTCATATAATTCAGATCTCTTTGTCTCAGGTCTCTCTCCAGCCTAGTTTGCTGTCTGTTTCAACTTCTCTTTTCTTGAGCCGCTCCCTTCTATGCCCTTGCGCACTATCCTGACTTCTCCCGTCTGCTTACTTTGTGCCTTCCAATGCACAATGCAAACTACAGGTAGTGCTGCAGGGCCCACACCCTTTTACTTGCCGTTCAGAGCAGCTCTGGAGCTGTTACAGTGCCCAGCTGCTGCAAGAAATCAGCTTGAATGCTTCAGGGGCTGGGGCATAGCCAACATGAGCCCCACACCGAAGGAGGGTGGAGGTGTTTAATGCGAACTAGGGGTCATCCAAGCGCCGCAAAAGGCCGCCATGCCCTGCACGCCCCTTTTCTCTTTTCATATGCAGACGAGGGTTGAAGCCAACTTTGACCCACTGCTTGGATGACATCACCATATGCAAATCCATCTGCTGCAGGCCTTCCCCCAGGAATGCTTGTACTAGTTGTTGCATTTGGTTTGTTGTTTGGGGGTGCTTCAGTATTAGGCAGCCTTCTGCCCTCCCATGTTTATCTGGAAATATGTGTTCTCCCTGCAGTTGTTGTCCCCAGATGAGAGTTCCCTTGTGCTGCCTCAGTTGAATCTCCTTTACTTGACAGAGATGTGCCTGAGCAGCGGCCCTCCCCAGCCCTATACAAAATCATACTTATTTTGCATAGGCGATACCATGGTCATGAAGATTGTTCTCCCAGGGTGAGGTTCATTCATTGCATTCTGGGTATGCTGACCCCTGTGATTTCCCCAAATGTGGGAAACTCGACTGCATTATTTGTGGTAGTGGGGGACTGTGTTTGTGCTTTCCTCTGGACAGCTCTGGTAAAAGTCAGATTTATTTGTCTCAGATCTTCCTCTAGCCTTGTTCTTCTTTCGAGAGTTCCCTTGTGCTGCCTCAGTTGGATCTCTTTCACTTGACAGGGGGGTGCCAGAGCAGCGACCCTCCTCAGCTCTAGCCCAACTCCTACTTACCTGCCAGGTGAGATACTTTGATCATGAAGGTGCTTCTCCCAGGGCAAGGCTCACCCATTGCACTCTGGGTGTGGTGCCCCTGCGATTTCCCCAAATGTGGGAAGCTTGACTGCATAATTTGTGTTTCCCCTGGTCAGCTCTCGTATAATTCAGATCTCTTTGTCTCAGGTCTCTCTCCAGCCTAGTTTGCTGTCTGTTTCCACTTCTTTTTTCATGAGCCCCTCCCTTTTATACCCTTGTGCACTATCCTGACTTCTCCTCCTGTCTGCTTACTTTGTGCCTTCCAATGCACAATGCAAACTACAGGTAGTGCTGCAGGGCCCACACCCTTTTACTTGCCGTACAGAGCAGCTCTGGAGCTGTTACAGTGCCCAGCTGCTGCAAGAAATCAGCTTGAATGCTTCAGGGGCTGGGGCATAGCCAACATGAGCCCCACACCGAAGGAGGGTGGAGGTGTTTAATGTGAACTAGGGGTCATCCAAGCGCCGCAAAAGGCCGCCATGCCCTGCACGCCCCTTTTCTCTTTTCATATGCAGACGAGGGTTGAAGCCAACTTTGACCCACTGCTTGGATGACATCACCGTATGCAAATCCATCTGCTGCAGGCCTTCCCCCAGGAATGCTTGCACTAGTTGTTGCATTTGGTTTGTTGTTTGGGGGTGCTTCAGTATTAAGCAGCCTTCTGCCCTCCCATGTTCATCTGAAAATATGTGTTCTCCCTGCAGTTGTTGTCCCCAGATGAGAGTTCCCTTGTGCTGCCTCAGTTGAATCTCCTTTACTTGACAGAGATGTGCCTGAGCAGCGGCCCTCCCCAGCCCTATCCCAAATCATACTTATTTTGCATAGGAGATACCATGGTCATGAAGATTGTTCTCCCAGGGTGAGGTTCATTCATTGTATTCTGGGTATGCTGACCCCTGTGATTTCCCCAAATGTGGGAAACTCGACTGCATTATTTGTGGTAGTGGGGGACTGTGTTTGTGCTTTCCTCTGGTCAGCTCTGGTAAAAGTCAGATTTATTTGTCTCAGATCTTCCTCTAGCCTTGTTCTTCTTTCGAGAGTTCCCTTGTGCTGCCTCAGTTGGATCTCTTTCACTTGACAGGGGGGTGCCCGAGCAGCGACCCTCCCCAGCTCTAGCCCAACTCCTACTTACCTGCCAGGTGAGATACTATGATCATGAAGGTGCTTCTCCCAGGGCAAGGCTCACCCATTGCACTCTGATTTCCCCAAATGTGGGAAGCTTGACTGCATAATTTGTGTTTCCCCTGGTCGGCTCTCGTATAATTCAGATCTCTTTGTCTCAGGTCTCTCTCCAGCCTAATTTGCTGTCTGTTTCCACTTCTTTTTTCATGAGCCCCTCCCTTTTATACCCTTGTGCACTATCCTGACTTCTCCTCCTGTCTGCTTTCTTTGTGCCTTCCAATGCACAATGCAAACTACAGGTAGTGCTGCAGGGCCCACACCCTTTTACTTGCCGTACAGAGCAGCTCTGGAGCTGTTACAGTGCCCAGCTGCTGCAAGAAATCAGCTTGAATGCTTCAGGGGCTGGGGCATAGCCAACATGAGCCCCACACCGAAGGAGGGTGGAGGTGTTTAATGCGAACTAGGGGTCATCCAAGCGTCGCAAAAGGCCGCCATGCCC
The DNA here is from genome assembly GCF_028390025.1 of Pseudophryne corroboree. Classification (NCBI taxonomy): domain Eukaryota; kingdom Metazoa; phylum Chordata; class Amphibia; order Anura; family Myobatrachidae; genus Pseudophryne; species Pseudophryne corroboree. Next base: position 7,923 of record NW_026969839.1, read on the forward strand.
TGCACGCCCCTTTTCTCTTTTCATATGCAGACGAGGGTTGAAGCCAACTTTGACCCACTGCTTGGATGACATCACCGTATGCAAATCCATCTGCTGCAGGCCTTCCCCCAGGAATGCTTGCACTAGTTGTTGCATTTGGTTTGTTGTTTGGGGGTGCTTCAGTATTAGGCAGCCTTCTGCCCTCCCATGTTCATCTGAAAATATGTGTTCTCCCTGCAGTTGTTGTCCCCAGATGAGAGTTCCCTTGTGCTGCCTCAGTTGAATCTCCTTTACTTGACAGAGATGTGCATGAGCAGCGGCCCTCCCCAGCCCTATCCCAAATCATACTTATTTTGCATAGGAGATACCATGGTCATGAAGATTACTCTCCCAGGGTGAGGTTCATTCATTGCATTCTGGGTATGCTGACCCCTGTGATTTCCCCAAATGTGGGAAACGCGACTGCTTTATTTGTTGGTAGTGGGGGGACTGTGTTTGTGCTTTCTTCTGGTCAGCTCTGGTAAAAGTCAGATTTCTTTGTCTCAGATCTTCCTCTAGCCTTGTTCTTCTTTCGAGAGTTCCTTTGTGCTGCCTCAGTTGGATCTCCTTCACTTGACAGGGGGGTGCCCGAGCAGCGACCCTCCCCAGTTCTTGCCCAACTCCTACTTACCTGCCAGGTGAGATACTATGATCATGAAGGTGCTTCTCCCAGGGCAAGGCTCACCCATTGCACTCTGGGTGTGCTGCCCCTGCGATTTCCCCAAATGTGGGAAACTTGACTGCATAATTTGTGTTTCCCCTGGTCGGCTCTCGTATAATTCAGATCTCTTTGTCTCAGGTCTCTCTCCAGCCTAGTTTGCTGTCTGTTTCCACTTCTCTTTTCTTGAGCCGCTCCCTTCTATGCCCTTGCGCACTATCCTGACTTCTCCCGTCTGCTTACTTTGTGCCTTCCTACGCACAATGCGAACTACAGGTAGTGCTGCAGGGCCCACACCCTTTTAGTTGCCTTACAGAGCAGCTCTGGAGCTGTTACAGTGCCCAGCTGCTGCAAGAAATCAGCTTGAATGCTTCAGGGGCTGGGGCATAGCCAACATGAGCCCCACACCGAAGGAGGGTGGAGGTGTTTAATGCGAACTAGGGGTCATCCAAGCGCCGCAAAAGGCCGCCATGCCCGGCATAACCCTTTTCTCTTTTCATATGCAGATGAGGGTTCCAGCCAACTTTGGCCCACTGCTTGGATGACATCACCGTATGCAAATCCGTCTTCTGCAGACCTTCACCCAGGAATGCTTTTACTAGTTGTTGCATTTGGTTTGTTGTTTGGGGGTGCTTCAGTATTAGGCAGCCTTCTATCCTCCCATATTCATCTGAAAATATGTGTTCTCCCTGCAGTTGTTGTCCCCAGATGAGAGTTCCCTTGTGCTGCCTCAGTTGAATCTCCTTTACTTGACAGAGATGTGCCTGAGCAGCGGCCCTCCCCAGCCCTATCCCAAATCATACTTATTTTGCATAGGAGATACCATGGTCATGAAGATTGTTCTCCCAGGGTGAGGTTCATTCATTGCATTCTGGGTATGCTGACCCCTGTGATTTCCCCAAATTTGGGAAACTCGACTGCATTATTTGTGGTAGTGGGGGACTGTGTTTGTGCTTTCCTCTGGTCAGCTCTGGTAAAAGTCAGATTTCTTTGTCTCAGATCTTCCTCTAGCCTTGTTCTTCTTTCGAGAGTTTCCTTGTGCTGCCTCAGTTGGATCTCCTTCACTTGACAGGGGGGTGCCCGAGCAGCGACCCTCCCAAGCTCTAGCCCAACTCCTACTTACCTGCCAGGTGAGATACTATAATCAGGAAGGTGCTTCTCCCAGGGCAAGGCTCACCCATTGCACTCTGGGTGTGCTGCTCCTGCGATTTCCCCAAATGTGGGAAACTTGACTGCATAATTTGTGTTTCCCCTGGTCGGCTCTCGTATAATTCAGATCTCTTTGTCTCAGGTCTCTCTCCAGCCTAGTTTGCTGTCTGTTTCAACTTCTCTTTTCTTGAGCCGCTCCCTTCTATGCCCTTGCGCACTATCCTGACTTCTCCCGTCTGCTTACTTTGTGCCTTCCAATGCACAATGCAAACTACAGGTAGTGCTGCAGGGCCCACACCCTTTTACTTGCCGTTCAGAGCAGCTCTGGAGCTGTTACAGTGCCCAGCTGCTGCAATAAATCAGCTTGAATGCTTCAGGGGATGGGGCATGGCCAACATGAGCCCCACACCAAAGGAGGGTGGGGGTGTTTAATGCGAACTAGGGGTCATCCAAGCACCGCAAAAGGCCGCCATGCCCTGCACGCCCCTTTTCTCTTTTCATATGCAGATGAGGGTTGAAGCCAACTTTGACCCACTGCTTGGATGACATCACCGTATGCAAATCCGTCTTCTGCAGAACTTACCCCAGGAATGCTTGCACTAGTTGTTGCATTTGGTTTGTTGTTTGGGGGTGCTTCAGTATTAGGCAGCCTTCTGCCCTCCCATGTTCATCTGAAAATATGTGTTCTCCCTGCAGTTGTTGTCCCCAGATGAGAGTTCCCTTGTGCTGCCTCAGTTGAATCTCCTTTACTTGACAGAGATGTGCATGAGCAGCGGCCCTCCCCAGCCCTATCCCAAATCATACTTATTTTGCATAGGAGATACCATGGTCATGAAGATTACTCTCCCAGGGTGAGGTTCATTCATTGCATTCTGGGTATGCTGACCCCTGTGATTTCCCCAAATGTGGGAAACGCGACTGCTTTATTTGTTGGTAGTGGGGGACTGTGTTTGTGTTTTCCTCTGGTCAGCTCTGGTAAAAGTCAAATTTCTTTGTCTCAGATCTTCCTCTAGCCTTGTTCTTTTTTCGAGAGTTTCCTTGTGCTGCCTCAGTTGGATCTCCTTCACTTGACAGGGGGGTGCCCGAGCAGCGACCCTCCCCAGCTCTAGCCCAACTCCTACTTACCTGCCAGGTGAGATACTATGATCATGAAGGTGCTTCTCCCAGGGCAAGGCTCACCCATTGCACTCTGGGTGTGCTGCCCCTGCGATTTCCCCAAATGTGGGAAACTTGACTGCATAATTTGTGTTTCCCCTGGTCAGGTCTCGTATAATTCAGATCTCTTTGTCTCAGGTCTCTCTCCAGCCTAGTTTGCTGTCTGTTTCAACTTCTCTTTTCTTGAGCCGCTCCCTTTTATACCCTTGTGCACTATCCTGACTTCTCCTCCTGTCTGCTTACTTTGTGCCTTCCAATGCGCAATGCAAACTACAGGTAGTGCTGCAGGGCCCACACCCTTTTACTTGCCTAACAGAACAGCTCTGGAGCTGTTACAGTGCCAAGCTGCTGCAAGAAATCAGCTTGAATGCTTCAGGGGATGGGGCATGGCCAACATGAGCCCCACACCGAAGGAGGGTGGGGGTGTTTAATGCGAACTAAGGGTCATCCAAGCGCCGCAAAAGGCCGCCATGCCCTGCATACCCCTTTTCTCTTTTCATATGCAGATGAGGGTTCCAGCCAACTTTGGCCCACTGCTTGGATGACATCACCGTATGCAATTCCGTCTTCTGCAGAACTTCCCCCAGGAATGCTTGTACTAGTTGTTGCATTTGGTTTGTTGTTTGGGGGTGCTTCAGTATTAGGCAGCCTTCTGCCCTCCCATGTTCATCTGAAAATATGTGTTCTCCCTGCAGTTGTTGTCCCCAGATGAGAGTTTCCTTGTGCTGCCTCAGTTGAATCTCCTTTACTTGACAGAGATGTGCATGAGCAGCGGCCCTCCCCAGCCCTATCCCAAATCATACTTATTTTGCATAGGAGATACCATGGTCATGAAGATTGTTCTCCCAGGGTGAGGTTCATTCATTGCATTTTGGGTATGCTGACCCTTGTGATTTCCCCAAATGTGGGAAACTCGACTGCATTATTTGTGGTAGTGGGGGACTGTGTTTGTGCTTTCCTCTGGTCAGCTCTGGAAAAAGTCAGATTTCTTTGTCTCAGATCTTCCTCTAGCCTTGTTCTTCTTTCGAGAGTTCCCTTGTGCTGCCTCAGTTGGATCTCTTTCACTTGACAGGGGGGTGCCCGAACAGCGACTTTCCCCAGCTCTAGCCCAACTCCTACTTACCTGCCAGGTGAGATACTATGATCATGAAGGTGCTTCTCCCAGGGCAAGGCTCACCCATTGCACTCTGGGTGTGCTGCCCCTGCGATTTCCCCAAATGTGGGAAACTTGACTGCATAATTTGTGTTTCCCCTGGTCGGCTCTCGTATAATTCAGATCTCTTTGTCTCAGGTCTCTCTCCAGCCTAGTTTGCTGTCTGTTTCCACTTCTCTTTTCTTCAGCCGCTCCCTTCTATACCCTTGTGCACTATCCTGACTTCTCCTCCCATCTGCTTACTTTGTGCCTTCCAATGCACAATGCAAACTACAGGTAGTGCTGCAGGGCCCACACCCTTTTACTTGCCTTACAGAGCAGCTCTGGAGCTGTTACAGTGCCCAGCTGCTGCAAGAAATCAGCTTGAATGCTTCAGGGGATGGGGCATGGCCAACATGAGCCCCACACCAAAGGAGGGTGGAGGTGTTTAATGCGAACTAGGGGTCATCCAAGCACCGCAAAAGGCCGCCATGCCCTGCACGCCCCTTTTCTCTTTTCATATGCAGATGAGGGTTGAAGCCAACTTTGACCCACTGCTTGGATGACATCACCGTATGCAAATCCGTCTTCTGCAGAACTTACCCCAGGAATGCTAGGACTAGTTGTTGCATTTGGTTTGTTGTTTGGGGGTGCTTCATTATTAGGCAGCCTTCTGCCCTCCCATGTTCATCTGAAAATATGTGTTCTCCCTGCAGTTGTTGTCCCCAGATGAAAGTTCCCTTGTGCTGCCTCAGTTGAATCTCCTTTACTTGACAGAGATGTGCATGAGCAGCGGCCCTCCCCAGCCCTATTCCAAATCATACTTATTTTGCATAGGAGATACCATGGTCATGAAGATTTTTCTCCCAGGGTGAGGTTCATTCATTGCATTTTGGGTATGCTGACCCCTGTGATTTCCCCAAATGTGGGAAACTTGACTGCATTATTTGTGGTAGTGGGAGACTGTGTTTGTGCTTTCCTCTGGTCAGCTCTGGTAAAAGTCAGATTTCTTTGTCTCAGATTTTCCTTTAGCCTTGTTCTTCTTTCGAGAGTTCCCTTGTGCTGCCTCAGTTGGATCTCCTTCACTTTACAGGGGGGTACCCGAGCAGCGACCCTCCCCAGCTCTAGCCCAACTCCTACTTACCTGCCAGGTGAGATACTATGATCATGAAGGTGCTTCTCCCAGGGCAAGGCTCACCCATTGTACTCTGGGTGTGCTGCTCCTGCGATTTCCCCAAATGTGGGAAACTTGACTGCATAATTTGTGTTTCCCCTGGTCGGCTCTCGTATAATTCAGATCTCTTTGTCACAGGTCTCTCTCCAGCCTAGTTTGCTGTCTGTTTCCACTTCTCTTTTCTTCAGCCGCTCCCTTCTATACCCTTGTGCACTATCCTGACTTCTCCTCCCGTCTGCTTACTTTGTGCCTTCCAATGCACAATGCAAACTACAGGTAGTGCTGCAGGGCCCACACCCTTTTACTTGCCTTACAGAGCAGCTCTGGAGCTGTTACAGTGCCCAGCTGCTGCAAAAAATCAGCTTGAATGCTTCAGGGGATGGGGCATGGCCAACATGAGCCCCACACCAAAGGAGGGTGGAGGTGTTTAATGCGAACTAGGGGTCATCCAAGCACCGCAAAAGGCCGCCATGCCCTGCACGCCCCTTTTCTCTTTTCATATGCAGATGAGGGTTGAAGCCAACTTTGACCCACTGCTTGGATGACATCACCGTATGCAAATCCGTCTTCTGCAGAACTTCCCCCAGGAATGCTTGCACTAGTTGTTGCATTTGGTTTGTTGTTTGGGGGTGCTTCAGTATTAGGCAGCCTTCTGCCCTCCCATGTTCATCTGAAAATATGTGTTCTCCCTGCAGTTGTTGTCCCAAGATGAGAGTTCCCTTGTGCTGCCTCAGTTGAATCTCCTTTACTTGACAGAGATGTGCATGAGCAGCGGCCCTCCCCAGCCCTATTCCAAATCATACTTATTTTGCATTGGAGATACCATGGTCATGAAGATTTTTCTCCCAGGGTGAGGTTCATTCATTGCATTTTGGGTATGCTGACCCCTGTGATTTCCCCAAATGTGGGAAACTTGACTGCATTATTTGTGGTAGTGGGAGACTGTGTTTGTGCTTTCCTCTGGTCAGCTCTGGTAAAAGTCAGATTTCTTTGTCTCAGATTTTCCTTTAGCCTTGTTCTTCTTTCGAGAGTTCCCTTGTGCTGCCTCAGTTGGATCTCCTTCACTTTACAGGGGGGTACCCGAGCAGCGACCCTCCCCAGCTCTAGCCCAACTCCTACTTACCTGCCAGGTGAGATACTATGATCATGAAGGTGCTTCTCCCAGGGCAAGGCTCACCCATTGTACTCTGGGTGTGCTGCTCCTGCAATTTCCCCAAATGTGGGAAACTTGACTGCATAATTTGTGTTTCCCCTGGTCGGCTCTCGTATAATTCAGATCTCTTTGTCTCAGGTCTCTCTCCAGCCTAGTTTGCTGTCTGTTTCCACTTCTCTTTTCTTCAGCCGCTCCCTTCTATACCCTTGTGCACTATCCTGACTTCTCCTCCCGTCTGCTTACTTTGTGCCTTCCAATGCACAATGCAAACTACAGGTAGTGCTGCAGGGCCCACACCCTTTCACTTGCCTTACAGAGCAGCTCTGGAGCTGTTACAGTGCCCAGCTGCTGCAAGAAATCAGCTTGAATGCTTCAGGGGCTGGGGCATAGCCAACATGAGCCCCACACCGAAGGAGGGTGGAGGTGTTTAATGCAAACTAGGGGTCAGACAAGCGCCGCAAAAGGCCACCATGCCCTGCACGCCCCTTTTCTGTTTTCATATGCAGACGAGGGTTGAAGCCAACTTTGACCCACTGCTTGGATGACATCACCATATGCAAATCCATCTGCGGCAGGCCTTCCCCCAGGAATGCTTGCACTAGTTGTTGCATTTGGTTTGTTGTTTGGGGGTGCTTCAGTATTAGGCAGCCTTCTGCCCTCCCATGTTCATCTGAAAATATGTGTTCTCCCTGCAGTTGTTGTCCCAAGATGAGAGTTCCCTTTTGCTGCCTCAGTTGAATCTCCTTTACTTGACAGAGATGTGCATGAGCAGCGGCCCTCCCCAGCCCTATTCCAAATCATACTTATTTTGCATAGGAGATACCATGGTCATGAAGATTTTTCTCCCAGGGTGAGGTTCATTCATTGCATTTTGGGTATGCTGACCCCTGTGATTTCCCCAAATGTGGGAAACTTGACTGCATTATTTGTGGTAGTGGGAGACTGTGTTTGTGCTTTCCTCTGGTCAGCTCTGGTAAAAGTCAGATTTCTTTGTCTCAGATTTTCCTTTAGCCTTGTTCTTCTTTCGAGAGTTCCCTTGTGCTGCCTCAGTTGGATCTCCTTCACTTTACAGGGGGGTACCCGAGCAGCGACCCTCCCCAGCTCTAGCCCAACTCCTACTTACCTGCCAGGTGAGATACTATGATCATGAAGGTGCTTCTCCCAGGGCAAGGCTCACCCATTGTACTCTGGGTGTGCTGCTCCTGCGATTTCCCCAAATGTGGGAAACTTGACTGCATAATTTGTGTTTCCCCTGGTCGGCTCTCGTATAATTCAGATCTCTTTGTCTCAGGTCTCTCTCCAGCCTAGTTTGCTGTCTGTTTCCACTTCTCTTTTCTTCAGCCGCTCCCTTCTATACCCTTGTGCACTATCCTGACTTCTCCTCCCGTCTGCTTACTTTGTGCCTTCCAATGCACAATGCAAACTACAGGTAGTGCTGCAGGGCCCACACCCTTTTACTTGCCTTACAGAGCAGCTCTGGAGCTGTTACAGTGCCCAGCTGCTGCAAGAAATCAGCTTGAATGCTTCAGGGGATGGGGCATGGCCAACATGAGCCCCACACCAAAGGAGGGTGGAGGTGTTTAATGCGAACTACGGGTCATCCAAGCACCGCAAAAGGCCGCCATGCCCTGCACGCCCCTTTTCTCTTTTCATATGCAGATGAGGGTTGAAGCCAACTTTGACCCACTGCTTGGATGACATCACCGTATGCAAATCCGTCTTCTGCAGAACTTCCCCCAGGAATGCTTGCACTAGTTGTTGCATTTGGTTTGTTGTTTGGGGGTGCTTCAGTATTAGGCAGCCTTCTGCCCTCCCATGTTCATCTGAAAATATGTGTTCTCCCTGCAGTTGTTGACCCAAGATGAGAGTTCCCTTGTGCTGCCTCAGTTGAATCTCCTTTACTTGACAGAGATGGGCATGAGCAGCGGCCCTCCCCAGCCCTATTCCAAATCATGCTTATTTTGCATAGGAGATACCATGGTCAAGAAGATTTTTCTCCCAGGGTGATGTTCATTCATTGCATTTTGGGTATGCTGACCCCTGTGATTTCCCCAAATGTGGGAAACTTGACTGCATTATTTGTGGTAGTGGGAGACTGTGTTTGTGCTTTCCTCTGGTCAGCTCTGGTAAAAGTCAGATTTCTTTGTCTCACATTTTCCTTTAGCCTTGTTCTTCTTTCGAGAGTTCCCTTGTGCTGCCTCAGTTGGATCTCCTTCACTTTACAGGGGGGTACCCGAGCAGCGACCCTCCCCAGCTCTAGCCCAACTCCTACTTACCTGCCAGGTGAGATACTATGATCATGAAGGTGCTTCTCCCTGGGCAAGGCTCACCCATTGTACTCTGGGTGTGCTGCTCCTGCAATTTCCCCAAATGCGGGAAACTTGACTGCATAATTTGTGTTTCCCCTGGTCGGCTCTCGTATAATTCAGATCTCTCTGTCTCAGGTCTCTCTCCAGCCTAGTTTGCTGTCTGTTTCCACTTCTCTTTTCTTCAGCCGCTCCCTTCTATACCCTTGTGCACTATCCTGACTTCTCCTCCCGTCTGCTTACTTTGTGCCTTCCAATGCACAATGCAAACTACAGGTAGTGCTGCAGGGCCCACACCCTTTTACTTGCCTTACAGAGCAGCTCTGGAGCTGTTACAGTGCCCAGCTGCTGCAAGAAATCAGCTTGAATGCTTCAGGGGCTGGGGCATAGCCAACATGAGCCCCACACCGAAGGAGGGTGGAGGTGTTTAATGCAAACTAGGGGTCAGACAAGCGCCGCAAAAGGCCACCATGCCCTGCACGCCCCTTTTCTGTTTTCATATGCAGACGAGGGTTGAAGCCAACTTTGACCCACTGCTTGGATGACATCACCATATGCAAATCCATCTGCGGCAGGCCTTCCCCCAGGAATGCTTGCACTAGTTGTTGCATTTGGTTTGTTGTTTGGGGGTGCTTCAGTATTAGGCAGCCTTCTGCCCTCCCATGTTCATCTGAAAATATGTGTTCTCCCTGCAGTTGTTGTCCCCAGATGAGAGTTCCCTTGTGCTGCCTCAGTTGAATCTCCTTAACTTGACAGAGATGTGCCTGAGCAGCGGCCCACCCCAGCTCTATCCCAAATCATACTTATTTTGCATAGGAGATACCATGGTCATGAAGATTATTCTCCCAGGGTGAGGTTCATTCATTGCATTCTGGGTATGCTGACCCCTGTGATTTCCCCAAATGTGGGAAACTCGACTGCTTTATTTGTGGTAGTGGGGGACTGTGTTTGTGTTTTCCTCTGGTCAGCTCTGGTAAAAGTCAGATTTCTTTGTTTCAGATCTTCCTCTAGCCTTGTTCTTCTTTTGAGAGTTCCCTTGTGCTGCCTCAGTTGGATCTCCTTCACTTGACAGGGGGGTGCCCGAGCAGAGACCCTCCCCAGCTCTAGCCCAACTCCTACTTACCTGCCAGGTGAGATACTATGATCATGATGGTGCTTCTCCCAGGGCAAGGCTCACCCATTGCACTCTGGGTGTGCTGCCCCTGCGATTTCCCTAAATGTGGGAAACTTGACTGCATAATTTGTGTTTCCCCTGGTCGGCTCTCGTATAATTCAGATCTCTTTGTCTCAGGTCTCTCTCCAGCCTAGTTTGCTGTCTGTTTCCACTTCTCTTTTCTTCAGCCGCTCCCTTCTATACCCTTGTGCACTATCCTGACTTCTCCTCCCGTCTGCTTACTTTGTGCCTTCCAATGCACAATGCAAACTACAGGTAGTGCTGCAGGGCCCACACCCTTTTACTTGCCTTACAGAGCAGCTCTGGAGCTGTTACAGTGCCCAGCTGCTGCAAGAAATCTGCTTGAATGCTTCAGGGGATGGGGCATGGCCAACATGAGCCCCACACCAAAGGAGGGTGGAGGTGTTTAATGCGAACTAGGGGTCATCCAAGCACCGCAAAAGGCCGCCATGCCCTGCACGCCCCTTTTCTCTTTTCATATGCAGATGAGGGTTGAAGCCAACTTTGACCCACTGCTTGGATGACATCACCGTATGCAAATCCATCTTCTGCAGAACTTCCCCCAGGAATGCTTGCACTAGTTGTTGCATTTGGTTTGTTGTTTGGGGGTGCTTCAGTATTAGGCAGCCTTCTGCCCTCCCATGTTCATCTGAAAATATGTGTTCTCCCTGCAGTTGTTGTCCCCAGATGAGAGTTCCCTTGTGCTGCCTCAGTTGAATCTCCTTTACTTGACAGAGATGTGCATGAGCAGCGGCCCTCCCCAGCCCTATTCCAAATCATACTTATTTTGCATAGGAGATACCATGGTCATGAAGATTGTTCTCCCAGGGTGAGGTTCATTCATTGCATTTTGGGTATGCTGACCCTTGTGATTTCCCCAAATGTGGGAAACTTGACTGCATTATTTGTGGTAGTGGGGGACTGTGTTTGTGCTTTCCTCTGGTCAGCTCTGGTAAAAGTCAGATTTCTTTGTCTCAGATTTTCCTCTAGCCTTGTTCTTCTTTCGAGAGTTCCCTTGTGCTGCCTCAGTTGGATCTCCTTCACTTTACAGGGGGGTACCCGAGCAGCGACCCTCCCCAGCTCTAGCCCAACTCCTACTTACCTGCCAGGTGAGATACTATGATCATGAAGGTGCTTCTCCCAGGGCAAGGCTCACCCATTGCTCTGGGTGTGCTGCTCCTGCGATTTCCCCAAATGTGGGAAACTTGACTGCATAATTTGTGTTTCCCCTGGTCGGCTCTCGTATAATTCAGATCTCTTTGTCTCAGGTCTCTCTCCAGCCTAGTTTGCTGTCTGTTTCCACTTCTCTTTTCTTGAGCCGCTCCCTTCTATGCCCTTGCGCACTATCCTGACTTCTCCTCCTGTCTGCTTACTTTGTGCCTTCCAACGCACAATGCGAACTACAGGTAGTGCTGCAGGGCCCACACCCTTTTACTTGCCTTACAGAGCAGCTCTGGAGCTGTTACAGTGCCCAGCTGCTGCAAGAAATCAGCTTGAATGCTTCAGGGGCTGGGGCATAGCCAACATGAGCCCCACACCAAAGGAGGGTGGAGGTGTTTAATGCAAACTAGGGGTCAGCCAAGCGCCGCAAAAGGCCACCATGCCCTGCACGCCCCTTTTCTCTTTTCATATGCAGACGAGGGTTGAAGCCAACTTTGACCCACTGCTTGGATGACATCACCATATGCAAATCCATCTGCGGCAGGCCTTCCCCCAGGAATGCTTGCACTAGTTGTTGCATTTGGTTTGTTGTTTGGGGGTGCTTCAGTATTAGGCAGCCTTCTGCCCTCCCATGTTCATCTGAAAATATATGTTCTCCCTGCAGTTGTTGTCCCCAGATGAGAGTTCCCTTGTGTTGCCTCAGTTAAATCTCCTTTACTTGACAGAGATGTGCATGAGCAGCGGCCCTCCCCAGCCCTATTCCAAATCATACTTATTTTGCATAGGAGATACCATGGTCATGAAGATTTTTCTCCCAGGGTGAGGTTTATTCATTGCATTTTGGGTATGCTGACCCCTGTGATTTCCCCAAATGTGGGAAACTTGACTGCATTATTTGTGGTAGTGGGAGGCTGTGTTTGTGATTTCTTCTGGTCAGCTCTGGTAAAAGTCAGATTTCTTTGTCTCAGATTTTCCTTTAGCCTTGTTCTTCTTTCGAGAGTTCCCTTGTGCTGCCTCAGTTGGATCTCCTTCACTTTACAGGGGGGTACCCGAGCAGCGACCCTCCCCAGCTCTAGCCCAACTCCTACTTACCTGCCAGGTGAGATACTATGATCATGAAGGTGCTTCTCCCAGGGCAAGGCTCACCCATTGTACTCTGGGTGTGCTGCTCCTGCGATTTCCCCAAATGTGGGAAACTTGACTGCATAATTTGTGTTTCCCCTGGTCGGCTCTCGTATAATTCAGATCTCTTTGTCTCAGGTCTCTCTCCAGCCTAGTTTGCTGTCTGTTTCCACTTCTCTTTTCTTCAGCCGCTCCCTTCTATACCCTTGTGCACTATCCTGACTTCTCCTCCCGTCTGCTTACTTTGTGCCTTCCAATGCACAATGCAAACTACAGGTAGTGCTGCAGGGCCCACACCCTTTTACTTGCCTTACAGAGCAGCTCTGGAGCTGTTACAGTGGCCAGCTGCTGCAAGAAATCAGCTTGAATGCTTCAGGGGCTGGGGCATAGCCAACATGAGCCCCACACCGAAGGAGGGTGGAGGTGTTTAATGCAAACTAGGGGTCAGTCAAGCGCCGCAAAAGGCCACCATGCCCTGCACGCCCCTTTTCTGTTTTCATATGCAGACGAGGGTTGAAGCCACCTTTGACCAACTGCTTGGATGACATCACCACAAATCCATCTGCGGCAGGCCTTCCCCCAGGAATGCTTGCACTAGTTGTTGCATTTGGTTTGTTGTTTGGGGGTGCTTCAGTATTAGGCAGCCTTCTGCTCCACCCTCCTTTGGTGTGGGGCTCATGTTGGCCATGTCCCATCCCCTGAAGCATTCAAGCAGATTTCTTGCAGCAGCTGGGCACTGTAACAGCTCCAGAGACGCTCTGTAAGGCAAGTAAAAGGGTGTGGGCCCTGCAGCACTACCTGTAGTTTGCATTGTGCATTGGAAGGCACAAAGTAAGCAGACGGGAGGAGAAGTCAGGATAGTGCACAAGGGTATAGAAGGGAGCGGCTGAAGAAAAGAGAAGTGGAAACAGACAGCAAACTAGGCTGGAGAGAGATCTGAGACAAAGATATCTGAATTATACGAGAGCCGACCAGGGGAAACACAAATTATGCAGTCAAGTTTCCCACATTTGGGGAAATCGCAGGGGCAGCACACCCAGAGTGCAATGGGTGAGCCTTGCCCTGGGAGAAGCACCTTCATGATCATAGTATCTCACCTGGCAGGTAAGTAGGAGTTGGGCTAGAGCTGGGGAGGGTCGCTGCTCGGGCACCCCCCTGTTAAGTGAAGGAGATCCAACTGAGGCAGCACAAGGGAACTCTCGAAAGAAGAACAAGGCTAAAGGAAAATCTGAAACAAAGAAATCTGACTTTTACCAGAGCTGACCAGAAGAAATCACAAACACAGCCTCCCACTACCACAAATAATGCAGTCGAGTTTCCCACATTTGGGGAAATCACAGGGGTCAGCATACCCAAAATGCAATGAATGAACCTCACCCTGGGAGAAAAATCTTCATGACCATGGTATCTCCTATGCAAAATAAGTATGATTTGGAATAGGGCTGGGGAGGGCCGCTGCTCATGCACATCTCTGTCAAGTAAAGCAGATTCAACTGAGGCAGCACAAGGGAACTCTCATCTTGGGACAACAACTGCAGGGAGAACATATATTTTCAGATGAACATGGGAGGGCAGAAGGCTGCCTAATACTGAAGCACCCCCAAACAACAAACCAAATGCAACAACTAGTGCAAGCATTCCTGGGGGAAGGCCTGCCGCAGATGGATTTGCATATGGTGATGTCATCCAAGCAGTTGGTCAAAGTTGGCTTCAACCCTCGTCTGCATATGAAAAGAGAAAAGGGGCGTGCAGGGCATGGTGGCCTTTTGCGGCGCTTGGCTGACCCCTAGTTTGCATTAAACACCTCCACCCTCCTTTGGTGTGGGGCTCATGTTGGCTATGCCCCAGCCCCTGAAGCATTCAAGCTGAATTCTTGCAGCAGCTGGGCACTGTAACAGCTCCAGAGCTGCTCTGTAAGGCAAGTAAAAGGGTGTGGGCCCTGCAGCACTACCTGTAGTTCGCAGATGGATTTGCCGCCATAGAATGCGCCTGCTGAATCGTGTTACAGATCCAGAGAGCAATAGTCTGCTTTGAAGCAGGGGTGCCAATCTTGTTGGCTGCATACAGGACAAACAGTGCTTCTGTTTTTCTGACTCTAGCCGTTCTGGCCACGTAAATTTTCAAAGCCCTGACCACATCAAGGGACTCGGAATCCTCCAAGTCACGCGTAGCCACAGGCATCACAATAGGTTGGTTCATATGAAAGGATGATTCCACTTTTAGCAGGAATTGAGGACGGGTCTGCAATTCCGCTGCCACCGCGCTACAACCCCGGCCGACGCAATTGCCGGTCTGAGTAAGGTACCAGAATGTGTGTAAATGGACTTTAGGGTAACCTCCTGCTTGCGGTCAGCAGGGTCCCTGATGGTAGCCGTATCCTGGGATGGCAGCGCTACCTTTTTGGATAAGCGTGTCAATGCTTTATCCACCCTAGGGGAGGATTCCCACCGTATCCTGTCCATTGGCGGGAAAGGATACGCCATAAGAATCCTTTTGGGAATCTGCAGCTTTTTGTCTGGAGATTCCCAAGCTTTTTCACATAATTCGTTCAACTCATGTGAGGGGGGAAAGGTTATCTCAGGTTTCTTTCCCTTATACATGTGTACCCTCGTGTCAGGGACAGGGGACTCTGTGATGTGCAAAACATCTTTTAGTGCAATAATCATATATCGAATACATTTAGCCAATTTTGGCTGTAACTTTGCATCATCGTAGTCGACACTGGAGTCAGAATCCGTGTCGGTATCTGTGTCAACTATTTGGGATAGTGGGCGCTTTTGAGACCCCGAAGGTCCCTGCGACATAGGGACAGGCATGGGTTGACTCCCTGACTGTTCCCTAGCTTCAGCTTTGTCTAATCTCTTGTGTAATAAGTTTACATTAGCACTTAAAACATTCCACATATCCATCCAGTCAGGTGTCGGCGTTGTCGATGGAGACACCACATTAATTTGCTCCTGCTCCTCTCTAGGAGAGCCTTCTACCTCAGACATGTCGACACACGTGTACCGACACACCATACACTCAGGGAATCCTCTTATCTGAGGACAGTTCCCCAACAAGGCCCTTTGGAGAGACAGAGAGAGAGAGTATGCCAGCACACACCCCAGCGCTATATGACCCAGGAAAAAAACACAATAATTTTATGTTTACCCAGTAGCGCTGTATTTCCATATATATATGCGCCTAATTATGTGCCCCCCTCTTCTTTAAGACCCTCTTTCTACCGTGGTATAAGCAGGGGAGAGTCCGTGGAGCTTCCCCTCAGCGGTGCTGTGGAGAAAATGGCGCTGGTGAGTGCTGAGGGAGAAGCCCCACCCCCTCAGCGACGGGCTTCTGTCCCGCTCAAATATAGTAAAAAAAAGGCGGGGGCTCTTATATATATATACAGTGCCTAGCTGCATATATATTTATTTTGCCAAAGAGAGGTCTATATTGCTGCCCAGGGCGTCCCCCCTGCGCCCTTCACCCTTACACTGACTGCCGTGTGAGAGGTGTATGGGAGCAATGGAGCACAGCTTTACTGCTGTGCGTTACCTCAGTGAAGATCATGAAGTCTTCCGCCGCCTCTGAAGTCTTCTTTTCTTCTCATACTCACCCGGCTTCTATCTTCCGGCTCTGCGAGGGGGACGGCGGCGCGGCGCTGGGACGGATGGCGAGGGTGAGACCTGCGTACCGATCCCTCTGGAGCTAATGCTGTACAGTAGCCTAAGAAGCAGAGCCTATCAACTCACAGAAGTAGGTGTGCATCTCTCCCCTCCGCCCCTCGATGCAGGGAGTCTGTTGCCAGCAGGCTCCCTGAAAATAAAAAAATCTAACAAATATACTTTCTGTCAGGAAACTCAGGAGAGCTCCCTGAAAAGCACCCAGTCTCCTCTGGGCACAGTAGTAAACTGAGGTCTGGAGGAGGGGCATAGAGGGAGGAGCCAGTGCACACCCAGATCTAAAGTCTTTCTTAAAGTGCCCATGTCTCCTGCGGAGCCCGTCTATCCCCCATGGTCCTTACGGAGTCCCCAGCATCCTCTAGGACGTAAGAGAAAAATTATGCTGGCAGAAAAATCCAATTGAGTGATTAAACAGCTCCAGAGCTGCTCTGTAAGGCAAGTAAAAGGGTGTGGGCCCTGCAGCACTACCTGTAGTTTGCATTGTGCATTGGAAGCCTAGTTTGCTGTCTGTTTCCACTTCTTTTTTCTTGAGCCCCTCCCGTCTATACCCTTGTGCACTATCCTGACTTCTCTTCCCGTCTGCTTACTTTGTGCCTTCCAAAGCACAATGCAAACTACAGTTAGTGCTGCAGGGCCCACACCCTTTTACTTGCCTTACAGAGCAGCTCTTGAGCTGTTACAGTGCCCAGCTGCTGCAAGAAATCAGCGTGAATGCTTCAGGGGCTGGGGCATGGCCAACATGAGCCCCACACCGAAGGAGGGTGGGGGTGTTTAATGCGAACTAGGGGTCTCGCACAATGCGAACTACAGGTAGTGCTGCAGGGCCCACACCCTTTTACTTGCCTTACAGAGCAGCTCTGGAGCTGTTACAGTGCCCAGCTGCTGCAAGAAATGTGAACTAGGGGTCATCCAAGTGCCGCAAAAGGCCGCCATGCCCTGCACGCCCCTTTTCTCTTTTCATATGCAGACGAGGGTTGAAGCCAACTTTGACCCACTGCTTGGATGACATCGCCATATGCAAATCCATCTGCTGCAGGCCTTCCCCCAGGAATGCTTGCACTAGTTGTTGCATTTGGTTTGTTGTTTGGGGGTGCTTCAGTATTAGGCAGCCTTCTGCCCTCCCATGTTCATCTGAAAATATGTGTTCTCCCTGCAGTTGTTGTCCCCAGATGAGAGTTCCCTTGTGCTGCCTCAGTTGAATCTCCTTTACTTGACAGAGATGTGCCTGAGCAGCGGCCCTCCCCAGCCCTATCCCAAATCATACTTATTTTGCATAGGAGATACCATGGTCATGAAGACTGTTCTCCCAGGGAGCGGTTCATTCATTGCATTCTGGGTATGCTGACCCCTGTGATTTCCCCAAATGTGGGAAACTCGACTGCATTATTTAATGCGAACTAGGGGTCATCCAAGCACCGCAAAAGGCCGCCATGCCCTGCATACCCCTTTTCTCTTTTCATAAGCAGACGAGGTTTGAAGCCAACTTTGACCCACTGCTTGGATGACATCACTTGCTGCCTTTCCAATGAAGCAAGTTTAATTTAATAATAGGTGAAAAACCATCCCTACAAAGGTGTTAATCAGATACTTGGCTTTGTGGACACTTTTCAGAGCACAAATTTGTTAGCATAAAATAAAGCCAGAAAATGAAGAGCTGTTTAATCACTCAATTGGATTTTTCTGCCAGCATATTTCTTTTTCTCTGCAACCCACTGCTAAATTGTGCTTCCTAGCTGTTTTTATAAAATCACTGAATCAAATCTAACTCTGATTACATCAGAGAAGGCCAGGTACCCTACACCATAACAGGGGGTTTGAAATTTTGACTTGTCTACTTAAAGATCACCAAAATCTGATAACAAGGTCAATTAAGTCTCTGGGTGGGATTGAACCACCAACCTTTTGGTTAATAGCCTTACACACTAACTGATTGCGCCACAGCAACACTTTGCAAAAGTCCATACTGACAAAGGCTAATAAGCATTCATCTAGAACGATTCCTAGAAACATTTTAAAAAGTCAATAATGTGGAGAGTTTTTGTAAGATGTTTCTTCCATCAACCAATGAAGAAACACATTGGTACTTTCCCATGATGAGTGAGTGCTTCAGGATCTTTTGCACTTACATGTGCAGCAGAGTACTGTAATGGAAGTGCTGGGTCCATAACCCAGAGGTAGGCAGATTGAAACTATCCTCTGCTATATGCATTTTTTTTTGTTAATTAAAGTAATCCAAAACTGGGATTGATATTTTTGCTCTTTTATTTTTACTTAAAGTACAATAACTTTTACCATTTTAATTTGTTTTAATAGTATATTGACAGTATTGTTTTCTTTCAAAAATCCAATTAATTTTCTTTACCCGATTATTAAAATGGTAATTGACAAAAACAAACTACATTGTCACCAGAAGAGCAATACAAAATGTACAAGTGATATATTAAAATCATCTTTCCAGCTTGAATTTCAATGATGCATTGGGGCAACGATTTTGTGAGAAACATCTTCACCCTTAAATAAAGATTTTCTTAATTCCTTACCTGTGTGCTAATTAGATATCACCTTGTTTTCATATTAAACAGACTTCCACATGAGAAAACAGCAAAGATGCAGTGGCGTTAATGTTTCCTGGTGTCAACCTGTATTATTTCCGTAGATATTGAAATGAGGATGCATCTTGCTGCCTTTCCAATGAAGCAAGTTTAATTTAGTAATAGGTGAAAAACCATCCCTACAAAGATGTTAATCAGATACTTGGCTTTGTGGACACTTTTCTGAGAACAAATTTGTTATCATAAAAATAAAGCCAGAAAATGAAGAGATGTTTAATCACTCAATTGGATTTTTCTGCCAGCATTTTTCTTTTTCTCTGCAACCCACTGCTAAATTGTGCTTCCTACCTGTTTTTTTTATAAAATCACTTAATCAAATCTAACTCTGATTACATCAGAGAAGGCCAGGTACCCTACACCATAAGAGGGGGTTTGCAATTTTGACTTGTCTACTTAAATATCACCAAAATCTGATCACAAGGTCAATTACGTCCCTGGGTGGGATTGAACCACCAACCTTTTGATAAATAGCTGAACACACTAACCGATTGCGCCACAGAGACACTTTGCAGAAAATACATACTGACAAAGACTAATAAGCATTCATCTAGAACGTTTCCTAGAAAAACTTTAAAAAGTCAATAATCTGGAGAGTTTTTGTAAGATGTTTCTTCCAGCAACCAATGAAGAAACACATTGGTACTTTCGCATGATGAGTGAGTGCTTCAGGATCTCTTGCACTTACATGTGCAGCAGAGTACTGCAATGGAAGCATGCTGGGCCCATAACCCAGAGGTAGGCAGATTGAAACTATCCTTTGCTATATGCATTATTTTTTTGTACATTAAAGTAATTCATAACTGGGATTGATATTTTAGCTTTTATTTTTACTTAAAGTACAATAACTTTTACCATTTTAATTTGTTTTAATAGTATATTGACAGTATTGTTTTCTTTCAAAAATCCAAGCCACTGCATCTTTGCTGTTTTCTCATATGGAAGTCTGTTTAATGTGAAAACAAGGTGATATCTAATTAGCACACAGGTAAGGAATTAAGAAAATCTTTATTTAAGGGTGAAGATGTTTCTCACAAAATCGTTGCCCCAATGCATCATTGAAATTCAAGCTGGAAAGATGATTTTAATATATCACTTGTACATTTTGTATTGCTCTTCTGGTGACAATGTAGTTTGTTTTTGTCAATTACCATTTTAATAATCGGGTAAAGAAAATTAATTGGATTTTTGAAAGAAAACAATACTGTCAATATACTATTAAAACAAATTAAAATGGTAAAAGTTATTGTACTTTAAGTAAAAATAAAAGCTAAAATATCAATCCCAGTTTTGGATTACTTTAATGAACAAAAAAAAATGCATATAGCAAAGGATAGTTTCAATCTGCCTACCTCTGGGTTATGGGCCCAGCATGCTTCCAGTGCAGTACTCTGCTACACATGTAAGTGCAAGAGATCCTGAAGCACTCACTCATCATGCGAAAGTACCAATGTGTTTCTTCATTGGTTGCTGGAAGAAACATCTTACAAAAACTCTCCAGATTATTGACTTTTTAAAGTTTTTCTAGGAAACGTTCTAGATGAATGCTTATTAGTCTTTGTCAGTATGTACTTTTTGCAAAGTGTCTCTGTGGCGCAATCGGTTAGTGTGTTCAGCTATTAATCAAAAGGTTGGTGGTTCAATCCCACCCAGGGACGTAATTGACCTTGTGATCAGATTTTGGTGATATTTAAGTAGACAAGTCAAAATTGCAAACCCCCTCTTATGGTGTAGGGTACCTGGCCTTCTCTGATGTAATCAGAGTTAGATTTGATTAAGTGATTTTATAAAAAAACAGCTAGGAAGCACAATTTAGCAGTGGGTTGCAGAGAAAAAGAAAAATGCTGGCAGAAAAATCCAATTGAGTGATTAAACAGCTCTTCATTTTCTGGCTTTATTTTTATGATAACAAATTTGTTCTCTGAAAAGTGTCCACAAAGCCAAGTATCTGATTAACATATTTGTAGGGATGGTTTTTCACCTATTACTAAATTAAACTTGCTTCATTGGAAAGGCAGCAAGATGCATCCTCATTTCAATATCTACTGAAATAATACAGGTTGACACCAGGAAACATTAACGCCACTGCATCCTTGCTGCTTTCTCATGTGGAAGTCTGTTTAATGTGAAAACAAGGTGATATCTAATTAGCACACAGGTAAGGAATTAAGAAAATCTTTATTTAAGGGTGAAGATGTTTCTCACAAAATCGTTGCCCCAATGCATCATTGAAATTCAAGCTGGAAAGATGATTTTAATATATCACTTGTACATTTTGTATTGCTCTTCTGGTGACAATGTAGTTTGTTTTTGTCAATTACCATTTTAATAATAGGGTAAAGAAAATTAAGTGGATTTTTGAAAGAAAACAATACTGTCAATATACTATTAAAACAAATTAAAATGGTAAAAGTTATTGTACTTTAAGTAAAAATAAAAGCTAAAATATCAATCCCAGTTTTGGATTACTTTAATGAACAAAAAAAAATGCATATAGCAAAGGATAGTTTCAATCTGCCTACCTCTGGGTTATGGGCCCAGCATGCTTCCATTGCAGTACTCTGCTGCACATGTAAGTGCAAGAGATCCTGAAGCACTCACACATCATGCGAAAGTACCAATGTGTTTCTTCATTGGTTGCTGGAAGAAACATCTTACAAAAACTCTCCAGATTATTGACTTTTTAAAGTTTTTCTAGGAAACGTTCTAGATGAATGCTTATTAGTCTTTGTCAGTATATAGTTTTTGCAAAGTGTCTCTGTGGCGCAATCGGTTAGTGTGTTCAGCTATTAATCAAAAGGTTGGTGGTTCAATCCCACCCAGGGACGTAATTGACCTTGTGATCAGATTTTGGTGATATTTAAGTAGACAAGTCAAAATTGCAAACCCCCTCTTATGGTGTAGGGTACCTGGCCTTCTCTGATGTAATCAGAGTTAGATTTGATTAAGTGATTTTATAAAAAAACAGCTAGGAAGCACAATTTAGCAGTGGGTTGCAGAGAAAAAGAAAAATGCTGGCAGAAAAATCCAATTGAGTGATTAAACAGCTCTTCATTTTCTGGCTTTATTTTTATGATAACAAATTTGTTCTCTGAAAAGTGTCCACAAAGCCAAGTATCTGATTAACATCTTTGTAGGGATGGTTTTTCACCTATTACTAAATTAAACTTGCTTCATTGGAAAGGCAGCAAGATGCATCCTCATTTCAATATCTACGGAAATAATACAGGTTGACACCAGGAAACATTAACGCCACTGCATCTTTGCTGTTTTCTCATGTGGAAGTCTGTTTAATGTGAAAACAAGGTGATATCTAATTAGCACACAGGTAAGGAATTAAGAAAATCTTTATTTAAGGGTGAAGATGTTTCTCACAAAATCGTTGCCCCAATGCATCATTGAAATTCAAGCTGGAAAGATGATTTTAATATATCACTTGTACATTTTGTATTGCTCTTCTGGTGACAATGTAGTTTGTTTTTGTCAATTACCATTTTAATAATCGGGTAAAGAAAATTAAGTGGATTTTTGAAAGAAAACAATACAGTCAATTATAAGGGCACGGTCGTGCCCTTATATTAAGGCTGAATCGAACAAACGGAATTCTCCCATAGGGAACTTCTGAGATGGGGGCATGGTGTTTGAGGGGCTACACCTCAAAACTGATTGGACGTACTGAGCTGAAATTTGGTATGGACGCGTAGAATCGTCACCCGCTGCTGCAGGACAAATTTCAGGGCAAAATAATAAAAAATGAGGAATTGGGAGTAAGCTAAATTTCCAACTGTCAGTTTTTTTCTGCCACTCCCTCTGTGGCTTTTTGACAACGTTTTCCCATAGAGTGAATGAAGATTTTTTTGGGAAGGCATAAGTCAGGATAGAGGACGAATTAAGACTTGGGGTTTGTTTTACTAGATAGAGTATGCCCCAGTGTAGTGCCTTTTGGGGTTGTGGTTTTTCAGAAAGTTATAGGGTTTTTTTAATTAAGAGAAATATGCCCCATTATAGAGATAGGGCATTTCAATTTGTTGCGCCTGCGCAGTGACCGCCAGCAGGGGGTGTACAGAGAGTAGCTCTGGCAGTTGGGCACGAGGAGACAGAGCGGGAAGGAGTCACGTGGAGCTGCAGGAGGACAGCCAGCGGTTCCCGGCGTGTGAGTTCATTGAGGTCCATGAAGCGGGAGGAGATCGCCGGAGCTGCGTAGCACTGGGTGAGTTCTGTCAGGCAGCCCACCGCTGTGTACCCAGCTTCCACTTCTCCCCCGCGTGTCCGGCCACCCTCCCCTCCCGCCCGCCCGGCCACCCTCCCCTCCCGCCCGCCCGCCCGCCCGCTCGCCCGCCCGCTCGCCCGCTGTGTGCCCGGCCGCCCGCCGGACCTTCCCTGGTGGCTGCCTGCGTCTCCTCCCCGCGTCTGTAGTGCGGCTGGCAGTAGGAGGCGCCTCGGGCAGCTGTG
Organism: Pseudophryne corroboree; assembly: GCF_028390025.1. Lineage (NCBI taxonomy): Eukaryota > Metazoa > Chordata > Amphibia > Anura > Myobatrachidae > Pseudophryne > Pseudophryne corroboree. The sequence continues at coordinate 30,851 of NW_026969839.1, forward strand.
TCCGGCTACTCCTCCCTCCTCCTCCTCCCGCTGTGTCCGGCCCTCCCTCCGTGCAGTATGCGGTATTTATCAAGGTCTCTATGGTCACCAGTCACCCCCCCCTCCCCCTCTCGCCCTCCCTGCTGTGTGTCCGTCTCCCTCCCCCCCCTGCTGTGTGTCCGTCGCCCCCCCCTTGCCCTCCCTGCTGTGTGTCCCCCCCCCTCCTCCCTGCAGTGTGTTCCCCCCCGCGCCCTCCCTGCTGTGTGTCCGGCCACCCTCCCCTCCTCCCGCTGTGTCCGGCCACCCTCCCCTCCTCCCGCTGTGTCCGGCCACCCCCCCCTCCCGCTGTGTCCGGCCACCCCCCCCTCTCGCTGTGTCCGTCCACCCCCCCTCCCGCTGTGTCCGGCCACCCCCCCCTCCCGCTGTGTCCGGCCACCCCCCCCTCCCGCTGTGTCTGGCCACCCCCCCCTCCCGCTGTGTCCGGCCACCCTCCTCTCCTCCCGCTGTGTCCGGCCACCCCCCCCTCCCGCTGTGTCCGGCCACCCCCCCCTCCCGCTGTGTCCGTCCACCCCCCCTCCCGCTGTGTCCGGCCACCCCCCCTCCCGCTGTGTCCGGCCACCCCCCCCTCCCGCCGTGTCCGACCACCCCCTCTCCTCCCGCTGTGTCCGGCCACCCCCCCTCCTCCCGCTGTGTCCGGCCACCCCCCTCCTCCCGCTGTGTCCGGCCACCCCCCCTCCTCCCGCTGTGTCCGGCCACCCCCCCTCCTCCTCTCTGCTGTGTGTCCGTTCTCCCCCCGCCCTCCCTGCTGTGTGTCCGTCCCCCCCCCGCCCTCCCTGCTGTCCGTCCCCCCCGCCCTCCCTGCAGCGCCTGACACACGCACACGCAGCGCCTGACACACACGCACACACGCAGCACCTGACACACACACACAGACGCAGCACCTGACACTCACACGGACCTGACACACACGCACACACTCACACGCAGCGCCTTACACACACAGACACGCAGCGCCTGACACACACAGACACGCAGCGCCTGACACACACACACTCACGCACCTGACACACACACTCACGCACCTGACACACACACACACACTCACGCACCTGACACACACACACTCACGCACCTGACACACGCACACTCACGCACCTGACACACGCACACGGCACGCAGCACCTGACACACACACACAGCACCTGACACACACACACGCAGCACCTGACACACAGACATGCAGCGCCTGACACACACACGCAGACATGCAGCACCTGACACACACACGCAGACACGCAGCACCTGACACACACACACACACACACACGCAGCACCTGACACACACACGCAGACACGCAGCACCTGACACACACACGCAGACACGCAGCACCTGACACACACACACACACACACACACACACAGCACCTGACACACACACACACACACACACACACGCAGCACCTGACACAGACATGCAGCGCCTGACACACACGCAGACATGCAGCACCTGACACACACATGCAGCACCTGACAGACACACACACACACACACACACACATGCAGCACCTGACACACCCACACACACAGACATGCAGCACCTGACACACCCACACACACACGCAGCACCTGACACACATACATACATACATGTGGCATTTAACGCACACACGCACAGCACCTGACACACAATCATATACACTCAGAGCACCTAACACACACATACACTCGCAGCACCTCACACACACTCGTATACACACGCAGCACCTGCCACTCACACATATATACACATGTAGCACCTGCCACTCCCACATACATGAACAGCACCTAACACACACATATATACATGCAGCACCTGACACACACATACACGTGCAGCACCTGACAGTCACACACATACAGATGCGACACAAACACATACACGCTCAACACCTGACACCCACGTGGCAGCTGACGCATACAAATGCAGCACCTGAGATACACACATATACACGTGCAGCACCTGAGACACACACATACACGTACAGCACCTGACACACACACACATGTATGTACACGCGCGGCTCCAGGCACACACATACGTACGTACACACGCGGAATTTAACACACACACACACATACACGTGCGGCACCTGACACACATGTACGAACACGCGCGGCTCCTGACACACACACACACACGCGTGGCTCCTGACACACACACACACATGTACGAACACGCGCGGCTCCTGACACACACACGTATATACGTATACGCACGGCACCTGACACCTACACGTATGTACGTATACGCACGGCTCCTGACACCCACACGCATGTACACGCGCGGGTCCTGGCACACACACACACGTACGTACACGCGCGGCACCTGACACACGCCTGTACGTACACACATGCACAGCACCTGACATACACACATGTAGGTACGCGCCACCTGACACACACACACACACACGTACACGCACGACACTTGACACACACGTACGTACACGCACGGCACTGACACGTATGTACGCGCACGGCACCTGACACTCACGTACATACTAGTGATGAGTGGGTTCGGTTCGTCGGAATCCGAACCCCCCGAACTTCACCCATTTTACACGGGTCCGAGGCAGGTTCGAACCTTCCCGCCTTGCTCGGCTAGCCCGAGCGCGCACGAACGTCATCATCCCGCTGTCGGATTCTCGCGAGATTCGGATGTCTGCATTCGTGGAAAGGGATCCCATGTGTAAACATGGGACCCCTTTCAGTCCGTCTGGTCCGGGTGTTCGGTTTGTTGTTTTGCCAAGTACGTGGATTTAATCTGGAACCTGGATCAGGTGAGTATAATTATCTTTTATTTTCAGGTACCCGTGGATTCTACTTGGAGAAGAGGACCGACTGCTTCATGTCAACATAGGTAAGTATGGGTGTGTCGGCAGGTGGGAAATAAAGTTAAATTTTTACGGTGTCTGTGTCCTGTTTTTATTTGGGTATTTTTTCCCCAGTAGAACTACAGGTACCAGCGGGCCCGTTTTTCTCCTGCATGCTGGTACTTGTGGTTCTCCAAGTACCAGCTTGCGGGGGAGGCTTGCTGGGACTTGTAGTACTACTAGAAAAAACAATATTATTTAAATTTTCTCAAGGCTATCAGCCTCCCATCCGCAGCCCTTGGATGGGGGGGACAGCCTCGGGCTTCACCCCTGGCCCTTGGGTGGCTGGGGGGGACCCCTTGATTGAAGGGGTCCCCACTCCCCAAGGGTACCCCGGCCAGGGGTGACTAGTTGGATATTTAATGCCACGGCCGCAGGGCACTGTATAAAAGTGACCCCCGGCTGTGGCATTATCTGTCCAGCTAGTGGAGCCCGATGCTGGTGTAAAAAATACGGGGGACCCCTACTCTTTTTGTTCCCCGTATTTTTTGCACCAGCACCAGGCGCAGAGCCCGGTGCTGGTTTTAAAAATACGGGGGATCCCCTGTCCGTTTTTCCCCCAGATTTTTAGAACCAGTACCGGCTCGAAGAGCCCGAGGCTGGTTATGCTTTGGAGGGGGGACCCACGCAATTTTTTTTCGGGTTTTTCACATTCCATTTAAAAAATAAATAATATTTTAAAAAATATATAAATAATACTTGTGCCTCCAAAAAATCCCTTCTAATATAAATAGATATGCTATTACCAAAAAAAAAAAACTGCAAAAAAAAAACATGTTTTTAAATTTTTTTTATTAGATTCCGCCAGCAAAGTGTGGCGGATTGAAAATGACGAATTTACTGTTTAAAAGCACTGTTGTCGAATTTACAAACTTCAATTGAATATACTTTTGTCGAATTGCCGCATTTGTACCATTGCAGAAAAGTCGAATTTGTCAAATGTCGAATTTTAAAGTCGAATTTTGAAAGCGTGTAAGAATAGGCTCCGTCCCCTTCTACCCCTGTACCTTGCTCTCTCCTGTCTGTGCTCTCTCCCGTCTGTAGGACTAGGCCCCGCCCCCTTCTTACCCTCCTGTGACTGCTCTCTCCTGACAAGTGGACCAGGCCTGCCCCCTACACGCTGCTGGTGTCTTCATTGTTACTTGGTCTGGAGCTCCGTTGGGGAGAGAACTCACGTGAGCTCATTAAGAATGAGGAACTGGGATGTTTTAATTTTATTGTGAGTAGTGTAGTGTGGTGATGTAGTATGTTGTATGGGGGGTATAGTGTAATTATGAAGTGCAGCATATGGGAGGGCTGTAGCATAGTGATGTAGTGTGGCATATGGGTGGTGGTAGCGCATAGGCGTGCGTACAGGGGGTGCCTGGTGCGCACAGGCACTCCCTAATGTCCAGCACCACTGCACGCCACGCTTGCTGTAGCACAGTGATCGCTGAGTGTGTGATCGGTGGAGCCTAGCCTGCAGCTCATTTCCGTACCTCCCACCACCGCTGCACCCGACCCCCCTCTGCCTGCTGCTAATACTATGCTGAGTGCATTCGTCGGCGGCCTCACTGGGGGGACTGGCGTCACCTTGCAATGTGACATGGTGATGTCCGCCCATGCTCTCCTCCCGCCCACCTGTGCTTTCCTCCTGCTGCGGTCTCTCAGTCCTAGTGTGCCGCGGCCGCCACACCACTGGCAGTGTTCCTCTAGGAGGGACTGGGAGCTGCTGGCAGACACATTCTGCTGAGACTTACTTGTCAGTGCGGGTTCCGGACGGCAGGCGGCGGGTGGGAGGGCAGACGGGGAGCAGGTGTCACAAGGAGTGTGTGGGTAACTAATTCACAATACTTCCGCTCAACGTGGCACTGCTGGTCCTTCATCTCCCATGTCTCTTCACCAGGTGGCGGGCGGCCCGGAAATTAAGTGATGTGTTGTGCAGCAGTCAGTGTGAAGTGACTGTGAGTAACACTGGTGGTGCTGATGATGCTGCTGCAGAATCTGGAAGCAATTAATTCATAAATATAATGTACTCTATCAGTGTTTCTCTGACGTCCTAGTGGATGCTGGGAACTCCATAAGGACCATGGGGATTAGCGGCTCCGCTGGAGACTGGGCACAAAAGTAAAGCTTTAGGACTACCTGGTGTGCACTGGCTCCTCCCCCTATGACAATCCTCCAAGCCTCAGTTAGATTTTTGTGCCCGGCCGAGAAGGGTGCACACTAGGGGCTCTCCTGAGCTTCTTAGTGAAAGTTTAGTTTTAGGTTTTTTATTTTCAGTGAAACCTGCTGGCAACAGGCTCACTGCATCGAGGGACTAAGGGGAGAAGAAGCGAACTCACCTGCGTGCAGAGTGGATTGGGCTTCTTAGGCTACTGGACACCATTAGCTCCAGAGGGACCGAACACAGGCCCAGCCTCGGAGCTCGGTCCCAGAGCCGCGCCGCCGGCCCCCTTACAGAGCCAGAAGCAAGAAGAGGTCCGGAAAATCGGCGGCAGAAGACATCCTGTCTTCACCAAGGTAGCGCACAGCACTGCAGCTGTGCGCCATTGCTCCTCAGCACACTTCACACTTCGGTCACTGAGGGTGCAGGGCGCTAGGGGGGGGCGCCCTGAGCAGCAATAGAAACACCTTGGCTGGCGAAAATACATCACATATAGCCCCCAGGGCTATATGGATGAATTTTAACCCCTGCCAGATTCCACAGAAAAACGGGAGAAAAGGCCGCCGAGAAGGGGGCGGAGCCTATCTCCTCAGCACACTGGCGCCATTTTCTCTCACAGCTCCGTTGGAGGGAAGCTCCCTGGCTCTCCCCTGCAGTTACTACACTACAGAAAGGGGTTAAAAAAGAGAGGGGGGCACTAATTAGGCGTAGTATAACAATACAGCAGCTATAAGGGGAAAAACACTTATATAAGGTTATCCCTGTATATATATTATTAGCGCTCTGGTGTGTGCTGGCATACTCTCCCTCTGTCTCCCCAAAGGGCTAGTGGGGTCCTGTCCTCTATCAGAGCATTCCCTGTGTGTGTGCTGTGTGTCGGTACGATTGTGTCGACATGTATGAGGAGGAAAATGGTGTGGAGGCGGAGCAATTGCCTGTAATGGAGTTGTCACCCCCTAGGGAGTCAACACCTGAGTGGCTGAGCTTATGGAAGGAATTACGTGACAGTGTCAGCTCTTTACAAAAGATTGATGACATGAGACAGCCGGCTACTCAGCCTGTGCCTGTCCAGGTGTCTCAAAAGCCATCAGGGGCTCTAAAACGCCCGTTACCGCAGATGGCAGATACAGACGCCGACACGGATACTGATTCCAGTGTCGACGATTAAGAGACGAATGTGACTTCCAGTAGGGCCACACGTTACATGATTGAGGCTATGGAAAATGTTTTTACACATTTCTGATAATACCAGTACCACTAAAAAGGGTATTATGTTGGGTGAGAAAAAACTGCCTGTAGTTTTTCCTGCATCTGAGGAATTAAATGAAGTGTGTGATGATGCGTGGGTTTCCCCCGATAAAAACTGTTAATTCCTAAAAAGTTATTAGCATCATACCCCTTCCCGCCAGAGGATAGGGCACATTGGGAAACACCCCCTAGGGTGAATAAAGCGCTCACACGCTTGTCTAAACAGGTGGCACTACCGTCCCCGGATACGGCCGCCCTTAAGGAACCTGCTGACAGAAAGCAGTAAAATATCCTAAAATGTATATACACTCACACGGGTGTGATACTGCGACCAGCAATCGCCTCAGCCTGGATGTGCAGTGCTGGGGTGGCTTGGTCGGATTCCCTGACTGACAATATTGATACCCTAGATAGGGACAGTATATTACTGACTATAGAGCATTTAAAATATGCTTTCTATATATGCGTGATGCACAGAGGGATATTTGCCGACTGGCATCAAGAGTAAGTGCGCTGTCCATTTCTGCCAGAAGAGGGTTATGGACAAGACAGTGGTCAGGTGATGCTGATTCCAAAAGGCATATGGAAGTATCGCCTTATAAAAGGGAGGAGTTATTTGGGGTAGGTCTAACAGACCTGGTGGCCACGGCAACGGCTGGGAAATCCACATTTTTACCCCAGGTAGCCTCTCAACATAAGAAGACGCCGTATTATCAGGCGCAGTCCTTTGGGCCCCATAAGGGCAAGCGGGCAAAAGGCTCCTCATTTCTGCCCCGTGGCAGAGGGAGAGGAAAAAGGCTGCAGCAAACAGCCAGTTCCCAGGAACAGAAACGGTGTGGGCCCGTCTCATAAATTTCAGCGTGCAGTGGGCTCACTCACAGGTGGACCCCTGGATCCTTCAGGTGGTATCTCAGGGGTACAAATTGGAATTCGAGACGTCTCCCCTTCGCCGTTTTCCTAAAGTCTGCTTTACCGACGTCTCCCTCCGACAGGGAGGCGGTATGGGAAGCCATTCACAAGCTGTATTCCCAGCAGGTGATAATCAAGGTACCCCTCCTACAACAGGGAAAGGGGTATTATTCCACGCTGTTTGTGGTACCGAAGCCGGACGGCTCGGTGAGACCTAATTTAAATCTGAAATCCTTGAACACTTACATACAAAGGTTCAAATTCAAGATGGAGTCACTCAGAGCGGTGATGGCAAACCGGGAAGAAGGGGATTATATGGTGTCTCTGGACATCAAGGATGCTTATCTCCATGTCCCAAATTACCCTTCTCACCAAGGGTACCTCAGGTTTGTGGTACAGAACTGTCACTATCAGTTTCAGACGCTGCCGTTTGGTTTGTCCACGGCACCCCGGGTCTTTACCAAAGTAATGGCCGAAATGATGATACTCCTTCGAAGGAAGGGAGTTTTAATTATCCCTTACTTGGACGATCTCCGGATAAGGGCAAGATCCAGGGAACAGTTGGTAGTCGGGGTAGCACTATCTCAGGTAGTGTTGCGGCAGCACGGTTGGATTCTTAATATTCCAAAATCGCAGCTGATCCCGACGACACGTCTTCTATTCCTAAGGATGATCCTGGACACAGTCCAGAAAATAAGAATTTACTTACCGATAATTCTATTTCTCATAGTCCGTAGTGGATGCTGGGGACTCCGAAAGGACCATGGGGAATAGCGGCTCCGCAGGAGACTGGGCACAAAGTAAAAGCTTTAGGACTAGCTGGTGTGCACTGGCTCCTCCCCCTATGACCCTCCTCCAAGCCTCAGTTAGGATACTGTGCCCGGACGAGCGTACACAATAAGGAAGGATTTTGAATCCCGGGTAAGACTCATACCAGCCACACCAATCACACCGTACAACTTGTGATCTGAACCCAGTTAACAGCATGATAACAAAGAGATAGGCATTGGAAAATTCAGGGCTATAACAAGTAGATGAAGCACTAACAGGAGGCTTTAAAATTTTCATTCTAGTGTCTTTCGTTTGGGAGAAAAATGCAAAGGTACAATACAGCTTTTCCTTGCCGATATCTCTCTTTTGCAAAGAGATAGGCATTGGAAAATTCAGGGCTATAACGTGTAGATGAAGCATTAACAGGAGGCTTTAAAATTTTCATTCTAGTGTCCTTCGTTTGGGAGAAAAATGCAAAGGTACTATACAGCTTTTCCTTGCCGATATCTCTCTTTTGCAAAGAGATAGGCATTGGAAAATTCAGGGCTATAACGTGTAGATGAAGCACTAACAGGAGGCTTTAAAATTTTTATTCTAGTGTCCTTCGTTTGGGAGAAAAATGCAAAGGTACAATACAGCTTTTCCTTGCCGATATCTCTCTTTTGCAAAGAGATAGGCATTGGAAAATTCAGGGCTATAACGTGTAGATGAAGCACTAACAGGAGGCTTTAAAATTTTCATTCTAGTGTCTTTCGTTTGGGAGAAAAATGCAAAAGTACAATGCAGCTTTTCCTTGCCGATATCTCTCTTTTGCAAAGAGATAGGCATTGGAAAATGCAGGGCTATAACGTGTAGATGAAGCACTAACAGGAGGCTTTAAAATTTTCATTCTAGTGTCTTTCGTTTGGGAGAAAAATGCAAAGGTACAATACAGCATTTCCTTGCCGATATCTCTCTTTTGCAAAGAGATAGGCATTGGAAAATTCAGGGCTATTACGTGTAGATGAAGCACTAACAGGAGGCTTTAAAATTTTCATTCTAGTGTCTTTCGTTTGGGAGAAAAATGCAAAAGTACAATGCAGCTTTTCCTTGCCGATATCTCTCTTTTGCAAAGAGATAGGCATTGGAAAATGCAGGGCTATAACGTGTAGATGAAGCACTAACAGGAGGCTTTAAAATTTTCATTCTAGTGTCTTTCGTTTGGGAGAAAAATGCAAAGGTACAATACAGCATTTCCTTGCCGATATCTCTCTTTTGCAAAGAGATAGGCATTGGAAAATTCAGGGCTATAACGTGTAGATTAAGCACTAACAGGAGGCTTTAAAATTTTCATTCTAGTGTCCTTCGTTTGGGAGAAAAATGCAAAGGTGCAATACAGCTTTTCCTTGCCGATATCTCTCTTTTGCAAAGAGATAGGCATTGGAAAATTCAGGGCTATAACGTGTAGATGAAGCATTAACAGGAGGCTTTAAAATTTTCATTCTAGTGTCCTTCGTTTGGGAGAAAAATGCAAAGGTACTATACAGCTTTTCCTTGCCGATATCTCTCTTTTGCAAAGAGATAGGCATTGGAAAATTCAGGGCTATAACGTGTAGATGAAGCACTAACAGGAGGCTTTAAAATTTTTATTCTAGTGTCCTTCGTTTGGGAGAAAAATGCAAAGGTACAATACAGCTTTTCCTTGCCGATATCTCTCTTTTGCAAAGAGATAGGCATTGGAAAATTCAGGGCTATAACGTGTAGATGAAGCACTAACAGGAGGCTTTAAAATTTTCATTCTAGTGTCTTTCGTTTGGGAGAAAAATGCAAAAGTACAATGCAGCTTTTCCTTGCCGATATCTCTCTTTTGCAAAGAGATAGGCATTGGAAAATGCAGGGCTATAACGTGTAGATGAAGCACTAACAGGAGGCTTTAAAATTTTCATTCTAGTGTCTTTCGTTTGGGAGAAAAATGCAAAGGTACAATACAGCATTTCCTTGCCGATATCTCTCTTTTGCAAAGAGATAGGCATTGGAAAATTCAGGGCTATTACGTGTAGATGAAGCACTAACAGGAGGCTTTAAAATTTTCATTCTAGTGTCTTTCGTTTGGGAGAAAAATGCAAAAGTACAATGCAGCTTTTCCTTGCCGATATCTCTCTTTTGCAAAGAGATAGGCATTGGAAAATGCAGGGCTATAACGTGTAGATGAAGCACTAACAGGAGGCTTTAAAATTTTCATTCTAGTGTCTTTCGTTTGGGAGAAAAATGCAAAGGTACAATACAGCATTTCCTTGCCGATATCTCTCTTTTGCAAAGAGATAGGCATTGGAAAATTCAGGGCTATAACGTGTAGATTAAGCACTAACAGGAGGCTTTAAAATTTTCATTCTAGTGTCCTTCGTTTGGGAGAAAAATGCAAAGGTGCAATACAGCTTTTCCTTGCCGATATCTCTCTTTTGCAAAGAGATAGGCATTGGAAAATTCAGGGCTATAACGTGTAGATGAAGCACTAATAGGAGGCTTTAAAATTTTCATTCTAGTGTCCTTCGTTTGGGAGAAAAATGCAAAGGTACAATACAGCTTTTCCTTGCCGATATCTCTCTTTTGCAAAGAGATAGGCATTGGAAAATTCAGGGCTATAACGTGTAGATGAAGCACTAATAGGAGGCTTTAAAATTTTCATTCTAGTGTCCTTCGTTTGGGAGAAAAATGCAAAGGTACAATACAGCTTTTCCTTGCCGATATCTCTCTTTTGCAAAGAGATAGGAATTGGAAAATTCAGGGCTATAACGTGTAGATGAAGCACTAACAGGAGGCTTTAAAATTTTCATTCTAGTGTCTTTCGTTTGGGAGAAAAATGCAAAAGTACAATGCAGCTTTTCCTTGCCGATATCTCTCTTTTGCAAAGAGATAGGCATTGGAAAATGCAGGGCTATAACGTGTAGATGAAGCACTAACAGGAGGCTTTAAAATTTTCATTCTAGTGTCTTTCGTTTGGGAGAAAAATGCAAAGGTACAATACAGCATTTCCTTGCCGATATCTCTCTTTTGCAAAGAGATAGGCATTGGAAAATTCAGGGCTATTACGTGTACATGAAGCACTAACAGGAGGCTTTAAATTTTTCATTCTAGTGTCTTTCGTTTGGGAGAAAAATGCAAAAGTACAATGCAGCTTTTCCTTGCCGATATCTCTCTTTTGCAAAGAGATAGGCATTGGAAAATGCAGCGCTATAACGTGTAGATGAAGCACTAACAGGAGGCTTTAAAATTTTCATTCTAGTGTCTTTCGTTTGGGAGAAAAATGCAAAGGTACAATACAGCTTTTCCTTGCCGATATCTCTCTTTTGCAAAGAGATAGGCATTGGAAAATTCAGGGCTATAACGTGTTGACGAAGCACTAACAGGAGGCTTTAAAATTTTCATTCTAGTGTCTTTCGTTTGGGAGAAAAATGCAAAGGTACAATACAGCTTTTCCTTGCCGATATCTCTCTTTTGCAAAGAGCTAGGCATTGGAAAATTCAGAGCTATAACGTGTAGATGAAGCACTAACAGTAGGCTTTAAAATTTTCATTCTAGTGTCTTTCGTTTGGGAGAAAAATGCAAAGGTACAATACAGCTTTTCCTTGCCAATATCTCTCTTTTGCAAAGAGATAGGCATTGGAAAATGCAGGGCTATAACGTGTAGATGAAGCACTAACAGGAGGCTTTAAAATTTTCATTCTAGTGTCTTTCGTTTGGGAGAAAAATGCAAAGGTACAATACAGATTTTCCTTGCCGATATCTCTCTTTTGCAAAGAGCTAGGCATTGGAAAATTCAGGGCTATAACGTGTAGATGAAGCACTAACAGGAGGCTTTAAAATTTTCATTCTAGTGTCCTTCGTTTGGGAGAAAAATGCAAAGGTACAATACAGCTTTTCCTTGCCAATATCTCTCTTTTGCAAAGAGCTAGGCATGGAAAATTCAGGGCTATACCGTGTAGTTGAAGCACTAACAGGAGGCTTTTAAATTTTCATTCTAGTGTCCTTCGTTTGGGAGAAAAATGCAAAGGTACAATAAAGCTTTTCCTTGCCGATATCTCTCTTTTGCAAAGAGATAGGCATTGGAAAATTCAGGGCTATAACGTGTAGATGAAGCACTGACAGGAGGCTTTAAAATTTTCATTCTAGTGTCTTTCGTTTGGGAGAAAAATGGCAAAGGTACAATACAGCTTTTCCTTGCCGATATCTCTCTTTTGCAAAGAGCTAGGCATTGGAAAATTCAGGGCTATAACGTGTAGATGAAGCACTAACAGTAGGCTTTAAAATTTTCATTCTAGTGTCTTTCGTTTGGGAGAAAAATGCAAAGGTACAATACAGCTTTTCCTTGCCAATATCTCTCTTTTGCAAAGAGCTAGGCATTGGAAAATTCAGGGCTATACCGTGTAGATGAAGCACTAACAGGAGGCTTTTAAATTTTCATTCTAGTGTCCTTCGTTTGGGAGAAAAATGCAAAGGTACAATACAGCTTTTCCTTGCCGATATCTCTCTTTTGCAAAGAGATAGGCATTGGAAAATTCAGGGCTATAACGTGTAGATGAAGCACTAACAGGAGGCTTTAAAATTTTAATTCTAGTGTCTTTCGTTTGGGAGAAAAATGCAAAGGTACAATACAGTTTTTCCTTGCCGATATCTCTCTTTGGCAAAGAGATAGGCATTGGAAAATTCAGGGCTATAACGTGTAGATGAAGCACTAACAGGAGGCTTTAAAATTTTCATTCTAGTGTCTTTCGTTTGGGAGAAAAATGCAAAAGTACAATGCAGCTTTTCCTTGCCGATATCTCTCTTTTGCAAAGAGATAGGCATTGGAAAATGCAGGGCTATAACGTGTAGATGAAGCACTAACAGGAGGCTTTATAATTTTCATTCTAGTGTCTTTCGTTTGGGAGAAAAATGCAAAGGTACAATACAGCATTTCCTTGCCGATATCTCTCTTTTGTAAAGAGATAGGCATTGGAAAATTCAGGGCTATTACGTGTAGATGAAGCACTAACAGGAGGCTTTAAAATTTTAATTCTAGTGTCTTTCGTTTGGGAGAAAAATGCAAAGGTACAATACAGTTTTTCCTTGCCGATATCTCTCTTTGGCAAAGAGATAGGCATTGGAAAATTCAGGGCTATAACGTGTAGATGAAGCACTAACAGGAGGCTTTAAAATTTTCATTCTAGTGTCTTTCGTTTGGGAGAAAAATGCAAAGGTACAGTACAGCTTTTCCTTGCCGATATCTCTCTTTTGCAAAGAGATAGGCATTGGAAAATTCAGGGCTATAACGTGTAGATGAAGCACTAACAGGAGGCTTTAAAATTTTCATTCTAGTGTCTTTCGTTTGGGAGAAAAATGCAAAGGTACAATACAGCATTTCCTTGCCGATATCTCTCTTTTGTAAAGAGATAGGCATTGGAAAATTCAGGGCTATTACGTGTAGATGAAGCACTAACAGGAGGCTTTAAAATTTTCATTCTAGTGTCTTTCGTTTGGGAGAAAAATGCAAAAGTACAATGCAGCTTTTCCTTGCCGATATCTCTCTTTTGCAAAGAGATAGGCATTGGAAAATGCAGGGCTATAACGTGTAGATGAAGCACTAACAGGAGGCTTTAAAATTTTCATTCTAGTGTCTTTCGTTTGGGAGAAAATTGCAAAGGTATAATACAGCATTTCCTTGCCGATATCTCTCTTTTGCAAAGAGATAGGCATTGGAAAATTCAGGGCTATAACGTGTAGATGAAGCACTAACAGGAGGCTTTAAAATTTTCATTCTAGTGTCTTTCGTTTGGGAGAAAAATGCAAAGGTACAATACAGCTTTTCCTTGCCGATATCTCTCTTTTGCAAAGAGATAGGAATTGGAAAATTCAGGGCTATAACGTGTAGATGAAGCACTAACAGGAGGCTTTAAAATTTTCATTCTAGTGTCCTTCGTTTGGGAGAAAAATGCAAAGGTACAATACAGCTTTTCCTTGCCGATATCTCTCTTTTGCAAAGAGATAGGCATTGGAAAATTCAGGGCTATAACGTGTAGATGAAGCATTAACAGTAGGCTTTAACATTTTCATTCTAGTGTCTTTCGTTTGGGAGAAAAATGCAAAGGTACAATACAGCTTTTCCTTGCCAATATCTCTCTTTTGCAAAGAGCTAGGCATTGGAAAATTCAGGGCTATAACGTGTAGATGAAGCACTAACAGGAGGCTTTAAAATTTTCATTCTAGTGTCTTTCGTTTAGGAGAAAAATGCAAAGGTACAATACAGTTTTTCCTTGCCAATATATCTCTTTTGCAAAGAGATAGGCATTGGAAAATTCAGGGCTATAACGTGCAGATGAAGCACTAACAGGAGGCTTTAAAATTTTCATTCTAGTGTCCTTCGTTTGGGAGAAAAATGCAAAGGTACAATACAGCTTTTCCTTGCCAATATCTCTCTTTTGCAAAGAGCTAGGCATTGGAAAATTCAGGGCTATACCGTGTAGATGAAGCACTAACAGGAGGCTTTTAAATTTTCATTCTAGTGTCCTTCGTTTGGGAGAAAAATGCAAAGGTACAATACAGCTTTTCCTTGCCGATATCTCTCTTTTGCAAAGAGATAGGCATTGGAAAATTCAGGGCTATAACGTGTAGATGAAGCCCTAACAGGAGGCTTTAAAATTTTCATTCTAGTGTCTTTCGTTTGGGAGAAAAATGCAAAGGTACAATACAGCTTTTCCTTGCCGATATCTCTCTTTTGCAAAGAGATAGGCATTGGAAAATGTAGGGCTATAACGTGTAGATGAAGCACTAACAGGAGGCTTTAAAATTTTCATTCTAGTGTCTTTCGTTTGGGAGAAAAATGCAAAGGTACAATACAGCTTTTCCTTGCCGATATCTCTCTTTTGCAAAGAGATAGGCATTGGAAAATTCAGGGCTATAACGTGTAGATGAAGCACTAACAGGAGGCTTTAAAATTTTCATTCTAGTGTCTTTCGTTTGGGAGAAAAATGCAAAAGTACAATGCTGCTTTTCCTTGCCGATATCTCTCTTTTGCAAAGAGATAGGCATTTGAAAATGCAGGGCTATAACGTGTAGATGAAGCACTAACAGGAGGCTTTAAAATTTTCATTCTAGTGTCTTTCGTTTGAGAGAAAAAATGCAAAGGTACAATACAGCTTTTCCTTGCCAATATCTCTCTTTTGCAAAGAGCTAGGCATTGGAAAATTCAGGGCTATACCGTGTAGATGAAGCACTAACAGGAGGCTTTTAAATTTTCATTCTAGTGTCCTTCGTTTGGGAGAAAAATGCAAAGGTACAATACAGTTTTTCCTTGCCGATATCTCTCTTTGGCAAAGAGATAGGCATTGGAAAATTAAGGGCTATAACGTGTAGATGAAGCACTAACAGGAGGCTTTAAAATTTTCAAACTAGTGTCTTTCGTTTGGGAGAAAAATGCAAAGGTACAATACAGTTTTTCCTTGCCGATATCTCTCTTTGGCAAAGAGATAGGCATTGGAAAATTCAGGGCTATAACGCGTAGATGAAGCACTAACAGGAGGCTTTAAAATTTTCATTCTAGTGTCTTTCGTTTGGGAGAAAAATGCAAAGGTACAATACAGTTTTTCCTTGCCGATATCTCTCTTTGGCAAAGAGATAGGCATTGGAAAATTCAGGGCTATAACGCGTAGATGAAGCACTAACAGGAGGCTTTAAAATTTTCATTCTAGTGTCTTTCGTTTGGGAGAAAAATGCAAAAGTACAATGCAGCTTTTCCTTGCCGATATCTCTCTTTTGCAAAGAGATAGCAATTGGAAAATGCAGGGCTATAACGTGTAGATGAAGCACTAACAGGAGGCTTTAAAATTTTCATTCTAGTGTCTTTCGTTTGGGAGAAAAATGCAAAGGTACAATACAGATTTTCCTTGCCGATATCTCTCTTTTGCAAAGAGCTAGGCATTGGAAAATTCAGGGCTATAACGTGTAGATGAAGCACTAACAGGAGGCTTTAAAATTTTCATTCTAGTGTCCTTCGTTTGGGAGAAAAATGCAAAGGTACAATACAGCTTTTCCTTGCCAATATCTCTCTTTTGCAAAGAGCTAGGCATTGGAAAATTCAGGGCTATACCGTGTAGATGAAGCACTAATAGGAGGCTTTTAAATTTTCATTCTAGTGTCCTTCGTTTGGGAGAAAAATGCAAAGGTACAATACAGCTTTTCCTTGCCGATATCTCTCTTTTGCAAAGAGATAGGCATTGGAAAATTCAGGGCTATAACGTGTAGATGAAGCACTAACAGGAGGCTTTAAAATTTTCATTCTAGTGTCTTTCGTTTGGGAGAAAAATGCAAAGGTACAATACAGCTTTTCCTTGCCGATATCTCTCTTTTGCAAAGAGCTAGGCATTGGAAAATTCAGGGCTATAACGTGTAGATGAAGCACTAACAGTAGGCTTTAAAATTTTAATTCTAGTGTCTTTCGTTTGGGAGAAAAATGCAAAGGTACAATACAGCTTTTCCTTGCCAATATCTCTCTTTTGCAAAGAGCTAGGCATTGGAAAATTCAGGGCTATACCGTGTAGATGAAGCACTAACAGGAGGCTTTTAAATTTTCATTCTAGTGTCCTTCGTTTGGGAGAAAAATGCAAAGGTACAATACAGCTTTTCCTTGCCGATATCTTTCTTTTGCAAAGAGATAGGCATTGGAAAATTCAGGGCTATAACGTGTAGATGAAGCACTAACAGGAGGCTTTAAAATTTTAATTCTAGTGTCTTTCGTTTGGGAGAAAAATGCAAAGGTACAATACAGTTTTTCCTTGCCGATATCTCTCTTTGGCAAAGAGATAGGCATTGGAAAATTCAGGGCTATAACGTGTAGATGAAGCACTAACAGGAGGCTTTAAAATTTTCATTCTAGTGTCTTTCGTTTGGGAGAAAAATGCAAAGGTACAATACAGTTTTTCCTTGCCGATATCTCTATTTGGCAAAGAGATAGGCATTGGAAAATTCAGGGCTATAACGCGTAGATGAAGCACTAACAGGAGGCTTTAAAATTTTCATTCTAGTGTCTTTCGTTTGGGAGAAAAATGCAAAGGTACAATACAGCTTTTCCTTGCCAATATCTCTCTTTTGCAAAGAGCTAGGCATTGGAAAATGCAGGGCTATAACGTGTAGATGAAGCACTAACAGGAGGCTTTAAAATTTTCATTCTAGTGTCTTTCGTTTGGGAGAAAAATGCAAAAGTACAATGCAGCTTTTCCTTGCCGATATCTCTCTTTTGCAAAGAGATAGGCATTGGAAAATGCAGGGCTATAACGTGTAGATGAAGCACTAACAGGAGGCTTTAAAATTTTCATTCTAGTGTCTTTCGTTTGGGAGAAAAATGCAAAGGTACAATACAGCATTTCCTTGCCGATATCTCTCTTTTGCAAAGAGATAGGCATTGGAAAATTCAGGGCTATAACGTGTAGATGAAGCACTAACAGGAGGCTTTAACATTTTCATTCTAGTGTCTTTCGTTTGGGAGAAAAATGCAAAGGTACAATACAGCTTTTCCTTGCCGATATCTCTCTTTTGCAAAGAGATAGGCATTGGAAAATTCAGGGCTATAACGTGTAGATGAAGCACTAACAGGAGGCTTTAAAATTTTTATTCTAGTGTCCTTCGTTTGGGAGAAAAATGCAAAGGTACAATACAGCTTTTCCTTGCCGATATCTCTCTTTTGCAAAGAGATAGGAATTGGAAAATTCAGGGCTATAACGTGTAGATGAAGCACTAATAGGAGGCTTTAAAATTTTCATTCTAGTGTCCTTCGTTTGGGAGAAAAATGCAAAGGTACAATACAGCTTTTCCTTGCCGATATCTCTCTTTTGCAAAGAGATAGGCATTGGAAAATTCAGGGCTATAACGTGTAGATGAAGCACTAACAGGAGGCTTTAAAATTTTCATTCTAGTGTCTTTCGTTTGGGAGAAAAATGCAAAGGTACAATACAGCTTTTCCTTGCCGATATCTCTCTTTTGCAAAGAGCTAGGCATTGGAAAATTCAGGGCTATAACGTGTAGATGAAGCATTAACAGTAGGCTTTAAAATTTTCATTCTAGTGTCTTTCGTTTGGGAGAAAAATGCAAAGGTACAATACAGCTTTTCCTTGCCAATATCTCTCTTTTGCAAAGAGCTAGGCATTGGAAAATTCAGGGCTATAACGTGTAGATGAAGCACTAACAGGAGGCTTTAAAATTTTCATTCTAGTGTCTTTCGTTTAGGAGAAAAATGCAAAGGTACAATACAGTTTTTCCTTGCCAATATATCTCTTTTGCAAAGAGATAGGCATTGGAAAATTCAGGGCTATAACGTGCAGATGAAGCACTAACAGGAGGCTTTAAAATTTTCATTCTAGTGTCCTTCGTTTGGGAGAAAAATGCAAAGGTACAATACAGCTTTTCCTTGCCAATATCTCTCTTTTGCAAAGGGCTAGGCATTGGAAAATTCAGGGCTATACCGTATAGATGAAGCACTAACAGGAGGCTTTTAAATTTTCATTCTAGTGTCCTTCGTTTGGGAGAAAAATGCAAAGGTACAATACAGCTTTTCCTTGCCGATATCTCTCTTTTGCAAAGAGATAGGCATTGGAAAATTCAGGGCTATAACGTGTAGATGAAGCACTAACAGGAGGCTTTAAAATTTTCATTCTAGTGTCTTTCGTTTGAGAGAAAAAATGCAAAGGTACAATACAGCTTTTCCTTGCCAATATATCTCTTTTGCAAAGAGATAGGCATTGGAAAATTCAGGGCTATAACGTGCAGATGAAGCACTAACAGGAGGCTTTAAAATTTTCATTCTAGTGTCCTTCGTTTGGGAGAAAAATGCAAAGGTACAATACAGCTTTTCCTTGCCAATATCTCTCTTTTGCAAAGAGCTAGGCATTGGAAAATTCAGGGCTATACCGTGTAGATGAAGCACTAACAGGAGGCTTTTAAATTTTCATTCTAGTGTCCTTCGTTTGGGAGAAAAATGCAAAAGTACAATGCTGCTTTTCCTTGCCGATATCTCTCTTTTGCAAAGAGATAGGCATTTGAAAATGCAGGGCTATAACGTGAAGATGAAGCACTAACAGGAGGCTTTAAAATTTTCATTCTAGTGTCTTTCGTTTGAGAGAAAAAATGCAAAGGTACAATACAGCTTTTCCTTGCCAATATCTCTCTTTTGCAAAGAGCTAGGCATTGGAAAATTCAGGGCTATACCGTGTAGATGAAGCACTAACAGGAGGCTTTTAAATTTTCATTCTAGTGTCCTTCGTTTGGGAGAAAAATGCAAAGGTACAATACAGTTTTTCCTTGCCGATATCTCTCTTTGGCAAAGAGATAGGCATTGGAAAATTCAGGGCTATAACGTGTAGATGAAGCACTAACAGGAGGCTTTAAAATTTTCATTCTAGTGTCTTTCGTTTGGGAGAAAAATGCAAAGGTACAATACAGTTTTTCCTTGCCGATATCTCTCTTTGGCAAAGAGATAGGCATTGGAAAATTCAGGGCTATAACGCGTAGATGAAGCACTAACAGGAGGCTTTAAAATTTTCATTCTAGTGTCTTTCGTTTGGGAGAAAAATGCAAAGGTACAATACAGCATTTCCTTGCCGATATCTCTCTTTTGCAAAGAGATAGGCATTGGAAAATTCAGGGCTATTACGTGTACATGAAGCACTAACAGGAGGCTTTAAATTTTTCATTCTAGTGTCTTTCGTTTGGGAGAAAAATGCAAAAGTACAATGCAGCTTTTCCTTGCCGATATCTCTCTTTTGCAAAGAGATAGGCATTGGAAAATGCAGCGCTATAACGTGTAGATGAAGCACTAACAGGAGGCTTTAAAATTTTCATTCTAGTGTCTTTCGTTTGGGAGAAAAATGCAAAGGTACAATACAGCTTTTCCTTGCCGATATCTCTCTTTTGCAAAGAGATAGGCATTGGAAAATTCAGGGCTATAACGTGTAGACGAAGCACTAACAGGAGGCTTTAAAATTTTCATTCTAGTGTCTTTCGTTTGGGAGAAAAATGCAAAGGTACAATACAGCTTTTCCTTGCCGATATCTCTCTTTTGCAA
The DNA here is from genome assembly GCF_028390025.1 of Pseudophryne corroboree. Taxonomy (NCBI): domain Eukaryota; kingdom Metazoa; phylum Chordata; class Amphibia; order Anura; family Myobatrachidae; genus Pseudophryne; species Pseudophryne corroboree. Next base: position 50,885 of record NW_026969839.1, read on the forward strand.
AGAGCTAGGCATTGGAAAATTCAGAGCTATAACGTGTAGATGAAGCACTAACAGTAGGCTTTAAAATTTTCATTCTAGTGTCTTTCGTTTGGGAGAAAAATGCAAAGGTACAATACAGCTTTTCCTTGCCAATATCTCTCTTTTGCAAAGAGATAGGCATTGGAAAATGCAGGGCTATAACGTGTAGATGAAGCACTAACAGGAGGCTTTAAAATTTTCATTCTAGTGTCTTTCGTTTGGGAGAAAAATGCAAAGGTACAATACAGATTTTCCTTGCCGATATCTCTCTTTTGCAAAGAGCTAGGCATTGGAAAATTCAGGGCTATAACGTGTAGATGAAGCACTAACAGGAGGCTTTAAAATTTTCATTCTAGTGTCCTTCGTTTGGGAGAAAAATGCAAAGGTACAATACAGCTTTTCCTTGCCAATATCTCTCTTTTGCAAAGAGCTAGGCATGGAAAATTCAGGGCTATACCGTGTAGTTGAAGCACTAACAGGAGGCTTTTAAATTTTCATTCTAGTGTCCTTCGTTTGGGAGAAAAATGCAAAGGTACAATAAAGCTTTTCCTTGCCGATATCTCTCTTTTGCAAAGAGATAGGCATTGGAAAATTCAGGGCTATAACGTGTAGATGAAGCACTGACAGGAGGCTTTAAAATTTTCATTCTAGTGTCTTTCGTTTGGGAGAAAAATGGCAAAGGTACAATACAGCTTTTCCTTGCCGATATCTCTCTTTTGCAAAGAGCTAGGCATTGGAAAATTCAGGGCTATAACGTGTAGATGAAGCACTAACAGTAGGCTTTAAAATTTTCATTCTAGTGTCTTTCGTTTGGGAGAAAAATGCAAAGGTACAATACAGCTTTTCCTTGCCAATATCTCTCTTTTGCAAAGAGCTAGGCATTGGAAAATTCAGGGCTATACCGTGTAGATGAAGCACTAACAGGAGGCTTTTAAATTTTCATTCTAGTGTCCTTCGTTTGGGAGAAAAATGCAAAGGTACAATACAGCTTTTCCTTGCCGATATCTCTCTTTTGCAAAGAGATAGGCATTGGAAAATTCAGGGCTATAACGTGTAGATGAAGCACTAACAGGAGGCTTTAAAATTTTAATTCTAGTGTCTTTCGTTTGGGAGAAAAATGCAAAGGTACAATACAGTTTTTCCTTGCCGATATCTCTCTTTGGCAAAGAGATAGGCATTGGAAAATTCAGGGCTATAACGTGTAGATGAAGCACTAACAGGAGGCTTTAAAATTTTCATTCTAGTGTCTTTCGTTTGGGAGAAAAATGCAAAAGTACAATGCAGCTTTTCCTTGCCGATATCTCTCTTTTGCAAAGAGATAGGCATTGGAAAATGCAGGGCTATAACGTGTAGATGAAGCACTAACAGGAGGCTTTATAATTTTCATTCTAGTGTCTTTCGTTTGGGAGAAAAATGCAAAGGTACAATACAGCATTTCCTTGCCGATATCTCTCTTTTGTAAAGAGATAGGCATTGGAAAATTCAGGGCTATTACGTGTAGATGAAGCACTAACAGGAGGCTTTAAAATTTTAATTCTAGTGTCTTTCGTTTGGGAGAAAAATGCAAAGGTACAATACAGTTTTTCCTTGCCGATATCTCTCTTTGGCAAAGAGATAGGCATTGGAAAATTCAGGGCTATAACGTGTAGATGAAGCACTAACAGGAGGCTTTAAAATTTTCATTCTAGTGTCTTTCGTTTGGGAGAAAAATGCAAAGGTACAGTACAGCTTTTCCTTGCCGATATCTCTCTTTTGCAAAGAGATAGGCATTGGAAAATTCAGGGCTATAACGTGTAGATGAAGCACTAACAGGAGGCTTTAAAATTTTCATTCTAGTGTCTTTCGTTTGGGAGAAAAATGCAAAGGTACAATACAGCATTTCCTTGCCGATATCTCTCTTTTGTAAAGAGATAGGCATTGGAAAATTCAGGGCTATTACGTGTAGATGAAGCACTAACAGGAGGCTTTAAAATTTTCATTCTAGTGTCTTTCGTTTGGGAGAAAAATGCAAAAGTACAATGCAGCTTTTCCTTGCCGATATCTCTCTTTTGCAAAGAGATAGGCATTGGAAAATGCAGGGCTATAACGTGTAGATGAAGCACTAACAGGAGGCTTTAAAATTTTCATTCTAGTGTCTTTCGTTTGGGAGAAAAATGCAAAGGTATAATACAGCATTTCCTTGCCGATATCTCTCTTTTGCAAAGAGATAGGCATTGGAAAATTCAGGGCTATAACGTGTAGATGAAGCACTAACAGGAGGCTTTAAAATTTTCATTCTAGTGTCTTTCGTTTGGGAGAAAAATGCAAAGGTACAATACAGCTTTTCCTTGCCGATATCTCTCTTTTGCAAAGAGATAGGAATTGGAAAATTCAGGGCTATAACGTGTAGATGAAGCACTAACAGGAGGCTTTAAAATTTTCATTCTAGTGTCCTTCGTTTGGGAGAAAAATGCAAAGGTACAATACAGCTTTTCCTTGCCGATATCTCTCTTTTGCAAAGAGATAGGCATTGGAAAATTCAGGGCTATAACGTGTAGATGAAGCATTAACAGTAGGCTTTAACATTTTCATTCTAGTGTCTTTCGTTTGGGAGAAAAATGCAAAGGTACAATACAGCTTTTCCTTGCCAATATCTCTCTTTTGCAAAGAGCTAGGCATTGGAAAATTCAGGGCTATAACGTGTAGATGAAGCACTAACAGGAGGCTTTAAAATTTTCATTCTAGTGTCTTTCGTTTAGGAGAAAAATGCAAAGGTACAATACAGTTTTTCCTTGCCAATATATCTCTTTTGCAAAGAGATAGGCATTGGAAAATTCAGGGCTATAACGTGCAGATGAAGCACTAACAGGAGGCTTTAAAATTTTCATTCTAGTGTCCTTCGTTTGGGAGAAAAATGCAAAGGTACAATACAGCTTTTCCTTGCCAATATCTCTCTTTTGCAAAGAGCTAGGCATTGGAAAATTCAGGGCTATACCGTGTAGATGAAGCACTAACAGGAGGCTTTTAAATTTTCATTCTAGTGTCCTTCGTTTGGGAGAAAAATGCAAAGGTACAATACAGCTTTTCCTTGCCGATATCTCTCTTTTGCAAAGAGATAGGCATTGGAAAATTCAGGGCTATAACGTGTAGATGAAGCCCTAACAGGAGGCTTTAAAATTTTCATTCTAGTGTCTTTCGTTTGGGAGAAAAATGCAAAGGTACAATACAGCTTTTCCTTGCCGATATCTCTCTTTTGCAAAGAGATAGGCATTGGAAAATTCAGGGCTATAACGTGTAGATGAAGCACTAACAGGAGGCTTTAAAATTTTCATTCTAGTGTCTTTCGTTTGGGAGAAAAATGCAAAGGTACAATACAGCTTTTCCTTGCCGATATCTCTCTTTTGCAAAGAGATAGGCATTGGAAAATTCAGGGCTATAACGTGTAGATGAAGCACTAACAGGAGGCTTTAAAATTTTCATTCTAGTGTCTTTCGTTTGGGAGAAAAATGCAAAAGTACAATGCTGCTTTTCCTTGCCGATATCTCTCTTTTGCAAAGAGATAGGCATTTGAAAATGCAGGGCTATAACGTGTAGATGAAGCACTAACAGGAGGCTTTAAAATTTTCATTCTAGTGTCTTTCGTTTGAGAGAAAAAATGCAAAGGTACAATACAGCTTTTCCTTGCCAATATCTCTCTTTTGCAAAGAGCTAGGCATTGGAAAATTCAGGGCTATACCGTGTAGATGAAGCACTAACAGGAGGCTTTTAAATTTTCATTCTAGTGTCCTTCGTTTGGGAGAAAAATGCAAAGGTACAATACAGTTTTTCCTTGCCGATATCTCTCTTTGGCAAAGAGATAGGCATTGGAAAATTAAGGGCTATAACGTGTAGATGAAGCACTAACAGGAGGCTTTAAAATTTTCAAACTAGTGTCTTTCGTTTGGGAGAAAAATGCAAAGGTACAATACAGTTTTTCCTTGCCGATATCTCTCTTTGGCAAAGAGATAGGCATTGGAAAATTCAGGGCTATAACGCGTAGATGAAGCACTAACAGGAGGCTTTAAAATTTTCATTCTAGTGTCTTTCGTTTGGGAGAAAAATGCAAAGGTACAATACAGCTTTTCCTTGCCAATATCTCTCTTTTGCAAAGAGCTAGGCATTGGAAAATGTAGGGCTATAACGTGTAGATGAAGCACTAACAGGAGGCTTTAAAATTTTCATTCTAGTGTCTTTCTTTTGGGAGAAAAATGCAAAGGTACAATACAATTTTTCCTTGCCGATATCTCTCTTTGGCAAAGAGATAGGCATTGGAAAATTCAGGGCTATAACGCGTAGATGAAGCACTAACAGGAGGCTTTAAAATTTTCATTCTAGTGTCTTTCGTTTGGGAGAAAAATGCAAAAGTACAATGCAGCTTTTCCTTGCCGATATCTCTCTTTTGCAAAGAGATAGCAATTGGAAAATGCAGGGCTATAACGTGTAGATGAAGCACTAACAGGAGGCTTTAAAATTTTCATTCTAGTGTCTTTCGTTTGGGAGAAAAATGCAAAGGTACAATACAGATTTTCCTTGCCGATATCTCTCTTTTGCAAAGAGCTAGGCATTGGAAAATTCAGGGCTATAACGTGTAGATGAAGCACTAACAGGAGGCTTTAAAATTTTCATTCTAGTGTCCTTCGTTTGGGAGAAAAATGCAAAGGTACAATACAGCTTTTCCTTGCCAATATCTCTCTTTTGCAAAGAGCTAGGCATTGGAAAATTCAGGGCTATACCGTGTAGATGAAGCACTAATAGGAGGCTTTTAAATTTTCATTCTAGTGTCCTTCGTTTGGGAGAAAAATGCAAAGGTACAATACAGCTTTTCCTTGCCGATATCTCTCTTTTGCAAAGAGATAGGCATTGGAAAATTCAGGGCTATAACGTGTAGATGAAGCACTAACAGGAGGCTTTAAAATTTTCATTCTAGTGTCTTTCGTTTGGGAGAAAAATGCAAAGGTACAATACAGCTTTTCCTTGCCGATATCTCTCTTTTGCAAAGAGCTAGGCATTGGAAAATTCAGGGCTATAACGTGTAGATGAAGCACTAACAGTAGGCTTTAAAATTTTAATTCTAGTGTCTTTCGTTTGGGAGAAAAATGCAAAGGTACAATACAGCTTTTCCTTGCCAATATCTCTCTTTTGCAAAGAGCTAGGCATTGGAAAATTCAGGGCTATACCGTGTAGATGAAGCACTAACAGGAGGCTTTTAAATTTTCATTCTAGTGTCCTTCGTTTGGGAGAAAAATGCAAAGGTACAATACAGCTTTTCCTTGCCGATATCTTTCTTTTGCAAAGAGATAGGCATTGGAAAATTCAGGGCTATAACGTGTAGATGAAGCACTAACAGGAGGCTTTAAAATTTTAATTCTAGTGTCTTTCGTTTGGGAGAAAAATGCAAAGGTACAATACAGTTTTTCCTTGCCGATATCTCTCTTTGGCAAAGAGATAGGCATTGGAAAATTCAGGGCTATAACGTGTAGATGAAGCACTAACAGGAGGCTTTAAAATTTTCATTCTAGTGTCTTTCGTTTGGGAGAAAAATGCAAAGGTACAATACAGTTTTTCCTTGCCGATATCTCTATTTGGCAAAGAGATAGGCATTGGAAAATTCAGGGCTATAACGCGTAGATGAAGCACTAACAGGAGGCTTTAAAATTTTCATTCTAGTGTCTTTCGTTTGGGAGAAAAATGCAAAGGTACAATACAGCTTTTCCTTGCCAATATCTCTCTTTTGCAAAGAGCTAGGCATTGGAAAATGCAGGGCTATAACGTGTAGATGAAGCACTAACAGGAGGCTTTAAAATTTTCATTCTAGTGTCTTTCGTTTGGGAGAAAAATGCAAAAGTACAATGCAGCTTTTCCTTGCCGATATCTCTCTTTTGCAAAGAGATAGGCATTGGAAAATGCAGGGCTATAACGTGTAGATGAAGCACTAACAGGAGGCTTTAAAATTTTCATTCTAGTGTCTTTCGTTTGGGAGAAAAATGCAAAGGTACAATACAGCATTTCCTTGCCGATATCTCTCTTTTGCAAAGAGATAGGCATTGGAAAATTCAGGGCTATAACGTGTAGATGAAGCACTAACAGGAGGCTTTAACATTTTCATTCTAGTGTCTTTCGTTTGGGAGAAAAATGCAAAGGTACAATACAGCTTTTCCTTGCCGATATCTCTCTTTTGCAAAGAGATAGGCATTGGAAAATTCAGGGCTATAACGTGTAGATGAAGCACTAACAGGAGGCTTTAAAATTTTTATTCTAGTGTCCTTCGTTTGGGAGAAAAATGCAAAGGTACAATACAGCTTTTCCTTGCCGATATCTCTCTTTTGCAAAGAGATAGGAATTGGAAAATTCAGGGCTATAACGTGCAGATGAAGCACTAACAGGAGGCTTTAAAATTTTCATTCTAGTGTCCTTCGTTTGGGAGAAAAATGCAAAGGTACAATACAGCTTTTCCTTGCCAATATCTCTCTTTTGCAAAGGGCTAGGCATTGGAAAATTCAGGGCTATACCGTATAGATGAAGCACTAACAGGAGGCTTTTAAATTTTCATTCTAGTGTCCTTCGTTTGGGAGAAAAATGCAAAGGTACAATACAGCTTTTCCTTGCCGATATCTCTCTTTTGCAAAGAGATAGGCATTGGAAAATTCAGGGCTATAACGTGTAGATGAAGCACTAACAGGAGGCTTTAAAATTTTCATTCTAGTGTCTTTCGTTTGAGAGAAAAAATGCAAAGGTACAATACAGCTTTTCCTTGCCAATATATCTCTTTTGCAAAGAGATAGGCATTGGAAAATTCAGGGCTATAACGTGCAGATGAAGCACTAACAGGAGGCTTTAAAATTTTCATTCTAGTGTCCTTCGTTTGGGAGAAAAATGCAAAGGTACAATACAGCTTTTCCTTGCCAATATCTCTCTTTTGCAAAGAGCTAGGCATTGGAAAATTCAGGGCTATACCGTGTAGATGAAGCACTAACAGGAGGCTTTTAAATTTTCATTCTAGTGTCCTTCGTTTGGGAGAAAAATGCAAAAGTACAATGCTGCTTTTCCTTGCCGATATCTCTCTTTTGCAAAGAGATAGGCATTTGAAAATGCAGGGCTATAACGTGAAGATGAAGCACTAACAGGAGGCTTTAAAATTTTCATTCTAGTGTCTTTCGTTTGAGAGAAAAAATGCAAAGGTACAATACAGCTTTTCCTTGCCAATATCTCTCTTTTGCAAAGAGCTAGGCATTGGAAAATTCAGGGCTATACCGTGTAGATGAAGCACTAACAGGAGGCTTTTAAATTTTCATTCTAGTGTCCTTCGTTTGGGAGAAAAATGCAAAGGTACAATACAGTTTTTCCTTGCCGATATCTCTCTTTGGCAAAGAGATAGGCATTGGAAAATTCAGGGCTATAACGTGTAGATGAAGCACTAACAGGAGGCTTTAAAATTTTCATTCTAGTGTCTTTCGTTTGGGAGAAAAATGCAAAGGTACAATACAGTTTTTCCTTGCCGATATCTCTCTTTGGCAAAGAGATAGGCATTGGAAAATTCAGGGCTATAACGCGTAGATGAAGCACTAACAGGAGGCTTTAAAATTTTCATTCTAGTGTCTTTCGTTTGGGAGAAAAATGCAAAGGTACAATACAGCTTTTCCTTGCCAATATCTCTCTTTTGCAAAGAGCTAGGCATTGGAAAATGCAGGGCTATAACGTGTAGATGAAGCACTAACAGGAGGCTTTAAAATTTTCATTCTAGTGTCTTTCGTTTGGGAGAAAAATGCAAAGGTACAATACAGCTTTTCCTTGCCGATATCTCTCTTTTGCAAAGAGCTAGGCATTGGAAAATTCAGGGCTATAACGTGTAGATGAAGCACTAACAGTAGGCTTTAAAATTTTCATTCTAGTGTCCTTCGTTTGGGAGAAAAATGCAAAGGTACAATACAGCTTTTCCTTGCCAATATCTCTCTTTTGCAAAGAGCTAGGCATTGGAAAATTCAGGGCTATAACGTGTAGATGAAGCACTAACAGGAGGCTTTAAAATTTTCATTCTAGTGTCTTTCGTTTGGGAGAAAAATGCAAAGGTACAATACAGCTTTTCCTTGCCAATATCTCTCTTTTGCAAAGAGCTAGGCATTGGAAAATGCAGGGCTATAACGTGTAGATGAAGCACTAACAGGAGGCTTTACAATTTTCATTCTAGTGTCTTTCGTTTGGGAGAAAAATGCAAAGGTACAATGCTGCTTTTCCTTGCCGATATCTCTCTTTTGCAAAGAGCTAGGCATTGGAAAATTCAGGGCTATACCGTGTAGATGAAGCACTAACAGGAGGCTTTAAAATTTTCATTCTAGTGTCTTTCGTTTGGGAGAAAAATGCAAAGGTACAATACAGCATTTCCTTGCCGATATCTCTCTTTTGCAAAGAGATAGGCATTGGAAAATTCAGGGCTATAACGTGTAGATGAAGCACTAACAGGAGGCTTTAAAATGTTCATTCTAGTGTCTTTCGTTTGGGAGAAAAATGCAAAGGTACAATACAGCTTTTCCTTGCCGATATCTCTCTTTTGCAAAGAGATAGGCATTGGAAAATTCAGGGCTATAACGTGTAGATGAAGCACTAACAGGAGGCTTTAAAATTTTCATTCTAGTGTCCTTCGTTTGGGAGAAAAATGCAAAGGTTCAATACAGCTTTTCCTTGCCGATATCTCTCTTTTGCAAAGAGATAGGCATTGGAAAATTCAGGGCTATAAATTGTAGATGAAGCACTAACAGGAGGCTTTAAAATTTTCATTCTAGCGTCTTTCGTTTGGGAGAAAAATGCAAAGGTACAATACAGCTTTTCCTTGCCGATATCTCTCTTTTGCAAAGAGCTAGGCATTGGAAAATTCAGGGCTATAACGTGTAGATGAAGCACTAACAGTAGGCTTTAAAATTTTCATTCTAGTGTCCTTCGTTTGAGAGAAAAATGCAAAGGTACAATACAGCATTTCCTTGCCAATATCTCTCTTTTGCAAAGAGCTAGGCATTGGAAAATTCAGGGCTATAACGTGTAGATGAAGCACTAACAGGAGGCTTTAAAATTTTCATTCTAGTGTCTTTCGTTTGGGAGAAAAATGCAAAGGTACAATACAGTTTTTCCTTGCCGATATCTCTCTTTTGCAAAGAGATAGGCATTGGAAAATTCAGGGCTATAACGTGTAGATGAAGCACTAACAGGAGGCTTTTAAATTTTCATTCTAGTGTCCTTCGTTTGGGAGAAAAATGCAAAGGTACAATACAGCTTTTCCTTGCCGATATCTCTCTTTTGCAAAGAGATAGGCATTGGAAAATTCAGGGCTATAACGTGTAGATGAAGCACTAACAGGAGGCTTTTAAATTTTCATTCTAGTGTCCTTCGTTTGGGAGAAAAATGCAAAGGTACAATACAGCTTTTCCTTGCCGATATCTCTCTTTTGCAAAGAGATAGGCATTGGAAAATTCAGGGCTATAACGTGTAGATGAAGCACTAACAGGAGGCTTTAAAATTTTAATTCTAGTGTCCTTCGTTTGGGAGAAAAATGCAAAGGTACAATACAGCTTTTCCTTGCCGATATCTCTCTTTTGCAAAGAGATAAGCATTGGAAAATTCAGGGCTATAACGTGTAGATGAAGCACTAATAGGAGGCTTTAAAATTTTCAATCTAGTGTCCTTCGTTTGGGAGAAAAATGCAAAGGTACAATACAGCTTTTCCTTGCCAATATCTCTCTTTTGCAAAGAGCTAGGCATTGGAAAATTCAGGGCTATACCGTGTAGATGAAGCACTAACAGGAGGCTTTAAAATTTTCATTCTAGTGTCTTTCGTTTGGGAGAAAAATGCAAAGGTACAATACAGCATTTCCTTGCCGATATCTCTCTTTTGCAAAGAGATAGGCATTGGAAAATTCAGGGCTATAACGTGTAGATGAAGCACTAACAGGAGGCTTTAAAATGTTCATTCTAGTGTCTTTCGTTTGGGAGAAAAATGCAAAGGTACAATACAGCTTTTCCTTGCCGATATCTCTCTTTTGCAAAGAGATAGGCATTGGAAAATTCAGGGCTATAACGTGTAGATGAAGCACTAACAGGAGGCTTTAAAATTTTCATTCTAGTGTCCTTCGTTTGGGAGAAAAATGCAAAGGTACAATACAGCTTTTCCTTGCCGATATCTCTCTTTTGCAAAGAGATAGGCATTGGAAAATTCAGGGCTATAACGTGTAGATGAAGCACTAATAGGAGGCTTTAAAATTTTCATTCTAGTGTCCTTCGTTTGGGAGAAAAATGCAAAGGTTCAATACAGCTTTTCCTTGCCGATATCTCTCTTTTGCAAAGAGATAGGCATTGGAAAATTCAGGGCTATAACGTGTAGATGAAGCACTAACAGGAGGCTTTAAAATTTTCATTCTAGTGTCTTTCGTTTTGGAGAAAAATGCAAAGGTACAATACAGCTTTTCCTTGCCGATATCTCTCTTTTGCAAAGAGCTAGGCATTGGAAAATTCAGGGCTATAACGTGTAGATGAAGCACTAACAGTAGGCTTTAAAATTTTCATTCTAGTGTCCTTCGTTTGGGAGAAAAATGCAAAGGTACAATACAGCTTTTCCTTGCCAATATCTCTCTTTTGCAAAGAGCTAGGCATTGGAAAATTCAGGGATATAATGTGTAGATGAAGCACTAACAGGAGGCTTTAAAATTTTCATTCTAGTGTCTTTCGTTTGGGAGAAAAATGCAAAGGTACAATACAGCTTTTCCTTGCCAATATCTCTCTTTTGCAAAGAGCTAGGCATTGGAAAATGCAGGGCTATAACGTGTAGATGAAGCACTAACAGGAGGCTTTACAATTTTCATTCTAGTGTCTTTCGTTTGGGAGAAAAATGCAAAGGTACAATGCTGCTTTTCCTTGCCGATATCTCTCTTTTGCAAAGAGCTAGGTATTGGAAAATTCAGGGCTATACCGTGTAGATGAAGCACTAACAGGAGGCTTTAAAATTTTCATTCTAGTGTCTTTCGTTTGGGAGAAAAATGCAAAGGTACAATACAGCTTTTCCTTGCCGATATCTCTCTTTTGCAAAGAGCTAGGCATTGGAAAATTCAGGGCTATAACGTGTAGATGAAGCACTAACAGGAGGCTTTAAAATGTTCATTCTAGTGTCTTTCGTTTGGGAGAAAAATGCAAAGGTACAATACAGCTTTTCCTTGCCGATATCTCTCTTTTGCAAAGAGATAGGCATTGGAAAATTCAGGGCTATAACGTGTAGATGAAGCACTAACAGGAGGCTTTAAAATTTTCATTCTAGTGTCCTTCGTTTGGGAGAAAAATGCAAAGGTTCAATACAGCTTTTCCTTGCCGATATCTCTCTTTTGCAAAGAGATAGGCATTGGAAAATTCAGGGCTATAACGTGTAGATGAAGCACTAACAGGAGGCTTTAAAATTTTCATTCTAGTGTCTTTCGTTTGGGAGAAAAATGCAAAGGTACAATACAGCTTTTCCTTGCCGATATCTCTCTTTTGCAAAGAGCTAGGCATTGGAAAATTCAGGGCTATAACGTGTAGATGAAGCACTAACAGTAGGCTTTAAAATTTTCATTCTAGTGTCCTTCGTTTGGGAGAAAAATGCAAAGGTACAATACAGCTTTTCCTTGCCAATATCTCTCTTTTGCAAAGAGCTAGGCATTGGAAAATTCAGGGCTATAACGTGTAGATGAAGCACTAACAGGAGGCTTTATAATTTTCATTCTAGTGTCTTTCGTTTGGGAGAAAAATGCAAAGGTACAATACAGTTTTTCCTTGCCGATATCTCTCTTTTGCAAAGAGATAGGCATTGGAAAATTCAGGGCTATAACGTGTAGATGAAGCACTAACAGGAGGCTTTAAAATTTTAATTCTAGTGTCTTTCGTTTGGGAGAAAAATGCAAAGGTACAATACAGCTTTTCCTTGCCGATATCTCTCTTTTGCAAAGAGATAGGCATTGGAAAATTCAGGGCTATAACGTGTAGATGAAGCACTAACAGGAGGCTTTAAAATGTTCATTCTAGTGTCTTTCGTTTGGGAGAAAAATGCAAAGGTACAATACAGCTTTTCCTTGCCGATATCTCTCTTTTGCAAAGAGATAGGCATTGGAAAATTCAGGGCTATAACGTGTAGATGAAGCACTAACAGGAGGCTTTAAAATTTTCATTCTAGTGTCCTTCGTTTGGGAGAAAAATGCAAAGGTACAATACAGCTTTTCCTTGCCGATATCTCTCTTTTGCAAAGAGATAGGCATTGGAAAATTCAGGGCTATAACGTGTAGATGAAGCACTAATAGGAGGCTTTAAAATTTTCATTCTAGTGTCCTTCGTTTGGGAGAAAAATGCAAAGGTTCAATACAGCTTTTCCTTGCCGATATCTCTCTTTTGCAAAGAGATAGGCATTGGAAAATTCAGGGCTATAACGTGTAGATGAAGCACTAACAGGAGGCTTTAAAATTTTCATTCTAGTGTCTTTCGTTTTGGAGAAAAATGCAAAGGTACAATACAGCTTTTCCTTGCCGATATCTCTCTTTTGCAAAGAGCTAGGCATTGGAAAATTCAGGGCTATAACGTGTAGATGAAGCACTAACAGTAGGCTTTAAAATTTTCATTCTAGTGTCCTTCGTTTGGGAGAAAAATGCAAAGGTACAATACAGCTTTTCCTTGCCAATATCTCTCTTTTGCAAAGAGCTAGGCATTGGAAAATTCAGGGATATAATGTGTAGATGAAGCACTAACAGGAGGCTTTAAAATTTTCATTCTAGTGTCTTTCGTTTGGGAGAAAAATGCAAAGGTACAATACAGCTTTTCCTTGCCAATATCTCTCTTTTGCAAAGAGCTAGGCATTGGAAAATGCAGGGCTATAACGTGTAGATGAAGCACTAACAGGAGGCTTTACAATTTTCATTCTAGTGTCTTTCGTTTGGGAGAAAAATGCAAAGGTACAATGCTGCTTTTCCTTGCCGATATCTCTCTTTTGCAAAGAGCTAGGTATTGGAAAATTCAGGGCTATACCGTGTAGATGAAGCACTAACAGGAGGCTTTAAAATTTTCATTCTAGTGTCTTTCGTTTGGGAGAAAAATGCAAAGGTACAATACAGCTTTTCCTTGCCGATATCTCTCTTTTGCAAAGAGCTAGGCATTGGAAAATTCAGGGCTATAACGTGTAGATGAAGCACTAACAGGAGGCTTTAAAATGTTCATTCTAGTGTCTTTCGTTTGGGAGAAAAATGCAAAGGTACAATACAGCTTTTCCTTGCCGATATCTCTCTTTTGCAAAGAGATAGGCATTGGAAAATTCAGGGCTATAACGTGTAGATGAAGCACTAACAGGAGGCTTTAAAATTTTCATTCTAGTGTCCTTCGTTTGGGAGAAAAATGCAAAGGTTCAATACAGCTTTTCCTTGCCGATATCTCTCTTTTGCAAAGAGATAGGCATTGGAAAATTCAGGGCTATAACGTGTAGATGAAGCACTAACAGGAGGCTTTAAAATTTTCATTCTAGTGTCTTTCGTTTGGGAGAAAAATGCAAAGGTACAATACAGCTTTTCCTTGCCGATATCTCTCTTTTGCAAAGAGCTAGGCATTGGAAAATTCAGGGCTATAACGTGTAGATGAAGCACTAACAGTAGGCTTTAAAATTTTCATTCTAGTGTCCTTCGTTTGGGAGAAAAATGCAAAGGTACAATACAGCTTTTCCTTGCCAATATCTCTCTTTTGCAAAGAGCTAGGCATTGGAAAATTCAGGGCTATAACGTGTAGATGAAGCACTAACAGGAGGCTTTATAATTTTCATTCTAGTGTCTTTCGTTTGGGAGAAAAATGCAAAGGTACAATACAGTTTTTCCTTGCCGATATCTCTCTTTTGCAAAGAGATAGGCATTGGAAAATTCAGGGCTATAACGTGTAGATGAAGCACTAACAGGAGGCTTTAAAATTTTAATTCTAGTGTCTTTCGTTTGGGAGAAAAATGCAAAGGTACAATACAGCTTTTCCTTGCCGATATCTCTCTTTTGCAAAGAGATAGGCATTGGAAAATTCAGGGCTATAACGTGTAGATGAAGCACTAACAGGAGGCTTTAAAATTTTCATTCTAGTGTCCTTCGTTTGGGAGAAAAATGCAAAGGTACAATACAGCTTTTCCTTGCCGATATCTCTCTTTTGCAAAGAGATAGGCATTGGAAAATTCAGGGCTATAACGTGTAGATGAAGCACTAACAGGAGGCTTTAAAATTTTCATTCTAGTGTCTTTCGTTTGGGAGAAAAATGCAAAGTTACAATACAGCTTTTCCTTGCCGATATCTCTCTTTTGCAAAGAGATAGGCATTGGAAAATTCAGGACTATAACGTGTAGATGAAGCACTAACAGGAGGCTTTAAAATTTTCATTCTAGTGTCCTTCGTTTGGGAGAAAAATGCAAAGGTACAAGACAGCTTTTCCTTGCCAATATCTCTCTTTTGCAAAGAGCTGCGCATTGGAAAATTCAGGGCTATGTCGTGTAGATGATGGCCTAACAGGAGGCTTTAAAATGTTCTTTCTAGTGTCCTTCGTTTGGGAGAAAAATGCAATGGTACAAGACAGCTTTTCCTTGCTAATATCTCTCTTTTGCAAAGAGCTGCGCATTGGAAAATTCAGGGCTATGTCGTGTAGATGATGGCCTAACAGGAGGCTTTAAAATTTTCTTTCTAGTGTCCTTCGTTTGGGAGAAAAATGCAATGGTACAAGACAGCTTTTCCTTGCCAATATCTCTCTTTTGCAAAGAGCTGCGCATTGGAAAATTCAGGGCTATGTCGTGTAGATGATGGCCTAAAAGGAGGCTTTCAAATTTTCTTTCTAGTGTCCTTCGTTTGGGAGAAAAATGCAATGGTACAAGACAGCTTTTCCTTGCCAATATCTCTCTTTTGCAAAGAGCTGCGCATTGGAAAATTCAGGGCTATGTCGTGTAGATGATGGCCTAACAGGAGGCTTTAAAATTTTCTTTCTAGTGTCCTTCGTTTGGGAGAAAAATGCAAAGGTACAAGACAGCTTTTCCTTGCCAATATCTCTATTTTGCAAAGAGCTACGCATTGGAAAATTCAGGGCTATGTCGTGTAGATGATGGCCTAACAGGAGGCTTTAAAATTTTCTTTCTAGTGACCTTCGTTTGGGAGAAAAATGCAAAGGTACAAGACAGCTTTTCCTTGCCAATATCTCTCTTTTGCAAAGAGCTGCGCATTGGAAAATTCAGGGCTATGTCGTGTAGATGATGGCCTAACAGGAGGCTTTAAAATTTTCTTTCTAGTGTCCTTCGTTTGGGAGAAAAATGCAAAGGTACAAGACAGCTTTTCCTTGCCAATATCTCTCTTTTGCAAAGAGCTACGCATTGGAAAATTCAGGGCTATGTCGTGTAGATGATGGCCTAACAGGAGGCTTTAAAATTTTCTTTCTAGTGTCCTTCGTTTGGGAGAAAAATGCAATGGTACAAGACAGCTTTTCTTTGCCAATATCTCTCTTTTGCAAAGAGCTGCGCATTGGAAAATTCAGGGCTATGTCGTGTAGATGATGGCCTAACAGGAGGCTTTAAAATTTTCTTTCTAGTGTCCTTCGTTTGGGAGAAAAATGCAAAGGTACAAGACAGCTTTTCCTTGCCAATATCTCTCTTTTGCAAAGAGCTACGGATTGGAAAATTCAGGGCTATGTCGTGTAGATGATGGCCTAACAGGAGGCTTTAAAATTTTCTTTCTAGTGTCCTTCGTTTGGGAGAAAAATGCAAAGGTACAAGACAGCTTTTCCTTGCCAATATCTCTCTTTTGCAAAGAGCTACGCATTGGAAAATTCAGGGCTATGTCGTGTAGATGATGGCCTAACAGGAGGCTTTAAAATTTTCTTTCTAGTGTCCTTCGTTTGGGAGAAAAATGCAATGGTACAAGACAGCTTTTCCTTGCCAATATCTCTCTTTTGCAAAGAGCTGCGCATTGGAAAATTCAGGGCTATGTCGTGTAGATGATGGCCTAACAGGAGGCTTTAAAATTTTCTTTCTAGTGTCCTTCGTTTGGGAGAAAAATGCAAAGGTACAAGACAGCTTTTCCTTGCCAATATCTCTCTTTTGCAAAGAGCTGCGCATTGGAAAATTCAGGGCTATGTCGTGTAGATGATGGCCTAACAGGAGGCTTTAAAATTTTCTTTCTAGTGTCCTTCGTTTGGGAGAAAAATGCAAAGGTACAAGACAGCTTTTCCTTGCCAATATCTCTCTTATGCAAAGAGCTACGCATTGGAAAATTCAGGGCTATGTCGTGTAGATGATGGCCTAACAGGAGGCTTTAAAATTTTCTTTCTAGTGACCTTCGTTTGGGAGAAAAATGCAAAGGTACAAGACAGCTTTTCCTTGCCAATATCTCTCTTTTGCAAAGAGCTGCGCATTGGAAAATTCAGGGCTATGTCGTGTAGATGATGGCCTAACAGGAGGCTTTAAAATGTTCTTTCTAGTGTCCTTCGTTTGGGAGAAAAATGCAATGGTACAAGACAGCTTTTCCTTGCCAATATCTCTCTTTTGCAAAGAGCTGCGCATTGGAAAATTCAGGGCTATGTCGTGTAGATGATGGCCTAACAGGAGGCTTTAAAATTTTCTTTCTAGTGTCCTTCGTTTGGGAGAAAAATGCAAAGGTACAAGACAGCTTTTCCTTGCCAATATCTCTATTTTGCAAAGAGCTACGCATTGGAAAATTCAGGGCTATGTCGTGTAGATGATGGCCTAACAGGAGGCTTTAAAATTTTCTTTCTAGTGTCCTTCGTTTGGGAGAAAAATGCAATGGTACAAGACAGCTTTTCTTTGCCAATATCTCTCTTTTGCAAAGAGCTGCGCATTGGAAAATTCAGGGCTATGTCGTGTAGATGATGGCCTAACAGGAGGCTTTAAAATTTTCTTTCTAGTGTCCTTCGTTTGGGAGAAAAATGCAAAGGAACAAGACAGCTTTTCCTTGCCAATATCTCTCTTTTGCAAAGAGCTACGGATTGGAAAATTCAGGGCTATGTCGTGTAGATGATGGCCTAACAGGAGGCTTTAAAATTTTCTTTCTAGTTTCCTTCGTTTGGGAGAAAAATGCAATGGTACAAGACAGCTTTTCCTTGCCAAGAGCTGCGCATTGGAAAATTCAGGGCTATGTCGTGTAGATGATGGCCTAACAGGAGGCTTTAAAATTTTCTTTCTAGTGACCTTCGTTTGGGAGAAAAATGCAAAGGTACAAGACAGCTTTTCCTTGCCAATATCTCTCTTTTGCAAAGAGCTGCGCATTGGAAAATTCAGGGCTATGTCGTGTAGATGATGGCCTAACAGGAGGCTTTAAAATGTTCTTTCTAGTGTCCTTCGTTTGGGAGAAAAATGCAATGGTACAAGACAGCTTTTCCTTGCCAATATCTCTCTTTTGCAAAGAGCTGCGCATTGGAAAATTCAGGGCTATGTCGTGTAGATGATGGCCTAACAGGAGGCTTTAAAATTTTCTTTCTAGTGTCCTTCATTTGGGAGAAAAATGCAAAGGTACAAGACAGCTTTTCCTTGCCAATATCTCTCTTTTGCAAAGAGCTACTCATTGGAAAATTCAGGGCTATGTCGTGTAGATGATGGCCTAACAGGAGGCTTTAAAATTTTCTTTCTAGTGCCCTTCGTTTGGGAGAAAAATGCAAAGGTACAAGACAGCTTTTCCTTGCCAATATCTCTCTTTTGCAAAGAGCTAGGCATTGGAAAATTCAGGGCTATAATGTGTAGATGAAGCACTAACAGGAGGCTTTAAAATTTTCATTCTAGTGTCCTTCGTTTGGGAGAAAAATGCAAAGGTACAATACAGCTTTTCCTTGCCGATATCTCTCTTTTACAAAGAGATAGGCATTGGAAAATTCAGGGCTATAACGTGTAGATGAAGCACTAATAGGAGGCTTTAAAATTTTCATTCTAGTGTCCTTCGTTTGGGAGAAAAATGCAAAGGTTCAATACAGCTTTTCCTTGCCGATATCTCTCTTTTGCAAAGAGCTAGGCATTGGAAAATTCAGGGCTATAACGTGTAGATGAAGCACTAACAGGAGGCTTTAAAATTTTCATTCTAGTGTCTTTCGTTTGGGAGAAAAATGCAAAGGTACAATACAGTTTTTCCTTGCCGATATCTCTCTTTTGCAAAGAGCTGCGCATTGGAAAATTCAGGGCTATGTCGTGTAGATGATGGCCTAACAGGAGGCTTTAAAATGTTCTTTCTAGTCTCCTTCGTTTGGGAGAAAAATGCAATGGTACAAGACAGCTTTTCCTTGCCAATATCTCTCTTTTGCAAAGAGCTGCGCATTGGAAAATTCAGGGCTATGTCGTGTAGATGATGGCCTAACAGGAGGCTTTAAAATTTTCTTTCTAGTGTCCTTCGTTTGGGAGAAAAATGCAAAGGTACAAGACAGCTTTTCCTTGCCAATATCTCTCTTTTGCAAAGAGCTACGCATTGGAAAATTCAGGGCTATGTCGTGTAGATGATGGCCTAACAGGAGGCTTTAAAATTTTCTTTCTAGTGTCCTTCGTTTGGGAGAAAAATGCAAAGGTACAAGACAGCTTTTCCTTGCCAATATCTCTCTTTTGCAAAGAGCTACGCATTGGAAAATTCAGGGCTATGTCGTGTAGATGATGGCCTAACAGGAGGCTTTAAAATTTTCTTTCTAGTGACCTTCGTTTGGGAGAAAAATGCAAAGGTACAAGACAGCTTTTCCTTGCCAATATCTCTCTTTTGCAAAGAGCTGCGCATTGGAAAATTCAGGGCTATGTCGTGTAGATGATGGCCTAACAGGAGGCTTTAAAATGTTCTTTCTAGTGTCCTTCGTTTGGGAGAAAAATGCAATGGTACAAGACAGCTTTTCCTTGCCAATATCTCTCTTTTGCAAAGAGCTGCGCATTGGAAAATTCAGGGCTATGTCGTGTAGATGATGACCTAACAGGAGGCTTTAAAATTTTCTTTCTAGTGTCCTTCGTTTGGGAGAAAAATGCAAAGGTACAAGACAGCTTTTCCTTGCCAATATCTCTCTTTTGCAAAGAGCTACTCATTGGAAAATTCAGGGCTATGTCGTGTAGATGATGGCCTAAAAGGAGGCTTTAAAATTTTCTTTCTAGTGCCCTTCGTTTGGGAGAAAAATGCAAAGGTACAAGACAGCTTTTCCTTGCCAATATCTCTCTTTTGCAAAGAGCTGCGCATTAAAAAATTCAGGGCTATGTCGTGTAGATGATGGCCTAACAGGAGGCTTTAAAATTTTCTTTCTAGTGCCCTTCGTTTGGGAGAAAAATGCAATGGTACAAGACAGCTTTTCCTTGCCAATATCTCTCTTTTGCAAAGAGCTGCGCATTGGAAAATTCAGGGCTATGTCGTGTAGATGATGGCCTAACAGGAGGCTTTAAAATTTTCTTTCTAGTGTCCTTCGTTTGGGAGAAAAATGCAAAGGTACAAGACAGCTTTTCCTTGCCAATATCTCTCTTTTGCAAAGAGCTACGCATTGGAAAATTCAGGGCTATGTCGTGTAGATGATGGCCTAACAGGAGGCTTTAAAATTTTCTTTCTAGTGACCTTCGTTTGGGAGAAAAATGCAAAGGAACAAGACAGCTTTTCCTTGCCAATATCTCTCTTTTGCAAAGAGCTGCGCTTTGGAAAATTAAGGGCTATGTCGTGTAGATGATGGCCTAACAGGAGGCTTTAAAATTTTCTTTCTAGTGTCCTTCGTTTGGGAGAAAAATGCAATGGTACAAGACAGCTTTTCCTTGCGAATATCTCTCTTTTGCAAAGAGCTGCGTATTGGAAAATTCAGGGCTATGTCGTGTAGATGATGGCCTAACAGGAGGCTTTAAAATTTTCTTTCTAGTAACCTTCGTTTGGGAGAAAAATGCAAAGGTACAAGACAGCTTTTCCTTGCCAATATCTCTCTTTTGCAAAGAGCTGCGCATTGGAAAATTCAGGGTTATGTCGTGTAGATGATGGCCTAACAGGAGGCTTTAAAATGTTCTTTCTAGTGTCCTTCGTTTGGGAGAAAAATGCAATGGTACAAGACAGCTTTTCCTTGCCAATATCTCTCTTTTGCAAAGAGCTGCGCATTGGAAAATTCAGGGCTATGTCGTGTAGATGATGGCCTAAAAGGAGGCTTTAAAATTTTCTTTCTAGTGCCCTTCGTTTGGGAGAAAAATGCAAAGGTACAAGACAGCTTTTCCTTGCCAATATCTCTCTTTTGCAAAGAGCTGCGCATTAAAAAATTCAGGGCTATGTCGTGTAGATGATGGCCTAACAGGAGGCTTTAAAATTTTCTTTCTAGTGCCCTTCGTTTGGGAGAAAAATGCAATGGTACAAGACAGCTTTTCCTTGCCAATATCTCTCTTTTGCAAAGAGCTGCGCATTGGAAAATTCAGGGCTATGTCGTGTAGATGATGGCCTAACAGGAGGCTTTAAAATTTTCTTTCTAGTGTCCTTCGTTTGGGAGAAAAATGCAAAGGTACAAGACAGCTTTTCCTTGCCAATATCTCTCTTTTGCAAAGAGCTACGCATTGGAAAATTCAGGGCTATGTCGTGTAGATGATGGCCTAACAGGAGGCTTTAAAATTTTCTTTCTAGTGACCTTCGTTTGGGAGAAAAATGCAAAGGAACAAGACAGCTTTTCCTTGCCAATATCTCTCTTTTGCAAAGAGCTGCGCATTTGAAAATTAAGGGCTATGTCGTGTAGATGATGGCCTAACAGGAGGCTTTAAAATTTTCTTTCTAGTGTCCTTCGTTTGGGAGAAAAATGCAATGGTACAAGACAGCTTTTCCTTGCGAATATCTCTCTTTTGCAAAGAGCTGCGTATTGGAAAATTCAGGGCTATGTCGTGTAGATGATGGCCTAACAGGAGGCTTTAAAATTTTCTTTCTAGTAACCTTCGTTTGGGAGAAAAATGCAAAGGTACAAGACAGCTTTTCCTTGCCAATATCTCTCTTTTGCAAAGAGCTGCGCATTGGAAAATTCAGGGTTATGTCGTGTAGATGATGGCCTAACAGGAGGCTTTAAAATGTTCTTTCTAGTGTCCTTCGTTTGGGAGAAAAATGCAATGGTACAAGACAGCTTTTCCTTGCCAATATCTCTCTTTTGCAAAGAGCTGCGCATTGGAAAATTCAGGGCTATGTCGTGTAGATGATGGCCTAACAGGAGGCTTTAAAATTTTCTTTCTAGTGTCCTTCGTTTGGGAGAAAAATGCAAAGGTACAAGACAGCTTTTCCTTGCCAATATCTCTCTTTTGCAAAGAGCTACGCATTGGAAAATTCAGGGCTATGTCGTGTAGATGATGGCCTAACAGGAGGCTTTAAAATTTTCTTTCTAGTGACCTTCGTTTGGGAGAAAAATGCAATGGTACAAGACAGCTTTTCCTTGCCAATATCTCTCTTTTGCAAAGAGCTGCGCATTGGAAAATTCAGGGCTATGTCGTGTAGATGATGGCCTAACAGGAGGCTTTAAAATGTTCTTTCTAGTGTCCTTCGTTTGGGAGAAAAATGCAATGGTACAAGACAGCTTTTCCTTGCCAATATCTCTCTTTTGCAAAGAGCTGCGCATTGGAAAATTCAGGGCTATGTCGTGTAGATGATGGCCTAACAGGAGGCTTTAAAATTTTCTTTCTAGTGTCCTTCGTTTGGGAGAAAAATGCAATGGTACAAGACAGCTTTTCCTTGCCAATATCTCTCTTTTGCAAAGAGCTGCGCATTGGAAAATTCAGGGCTATGTCGTGTAGATGATGGCCTAACGAGGCTTTAAAATTTTCTTTCTAGTGTCCTTCGTTTGGGAGAAAAATGCAAAGGTACAAGACAGCTTTTCCTTGCCAATATCTCTCTTTTGCAAAGAGCTACGCATTGGAAAATTCAGGGCTATGTCGTGTAGATGATGGCCTAACAGGAGGCTTTAAAATTTTCTTTCTAGTGTCCTTCGTTTGGGAGAAAAATGCAATGGTACAAGACAGCTTTTCCTTGCGAATATCTCTCTTTTGCAAAGAGCTGCGTATTGGAAAATTCAGGGCTATGTCGTGTAGATGATGGCCTAACAGGAGGCTTTAAAATTTTCTTTCTAGTAACCTTCGTTTGGGAGAAAAATGCAAAGGTACAAGACAGCTTTTCCTTGCCAATATCTCTCTTTTGCAAAGAGCTGCGCATTGGAAAATTCAGGGTTATGTCGTGTAGATGATGGCCTAACAGGAGGCTTTAAAATGTTCTTTCTAGTGTCCTTCGTTTGGGAGAAAAATGCAATGGTACAAGACAGCTTTTCCTTGCCAATATCTCTCTTTTGCAAAGAGCTGCGCATTGGAAAATTCAGGGCTATGTCGTGTAGATGATGGCCTAACAGGAGGCTTTAAAATTTTCTTTCTAGTGTCCTTCGTTTGGGAGAAAAATGCAAAGGTACAAGACAGCTTTTCCTTGCCAATATCTCTCTTTTGCAAAGAGCTACGCATTGGAAAATTCAGGGCTATGTCGTGTAGATGATGGCCTAACAGGAGGCTTTAAAATTTTCTTTCTAGTGACCTTCGTTTGGGAGAAAAATGCAATGGTACAAGACAGCTTTTCCTTGCCAATATCTCTCTTTTGCAAAGAGCTGCGCATTGGAAAATTCAGGGCTATGTCGTGTAGATGATGGCCTAACAGGAGGCTTTAAAATGTTCTTTCTAGTGTCCTTCGTTTGGGAGAAAAATGCAATGGTACAAGACAGCTTTTCCTTGCCAATATCTCTCTTTTGCAAAGAGCTGCGCATTGGAAAATTCAGGGCTATGTCGTGTAGATGATGGCCTAACAGGAGGCTTTAAAATTTTCTTTCTAGTGTCCTTCGTTTGGGAGAAAAATGCAATGGTACAAGACAGCTTTTCCTTGCCAATATCTCTCTTTTGCAAAGAGCTGCGCATTGGAAAATTCAGGGCTATGTCGTGTAGATGATGGCCTAACGAGGCTTTAAAATTTTCTTTCTAGTGTCCTTCGTTTGGGAGAAAAATGCAAAGGTACAAGACAGCTTTTCCTTGCCAATATCTCTCTTTTGCAAAGAGCTACGCATTGGAAAATTCAGGGCTATGTCGTGTAGATGATGGCCTAACAGGAGGCTTTAAAATTTTCTTTCTAGTGTCCTTCGTTTGGGAGAAAAATGCAAAGGTACAAGACAGCTTTTCCTTGCCAATATCTCTCTTTTGCAAAGAGCTACGCATTGGAAAATTCAGGGCTATGTCGTGTAGATGATGGCCTAACAGGAGGCTTTAAAATTTTCTTTCTAGTGACCTTCGTTTGGGAGAAAAATGCAAAGGTACAAGACAGCTTTTCCTTGCCAATATCTCTCTTTTGCAAAGAGCTGCGCATTGGAAAATTCAGGGCTATGTCGTGTAGATGATGGCCTAACAGGAGGCTTTAAAATGTTCTTTCTAGTGTCCTTCGTTTGGGAGAAAAATGCAATGGTACAAGACAGCTTTTCCTTGCCAATATCTCTCTTTTGCAAAGAGCTGCGCATTGGAAAATTCAGGGCTATGTCGTGTAGATGATGGCCTAACAGGAGGCTTTAAAATTTTCTTTCTAGTGTCCTTCGTTTGGGAGAAAAATGCAAAGGTACAAGACAGCTTTTCCTTGCCAATATCTCTCTTTTGCAAAGAGCTACTCATTGGAAAATTCAGGGCTATGTCGTGTAGATGATGGCCTAACAGGAGGCTTTAAAATTTTCTTTCTAGTGCCCTTCGTTTGGGAGAAAAATGCAAAGGTACAAGACAGCTTTTCCTTGCCAATATCTCTCTTTTGCAAAGAGCTGCGCATTAAAAAATTCAGGGCTATGTCGTGTAGATGATGGCCTAACAGGAGGCTTTAAAATTTTCTTTCTAGTGCCCTTCGTTTGGGAGAAAAATGCAATGGTACAAGACAGCTTTTCCTTGCCAATATCTCTCTTTTGCAAAGAGCTGCGCATTGGAAAATTCAGGGCTATGTCGTGTAGATGATGGCCTAACAGGAGGCTTTAAAATTTTCTTTCTAGTGTCCTTCGTTTGGGAGAAAAATGCAAAGGTACAAGACAGCTTTTCCATGCCAATATCTCTCTTTTGCAAAGAGCTACGCATTGGAAAATT
Source organism: Pseudophryne corroboree (assembly GCF_028390025.1). NCBI lineage: Eukaryota > Metazoa > Chordata > Amphibia > Anura > Myobatrachidae > Pseudophryne > Pseudophryne corroboree. The sequence continues at coordinate 75,012 of NW_026969839.1, forward strand.
CAGGGCTATGTCGTGTAGATGATGGCCTAACAGGAGGCTTTAAAATTTTCTTTCTAGTGACCTTCGTTTGGGAGAAAAATGCAAAGGAACAAGACAGCTTTTCCTTGCCAATATCTCTCTTTTGCAAAGAGCTGCGCATTGGAAAATTCAGGGCTATGTCGTGTAGATGATGGCCTAACAGGAGGCTTTAAAATTTTCTTTCTAGTGTCCTTCGTTTGGGAGAAAAATGCAATGGTACAAGACAGCTTTTCCTTGCGAATATCTCTCTTTTGCAAAGAGCTGCGTATTGGAAAATTCAGGGCTATGTCGTGTAGATGATGGCCTAACAGGAGGCTTTAAAATTTTCTTTCTAGTAACCTTCGTTTGGGAGAAAAATGCAAAGGTACAAGACAGCTTTTCCTTGCCAATATCTCTCTTTTGCAAAGAGCTGCGCATTGGAAAATTAAGGGCTATGTCGTGTAGATGATGGCCTAACAGGAGGCTTTAAAATTTTCTTTCTAGTGTCCTTCGTTTGGGAGAAAAATGCAATGGTACAAGACAGCTTTTCCTTGCGAATATCTCTCTTTTGCAAAGAGCTGCGTATTGGAAAATTCAGGGCTATGTCGTGTAGATGATGGCCTAACAGGAGGCTTTAAAATTTTCTTTCTAGTAACCTTCGTTTGGGAGAAAAATGCAAAGGTACAAGACAGCTTTTCCTTGCCAATATCTCTCTTTTGCAAAGAGCTGCGCATTGGAAAATTCAGGGTTATGTCGTGTAGATGATGGCCTAACAGGAGGCTTTAAAATGTTCTTTCTAGTGTCCTTCGTTTGGGAGAAAAATGCAATGGTACAAGACAGCTTTTCCTTGCCAATATCTCTCTTTTGCAAAGAGATGCGCATTGGAAAATTCAGGGCTATGTCGTGTAGATGATGGCCTAACAGGAGGCTTTAAAATTTTCTTTCTAGTGTCCTTCGTTTGGGAGAAAAATGCAAAGGTACAAGACAGCTTTTCCTTGCCAATATCTCTCTTTTGCAAAGAGCTACGCATTGGAAAATTCAGGGCTATGTCGTGTAGATGATGGCCTAACAGGAGGCTTTAAAATTTTCTTTCTAGTGACCTTCGTTTGGGAGAAAAATGCAATGGTACAAGACAGCTTTTCCTTGCCAATATCTCTCTTTTGCAAAGAGCTGCGCATTGGAAAATTCAGGGCTATGTCGTGTAGATGATGGCCTAACAGGAGGCTTTAAAATGTTCTTTCTAGTGTCCTTCGTTTGGGAGAAAAATGCAATGGTACAAGACAGCTTTTCCTTGCCAATATCTCTCTTTTGCAAAGAGCTGCGCATTGGAAAATTCAGGGCTATGTCGTGTAGATGATGGCCTAACAGGAGGCTTTAAAATTTTCTTTCTAGTGTCCTTCGTTTGGGAGAAAAATGCAATGGTACAAGACAGCTTTTCCTTGCCAATATCTCTCTTTTGCAAAGAGCTGCGCATTGGAAAATTCAGGGCTATGTCGTGTAGATGATGGCCTAACGAGGCTTTAAAATTTTCTTTCTAGTGTCCTTCGTTTGGGAGAAAAATGCAAAGGTACAAGACAGCTTTTCCTTGCCAATATCTCTCTTTTGCAAAGAGCTACGCATTGGAAAATTCAGGGCTATGTCGTGTAGATGATGGCCTAACAGGAGGCTTTAAAATTTTCTTTCTAGTGTCCTTCGTTTGGGAGAAAAATGCAAAGGTACAAGACAGCTTTTCCTTGCCAATATCTCTCTTTTGCAAAGAGCTACGCATTGGAAAATTCAGGGCTATGTCGTGTAGATGATGGCCTAACAGGAGGCTTTAAAATTTTCTTTCTAGTGACCTTCGTTTGGGAGAAAAATGCAAAGGTACAAGACAGCTTTTCCTTGCCAATATCTCTCTTTTGCAAAGAGCTGCGCATTGGAAAATTCAGGGCTATGTCGTGTAGATGATGGCCTAACAGGAGGCTTTAAAATGTTCTTTCTAGTGTCCTTCGTTTGGGAGAAAAATGCAATGGTACAAGACAGCTTTTCCTTGCCAATATCTCTCTTTTGCAAAGAGCTGCGCATTGGAAAATTCAGGGCTATGTCGTGTAGATGATGGCCTAATAGGAGGCTTTAAAATTTTCTTTCTAGTGTCCTTCGTTTGGGAGAAAAATGCAAAGGTACAAGACAGCTTTTCCTTGCCAATATCTCTCTTTTGCAAAGAGCTACTCATTGGAAAATTCAGGGCTATGTCGTGTAGATGATGGCCTAACAGGAGGCTTTAAAATTTTCTTTCTAGTGCCCTTCGTTTGGGAGAAAAATGCAAAGGTACAAGACAGCTTTTCCTTGCCAATATCTCTCTTTTGCAAAGAGCTGCGCATTAAAAAATTCAGGGCTATGTCGTGTAGATGATGGCCTAACAGGAGGCTTTAAAATTTTCTTTCTAGTGCCCTTCGTTTGGGAGAAAAATGCAATGGTACAAGACAGCTTTTCCTTGCCAATATCTCTCTTTTGCAAAGAGCTGCGCATTGGAAAATTCAGGGCTATGTCGTGTAGATGATGGCCTAACAGGAGGCTTTAAAATTTTCTTTCTAGTGTCCTTCGTTTGGGAGAAAAATGCAAAGGTACAAGACAGCTTTTCCATGCCAATATCTCTCTTTTGCAAAGAGCTACGCATTGGAAAATTCAGGGCTATGTCGTGTAGATGATGGCCTAACAGGAGGCTTTAAAATTTTCTTTCTAGTGACCTTCGTTTGGGAGAAAAATGCAAAGGAACAAGACAGCTTTTCCTTGCCAATATCTCTCTTTTGCAAAGAGCTGCGCATTGGAAAATTCAGGGCTATGTCGTGTAGATGATGGCCTAACAGGAGGCTTTAAAATTTTCTTTCTAGTGTCCTTCGTTTGGGAGAAAAATGCAATGGTACAAGACAGCTTTTCCTTGCGAATATCTCTCTTTTGCAAAGAGCTGCGTATTGGAAAATTCAGGGCTATGTCGTGTAGATGATGGCCTAACAGGAGGCTTTAAAATTTTCTTTCTAGTAACCTTCGTTTGGGAGAAAAATGCAAAGGTACAAGACAGCTTTTCCTTGCCAATATCTCTCTTTTGCAAAGAGCTGCGCATTGGAAAATTCAGGGTTATGTCGTGTAGATGATGGCCTAACAGGAGGCTTTAAAATGTTCTTTCTAGTGTCCTTCGTTTGGGAGAAAAATGCAATGGTACAAGACAGCTTTTCCTTGCCAATATCTCTCTTTTGCAAAGAGCTGCGCATTGGAAAATTCAGGGCTATGTCGTGTAGATGATGGCCTAACAGGAGGCTTTAAAATTTTCTTTCTAGTGTCCTTCGTTTGGGAGAAAAATGCAAAGGTACAAGACAGCTTTTCCTTGCCAATATCTCTCTTTTGCAAAGAGCTACGCATTGGAAAATTCAGGGCTATGTCGTGTAGATGATGGCCTAACAGGAGGCTTTAAAATGTTCTTTCTAGTGTCCTTCGTTTGGGAGAAAAATGCAATGGTACAAGACAGCTTTTCCTTGCCAATATCTCTCTTTTGCAAAGAGCTGCGCATTGGAAAATTCAGGGCTATGTCGTGTAGATGATGGCCTAACAGGAGGCTTTAAAATTTTCTTTCTAGTGTCCTTCGTTTGGGAGAAAAATGCAATGGTACAAGACAGCTTTTCCTTGCCAATATCTCTCTTTTGCAAAGAGCTGCGCATTGGAAAATTCAGGGCTATGTCGTGTAGATGATGGCCTAACAGGAGGCTTTAAAATTTTCTTTCTAGTGTCCTTCGTTTGGGAGAAAAATGCAAAGGTACAAGACAGCTTTTCCTTGCCAATATCTCTCTTTTGCAAAGAGCTACGCATTGGAAAATTCAGGGCTATGTCGTGTAGATGATGGCCTAACAGGAGGCTTTAAAATTTTCTTTCTAGTGACCTTCGTTTGGGAGAAAAAGGCAATGGTACAACACAGCTTTTCCTTGCCAATATCTCTCTTTTGCAAAGAGCTGCGCATTGGAAAATTCAGGGCTATGTCGTGTAGATGATGGCCTAACAGGAGGCTTTAAAATGTTCTTTCTAGTGTCCTTCGTTTGGGAGAAAAATGCAATGGTACAAGACAGCTTTTCCTTGCCAATATCTCTCTTTTGCAAAGAGCTGCGCATTGGAAAATTCAGGGCTATGTCGTGTAGATGATGGCCTAACAGGAGGCTTTAAAATTTTCTTTCTAGTGTCCTTCGTTTGGGAGAAAAATGCAATGGTACAAGACAGCTTTTCCTTGCCAATATCTCTCTTTTGCAAAGAGCTGCGCATTGGAAAATTCAGGGCTATGTCGTGTAGATGATGGCCTAACAGGAGGCTTTAAAATTTTCTTTCTAGTGTCCTTCGTTTGGGAGAAAAATGCAAAGGTACAAGACAGCTTTTCCTTGCCAATATCTCTCTTTTGCAAAGAGCTACGCATTGGAAAATTCAGGGCTATGTCGTGTAGATGATGGCCTAACAGGAGGCTTTAAAATTTTCTTTCTAGTGACCTTCGTTTGGGAGAAAAATGCAATGGTACAAGACAGCTTTTCCTTGCCAATATCTCTCTTTTGCAAAGAGCTGCGCATTGGAAAATTCAGGGCTATGTCGTGTAGATGATGGCCTAACAGGAGGCTTTAAAATTTTCTTTCTAGTGTCCTTCGTTTGGGAGAAAAATGCAAAGGTACAAGACAGCTTTTCCTTGCCAATATCTCTCTTTTGCAAAGAGCTACGCATTGGAAAATTCAGGGCTATGTCGTGTAGATGATGGCCTAACAGGAGGCTTTAAAATTTTCTTTCTAGTGACCTTCGTTTGGGAGAAAAATGCAAAGGTACAAGACAGCTTTTCCTTGCCAATATCTCTCTTTTGCAAAGAGCTGCGCATTGTAAAATTCAGGGCTATGTCGTGTAGATGATGGCCTAACAGGAGGCTTTAAAATGTTCTTTCTAGTGTCCTTCGTTTGGGAGAAAAATGCAATGGTACAAGACAGCTTTTCCTTGCCAATATCTCTCTTTTGCAAAGAGCTGCGCATTGGAAAATTCAGGGCTATGTCGTGTAGATGATGGCCTAACAGGAGGCTTTAAAATTTTCTTTCTAGTGACCTTCGTTTGGGAGAAAAATGCAAAGGTACAAGACAGCTTTTCCTTGCCAATATCTCTCTTTTGCAAAGAGCTGCGCATTGGAAAATTCAGGGCTATGTCGTGTAGATGATGGCCTAACAGGAGGCTTTAAAATTTTCTTTCTAGTGCCCTTCGTTTGGGAGAAAAATGCAATGGTACAAGACAGCTTTTCCTTGCCAATATCTCTCTTTTGCAAAGAGCTGCGCATTGGAAAATTCAGGGCTATGTCGTGTAGATGATGGCCTAACAGGAGGCTTTAAAATTTTCTTTCTAGTGTCCTTCGTTTGGGAGAAAAATGCAAAGGTACAAGACAGCTTTTCCTTGCCAATATCTCTCTTTTGCAAAGAGCTACGCATTGGAAAATTCAGGGCTATGTCGTGTAGATGATGGCCTAACAGGAGGCTTTAAAATTTTCTTTCTAGTGACCTTCGTTTGGGAGAAAAATGCAAAGGTACAAGACAGCTTTTCCTTGCCAATATCTCTCTTTTGCAAAGAGCTGCGCATTGGAAAATTCAGGGCTATGTCGTGTAGATGATGGCCTAACAGGAGGCTTTAAAATTTTCTTTCTAGTGACCTTCGTTTGGGAGAAAAATGCAAAGGTACAAGACAGCTTTTCCTTGCCAATATTTCTCTTTTGCAAAGAGATGCGCATTGGAAAATTCAGGGCTATGTCGTGTAGATGATGGCCTAACAGGAGGCTTTAAAATTTTCTTTCTAGTGACCTTCGTTTGGGAGAAAAATGCAAAGGTACAAGACAGCTTTTCCTTGCCAATATCTCTCTTTTGCAAAGAGCTGCGCATTGGAAAATTCAGGGCTATGTCGTGTAGATGATGGCCTAACAGGAGGCTTTAAAATTTTCTTTCTAGTGCCCTTCGTTTGGGAGAAAAATGCAATGGTACAAGACAGCTTTTCCTTGCCAATATCTCTCTTTTGCAAAGAGCTGCGCATTGGAAAATTCAGGGCTATGTCGTGTAGATGATGGCCTAAAAGGAGGCTTTAAAATTTTCTTTCTAGTGTCCTTCGTTTGGGAGAAAAATGCAAAGGTACAAGACAGCTTTTCCTTGCCAATATCTCTCTTTTGCAAAGAGCTACGCATTGGAAAATTCAGGGCTATGTCGTGTAGATGATGGCCTAACAGGAGGCTTTAAAATTTTCTTTCTAGTGTCCTTCGTTTGGGAGAAAAATGCAAAGGTACAAGACAGCTTTTCCTTGCCAATATCTCTCTTTTGCAAAGAGCTACGCATTGGAAAATTCAGGGCTATGTCGTGTAGATGATGGCCTAACAGGAGGCATTAAAATTTTCTTTCTAGTGACCTTCGTTTGGGAGAAAAATGCAATGGTACAAGACAGCTTTTCCTTGCCAATATCTCTCTTTTGCAAAGAGCTGCGCATTGGAAAATTCAGGGCTATGTCGTGTAGATGATGGCCTAACAGGAGGCTTTAAAATTTTCTTTCTAGTGTCCTTCGTTTGGGAGAAAAATGCAAAGGTACAAGACAGCTTTTCCTTGCCAATATCTCTCTTTTGCAAAGAGCTACGCATTGGAAAATTCAGGGCTATGTCGTGTAGATGATGGCCTAACAGGAGGCTTTAAAATTTTCTTTCTAGTGACCTTCGTTTGGGAGAAAAATGCAAAGGTACAAGACAGCTTTTCCTTGCCAATATCTCTCTTTTGCAAAGAGCTGCGCATTGTAAAATTCAGGGCTATGTCGTGTAGATGATGGCCTAACAGGAGGCTTTAAAATGTTCTTTCTAGTGTCCTTCGTTTGGGAGAAAAATGCAATGGTACAAGACAGCTTTTCCTTGCCAATATCTCTCTTTTGCAAAGAGCTGCGCATTGGAAAATTCAGGGCTATGTCGTGTAGATGATGGCCTAACAGGAGGCTTTAAAATTTTCTTTCTAGTGACCTTCGTTTGGGAGAAAAATGCAAAGGTACAAGACAGCTTTTCCTTGCCAATATCTCTCTTTTGCAAAGAGCTGCGCATTGGAAAATTCAGGGCTATGTCGTGTAGATGATGGCCTAACAGGAGGCTTTAAAATTTTCTTTCTAGTGTCCTTCGTTTGGGAGAAAAATGCAAAGGTACAAGACAGCTTTTCCTTGCCAATATCTCTCTTTTGCAAAGAGCTGCGCATTGGAAAATTCAGGGCTATGTCGTGTAGATGATGGCCTAACAGGAGGCTTTAAAATTTTCTTTCTAGTGCCCTTCGTTTGGGAGAAAAATGCAATGGTACAAGACAGCTTTTCCTTGCCAATATCTCTCTTTTGCAAAGAGCTGCGCATTGGAAAATTCAGGGCTATGTCGTGTAGATGATGGCCTAACAGGAGGCTTTAAAATTTTCTTTCTAGTGTCCTTCGTTTGGGAGAAAAATGCAAAGGTACAAGACAGCTTTTCCTTGCCAATATCTCTCTTTTGCAAAGAGCTACGCATTGGAAAATTCAGGGCTATGTCGTGTAGATGATGGCCTAACAGGAGGCTTTAAAATTTTCTTTCTAGTGACCTTCGTTTGGGAGAAAAATGTAAAGGTACAAGACAGCTTTTCCTTGCCAATATCTCTCTTTTGCAAAGAGCTGCGCATTGGAAAATTCAGGGCTATGTCGTGTAGATGATGGCCTAACAGGAGGCTTTAAAATTTTCTTTCTAGTGACCTTCGTTTGGGAGAAAAATGCAAAGGTACAAGACAGCTTTTCCTTGCCAATATCTCTCTTTTGCAAAGAGATGCGCATTGGAAAATTCAGGGCTATGTCGTGTAGATGATGGCCTAACAGGAGGCTTTAAAATTTTCTTTCTAGTGACCTTCGTTTGGGAGAAAAATGCAAAGGTACAAGACAGCTTTTCCTTGCCAATATCTCTCTTTTGCAAAGAGCTGCGCATTGGAAAATTCAGGGCTATGTCGTGTAGATGATGGCCTAACAGGAGGCTTTAAAATTTTCTTTCTAGTGCCCTTCGTTTGGGAGAAAAATGCAATGGTACAAGACAGCTTTTCCTTGCCAATATCTCTCTTTTGCAAAGAGCTGCGCATTGGAAAATTCAGGGCTATGTCGTGTAGATGATGGCCTAAAAGGAGGCTTTAAAATTTTCTTTCTAGTGTCCTTCGTTTGGGAGAAAAATGCAAAGGTACAAGACAGCTTTTCCATGCCAATATCTCTCTTTTGCAAAGAGCTACGCATTGGAAAATTCAGGGCTATGTCGTGTAGATGATGGCCTAACAGGAGGCTTTAAAATTTTCTTTCTAGTGTCCTTCGTTTGGGAGAAAAATGCAAAGGTACAAGACAGCTTTTCCTTGCCAATATCTCTCTTTTGCAAAGAGCTACGCATTGGAAAATTCAGGGCTATGTCGTGTAGATGATGGCCTAACAGGAGGCTTTAAAATTTTCTTTCTAGTGACCTTCGTTTGGGAGAAAAATGCAAAGGTACAAGACAGCTTTTCCTTGCCAATATCTCTCTTTTGCAAAGAGCTGCGCATTGGAAAATTCAGGGCTATGTCGTGTAGATGATGGCCTAACAGGAGGCTTTAAAATGTTCTTTCTAGTGTCCTTCGTTTGGGAGAAAAATGCAATGGTACAAGACAGCTTTTCCTTGCCAATATCTCTCTTTTGCAAAGAGCTGCGCATTGGAAAATTCAGGGCTATGTCGTGTAGATGATGGCCTAACAGGAGGCTTTAAAATTTTCTTTCTAGTGTCCTTCGTTTGGGAGAAAAATGCAAAGGTACAAGACAGCTTTTCCTTGCCAATATCTCTCTTTTGCAAAGAGCTACTCATTGGAAAATTCAGGGCTATGTCGTGTAGATGATGGCCTAACAGGAGGCTTTAAAATTTTCTTTCTAGTGCCCTTCGTTTGGGAGAAAAATGCAAAGGTACAAGACAGCTTTTCCTTGCCAATATCTCTCTTTTGCAAAGAGCTGCGCATTAAAAAATTCAGGGCTATGTCGTGTAGATGATGGCCTAACAGGAGGCTTTAAAATTTTCTTTCTAGTGCCCTTCGTTTGGGAGAAAAATGCAATGGTACAAGACAGCTTTTCCTTGCCAATATCTCTCTTTTGCAAAGAGCTGCGCATTGGAAAATTCAGGGCTATGTCGTGTAGATGATGGCCTAACAGGAGGCTTTAAAATTTTCTTTCTAGTGTCCTTCGTTTGGGAGAAAAATGCAATGGTACAAGACAGCTTTTCCTTGCCAATATCTCTCTTTTGCAAAGAGCTGCGCATTGGAAAATTCAGGGCTATGTCGTGTAGATGATGGCCTAACAGGAGGCTTTAAAATTTTCTTTCTAGTGTCCTTCGTTTGGGAGAAAAATGCAAAGGTACAAGACAGCTTTTCCTTGCCAATATCTCTCTTTTGCAAAGAGCTGCGCATTGGAAAATTCAGGGCTATGTCGTGTAGATGATGGCCTAACAGGAGGCTTTAAAATGTTCTTTCTAGTGTCCTTCGTTTGGGAGAAAAATGCAATGGTACAAGACAGCTTTTCCTTGCCAATATCTTTTTTTTGCAAAGAGCTGCGCATTGGAAAATTTAGGGCTATGTCGTGTAGATGATGGCCTAACAGGAGGCTTTAAAATTTTCTTTCTAGTGTCCTTCGTTTGGGAGAAAAATGCAAAGGTACAAGACAGCTTTTCCTTGCCAATATCTCTCTTTTGCAAAGAGCTACGCATTGGAAAATTCAGGGCTATGTCGTGTAGATGATGGCCTAACAGGAGTCTTTAAAATTTTCTTTCTAGTGACCTTCGTTTGGGAGAAAAATGCAATGGTACAAGACAGCTTTTCCTTGCCAATATCTCTCTTTTGCAAAGAGCTGCGCATTGGAAAATTCAGGGCTATGTCGTGTAGATGATGGCCTAACAGGAGGCTTTAAAATGTTCTTTCTAGTGTCCTTCGTTTGGGAGAAAAATGCAATGGTACAAGACAGCTTTTCCTTGCCAATATCTCTCTTTTGCAAAGAGCTGCGCATTGGAAAATTCAGGGCTATGTCGTGTAGATGATGGCCTAACAGGAGGCTTTAAAATGTTCTTTCTAGTGTCCTTCGTTTGGGAGAAAAATGCAATGGTACAAGACAGCTTTTCCTTGCCAATATCTCTCTTTTGCAAAGAGCTGCGCATTGGAAAATTCAGGGCTATGTCGTGTAGATGATGGCCTAACAGGAGGCTTTAAAATTTTCTTTCTAGTGTCCTTCATTTGGGAGAAAAATGCAAAGGTACAAGACAGCTTTTCCTTGCCAATATCTCTCTTTTGCAAAGAGCTACGCATTGGAAAATTCAGGGCTATGTCGTGTAGATGATGGCCTAACAGGAGGCTTTAAAATTTTCTTTCTAGTGACCTTCGTTTGGGAGAAAAATGCAATGGTACAAGACAGCTTTTCCTTGCCAATATCTCTCTTTTGCAAAGAGCTGCGCATTGGAAAATCCAGGGCTATGTCGTGTAGATGATGGCCTAACAGGAGGCTTTAAAATTTTCTTTCTAGTGTCCTTCGTTTGGGAGAAAAATGCAAAGGTACAAGACAGCTTTTCCTTGCCAATATCTCTCTTTTGCAAAGAGCTACGCATTGGAAAATTCAGGGCTATGTCGTGTAGATGATGGCCTAACAGGAGGCTTTAAAATTTTCTTTCTAGTGACCTTCGTTTGGGAGAAAAATGCAAAGGTACAAGACAGCTTTTCCTTGCCAATATCTCTCTTTTGCAAAGAGCTGCGCATTGGAAAATTCAGGGCTATGTCGTGTAGATGATGGCCTAACAGGAGGCTTTAAAATTTTCTTTCTAGTGACCTTCGTTTGGGAGAAAAATGCAAAGGTACAAGACAGCTTTTCCTTGCCAATATCTCTCTTTTGCAAAGAGCTGCGCATTGGAAAATTCAGGGCTATGTCGTGTAGATGATGGCCTAACAGGAGGCTTTAAAATTTTCTTTCTAGTGTCCTTCGTTTGGGAGAAAAATGCAAAGGTACAAGACAGCTTTTCCTTGCCAATATCTCTCTTTTGCAAAGAGCTGCGCATTGGAAAATTCAGGGCTATGTCGTGTAGATGATGGCCTAACAGGAGGCTTTAAAATGTTCTTTCTAGTGTCCTTCGTTTGGGAGAAAAATGCAATGGTACAAGACAGCTTTTCCTTGCCAATATCTCTCTTTTGCAAAGAGCTGCGCATTGGAAAATTCAGGGCTATGTCGTGTAGATGATGGCCTAACAGGAGGCTTTAAAATGTTCTTTCTAGTGTCCTTCGTTTGGGAGAAAAATGCAATGGTACAAGACAGCTTTTCCTTGCCAATATCTCTCTTTTGCAAAGAGCTGCGCATTGGAAAATTCAGGGCTATGTCGTGTAGATGATGGCCTAACAGGAGGCTTTAAAATTTTCTTTCTAGTGTCCTTCATTTGGGAGAAAAATGCAAAGGTACAAGACAGCTTTTCCTTGCCAATATCTCTCTTTTGCAAAGAGCTACGCATTGGAAAATTCAGGGCTATGTCGTGTAGATGATGGCCTAACAGGAGGCTTTAAAATTTTCTTTCTAGTGACCTTCGTTTGGGAGAAAAATGCAATGGTACAAGACAGCTTTTCCTTGCCAATATCTCTCTTTTGCAAAGAGCTGCGCATTGGAAAATCCAGGGCTATGTCGTGTAGATGATGGCCTAACAGGAGGCTTTAAAATTTTCTTTCTAGTGTCCTTCGTTTGGGAGAAAAATGCAAAGGTACAAGACAGCTTTTCCTTGCCAATATCTCTCTTTTGCAAAGAGCTACGCATTGGAAAATTCAGGGCTATGTCGTGTAGATGATGGCCTAACAGGAGGCTTTAAAATTTTCTTTCTAGTGACCTTCGTTTGGGAGAAAAATGCAAAGGTACAAGACAGCTTTTCCTTGCCAATATTTCTCTTTTGCAAAGAGATGCGCATTGGAAAATTCAGGGCTATGTCGTGTAGATGATGGCCTAACAGGAGGCTTTAAAATTTTCTTTCAGGTGACCTTCGTTTGGGAGAAAAATGCAAAGGTACAAGACAGCTTTTCCTTGCCAATATCTCTCTTTTGCAAAGAGCTGCGCATTGGAAAATTCAGGGCTATGTCGTGTAGATGATGGCCTAACAGGAGGCTTTAAAATTTTCTTTCTAGTGTCCTTCGTTTGGGAGAAAAATGCAAAGGTACAAGACAGCTTTTCCTTGCCAATATCTCTCTTTTGCAAAGAGCTGCGCATTGGAAAATTCAGGGCTATGTCGTGTAGATGATGGCCTAACAGGAGGCTTTAAAATTTTCTTTCTAGTGTCCTTCGTTTGGGAGAAAAATGCAATGGTACAAGACAGTTTTTCCTTGCCAATATCTCTCTTTTGCAAAGAGCTGCGCATTGGAAAATTCAGGGCTATGTCGTGTAGATGATGGCCTAACAGGAGGCTTTAAAATTTTCTTTCTAGTGACCTTCGTTTGGGAGAAAAATGCAAAGGTACAAGACAGCTTTTCCTTGCCAATATCTCTCTTTTACAAAGAGCTGCGCATTGGAAAATTCAGGGCTATGTCGTGTAGATGATGGCCTAACAGGAGGCTTTAAAATTTTCTTTCTAGTGACCTTCGTTTGGGAGAAAAATGCAAAGGTACAAGACAGCTTTTCCTTGCCAATATCTCTCTTTTGCAAAGAGCTGCGCATTGGAAAATTCAGGGCTATGTCGTGTAGATGATGGCCTAACAGGAGGCTTTAAAATTTTCTTTCTAGTGTCCTTCGTTTGGGAGAAAAATGCAAAGGTACAAGACAGCTTTTCCTTTCCAATATCTCTCTTTTGCAAAGAGCTACGCATTGGAAAATTCAGGGCTATGTCGTGTAGATGATGGCCTAACAGGAGGCTTTAAAATTTTCTTTCTAGTGACCTTCGTTTGGTAGAAAAATGCAAAGGTACAAGACAGCTTTTCCTTGCCAATATCTCTCTTTTGCAAAGAGCTGCGCATTGGAAAATTCAGGGCTATGTCGTGTAGATGATGGCCTAACAGGAGGCTTTAAAATTTTCTTTCTAGTTTCCTTCGTTTGGGAGAAAAATGCAATGGAACAAGACAGCTTTTCCTTGCCAATATCTCTCTTTTGCAAAGAGCTGCGCATTGGAAAATTCAGGGTTATGTCGTGTAGATGATGGCCTAACAGGAGGCTTTAAAATTTTCTTTCTAGTGTCCTTCGTTTGGGAGAAAAATGCAATGGTACAAGACAGCTTTTCCTTGCCAATATCTCTCTTTTGCAAAGAGCTGCGCATTGGAAAATTCAGGGCTATGTCGTGTAGATGATGGCCTAACAGGAGGCTTTAAAATTTTCTTTCTAGTGTCCTTCGTTTGGGAGAAAAATGCAAAGGTACAAGACAGCTTTTCCTTGCCAATATCTCTCTTTTGCAAAGAGCTGCGCATTGGAAAATTCAGGGCTATGTCGTGTAGATGATGGCCTAACAGGAGGCTTTAAAATTTTCTTTCTAGTGTCCTTCGTTTGGGAGAAAAATGCAATGGTACAAGACAGCTTTTCCTTGCCAATATCTCTCTTTTGCAAAGAGCTGCGCATTGGAAAATTCAGGGCTATGTCGTGTAGATGATGGCCTAACAGGAGGCTTTAAAATTTTCTTTCTTGTGACCTTCGTTTGGGAGAAAAATGCAAAGGTACAAGACAGCTTTTCCTTGCCAATATCTCTCTTTTGCAAAGAGCTGCGCATTGGAAAATTCAGGGCTATGTCGTGTAGATGATGGCCTAACAGGAGGCTTTAAAATTTTCTTTCTAGTGACCTTCGTTTGGGAGAAAAATGCAAAGGTACAAGACAGCTTTTCCTTGCCAATATCTCTCTTTTGCAAAGAGCTGCGCATTGGAAAATTCAGGGCTATGTCGTGTAGATGATGGCCTAACAGGAGGCTTTAAAATTTTCTTTCTTGTGACCTTCGTTTGGGAGAAAAATGCAAAGGTACAAGACAGCTTTTCCTTGCCAATATCTCTCTTTTGCAAAGAGCTGCGCATTGGAAAATTCAGGGCTATGTCGTGTAGATGATGGCCTAACAGGAGGCTTTAAAATTTTCTTTCTAGTGACCTTCGTTTGGGAGAAAAATGCAAAGGTACAAGACAGCTTTTCCTTGCCAATATCTCTCTTTTGCAAAGAGCTGCGCATTGGAAAATTCAGGGCTATGTCGTGTAGATGATGGCCTAACAGGAGGCTTTAAAATTTTCTTTCTAGTGTCCTTCGTTTGGGAGAAAAATGCAAAGGTACAAGACAGCTTTTCCTTGCCAATATCTCTCTTTTGCAAAGAGCTGCGCATTGGAAAATTCAGGGCTATGTCGTGTAGATGATGGCCTAACAGGAGGCTTTAAAATTTTCTTTCTAGTGCCCTTCGTTTGGGAGAAAAATGCAATGGTACAAGACAGCTTTTCCTTGCCAATATCTCTCTTTTGCAAAGAGCTGCGCATTGGAAAATTCAGGGCTATGTCGTGTAGATGATGGCCTAACAGGAGGCTTTAAAATTTTCTTTCTAGTGTCCTTCGTTTGGGAGAAAAATGCAAAGGTACAAGACAGCTTTTCCTTGCCAATATCTCTCTTTTGCAAAGAGCTACGCATTGGAAAATTCAGGGCTATGTCGTGTAGATGATGGCCTAACAGGAGGCTTTAAAATTTTCTTTCTAGTGACCTTCGTTTGGGAGAAAAATGTAAAGGTACAAGACAGCTTTTCCTTGCCAATATCTCTCTTTTGCAAAGAGCTGCGCATTGGAAAATTCAGGGCTATGTCGTGTAGATGATGGCCTAACAGGAGGCTTTAAAATTTTCTTTCTAGTGACCTTCGTTTGGGAGAAAAATGCAAAGGTACAAGACAGCTTTTCCTTGCCAATATCTCTCTTTTGCAAAGAGATGCGCATTGGAAAATTCAGGGCTATGTCGTGTAGATGATGGCCTAACAGGAGGCTTTAAAATTTTCTTTCTAGTGACCTTCGTTTGGGAGAAAAATGCAAAGGTACAAGACAGCTTTTCCTTGCCAATATCTCTCTTTTGCAAAGAGCTGCGCATTGGAAAATTCAGGGCTATGTCGTGTAGATGATGGCCTAACAGGAGGCTTTAAAATTTTCTTTCTAGTGCCCTTCGTTTGGGAGAAAAATGCAATGGTACAAGACAGCTTTTCCTTGCCAATATCTCTCTTTTGCAAAGAGCTGCGCATTGGAAAATTCAGGGCTATGTCGTGTAGATGATGGCCTAAAAGGAGGCTTTAAAATTTTCTTTCTAGTGTCCTTCGTTTGGGAGAAAAATGCAAAGGTACAAGACAGCTTTTCCATGCCAATATCTCTCTTTTGCAAAGAGCTACGCATTGGAAAATTCAGGGCTATGTCGTGTAGATGATGGCCTAACAGGAGGCTTTAAAATTTTCTTTCTAGTGTCCTTCGTTTGGGAGAAAAATGCAAAGGTACAAGACAGCTTTTCCTTGCCAATATCTCTCTTTTGCAAAGAGCTACGCATTGGAAAATTCAGGGCTATGTCGTGTAGATGATGGCCTAACAGGAGGCTTTAAAATTTTCTTTCTAGTGACCTTCGTTTGGGAGAAAAATGCAAAGGTACAAGACAGCTTTTCCTTGCCAATATCTCTCTTTTGCAAAGAGCTGCGCATTGGAAAATTCAGGGCTATGTCGTGTAGATGATGGCCTAACAGGAGGCTTTAAAATGTTCTTTCTAGTGTCCTTCGTTTGGGAGAAAAATGCAATGGTACAAGACAGCTTTTCCTTGCCAATATCTCTCTTTTGCAAAGAGCTGCGCATTGGAAAATTCAGGGCTATGTCGTGTAGATGATGGCCTAACAGGAGGCTTTAAAATTTTCTTTCTAGTGTCCTTCGTTTGGGAGAAAAATGCAAAGGTACAAGACAGCTTTTCCTTGCCAATATCTCTCTTTTGCAAAGAGCTACTCATTGGAAAATTCAGGGCTATGTCGTGTAGATGATGGCCTAACAGGAGGCTTTAAAATTTTCTTTCTAGTGCCCTTCGTTTGGGAGAAAAATGCAAAGGTACAAGACAGCTTTTCCTTGCCAATATCTCTCTTTTGCAAAGAGCTGCGCATTAAAAAATTCAGGGCTATGTCGTGTAGATGATGGCCTAACAGGAGACTTTAAAATTTTCTTTCTAGTGCCCTTCGTTTGGGAGAAAAATGCAATGGTACAAGACAGCTTTTCCTTGCCAATATCTCTCTTTTGCAAAGAGCTGCGCATTGGAAAATTCAGGGCTATGTCGTGTAGATGATGGCCTAACAGGAGGCTTTAAAATTTTCTTTCTAGTGTCCTTCGTTTGGGAGAAAAATGCAATGGTACAAGACAGCTTTTCCTTGCCAATATCTCTCTTTTGCAAAGAGCTGCGCATTGGAAAATTCAGGGCTATGTCGTGTAGATGATGGCCTAACAGGAGGCTTTAAAATTTTCTTTCTAGTGTCCTTCGTTTGGGAGAAAAATGCAAAGGTACAAGACAGCTTTTCCTTGCCAATATCTCTCTTTTGCAAAGAGCTGCGCATTGGAAAATTCAGGGCTATGTCGTGTAGATGATGGCCTAACAGGAGGCTTTAAAATGTTCTTTCTAGTGTCCTTCGTTTGGGAGAAAAATGCAATGGTACAAGACAGCTTTTCCTTGCCAATATCTTTTTTTTGCAAAGAGCTGCGCATTGGAAAATTTAGGGCTATGTCGTGTAGATGATGGCCTAACAGGAGGCTTTAAAATTTTCTTTCTAGTGTCCTTCGTTTGGGAGAAAAATGCAAAGGTACAAGACAGCTTTTCCTTGCCAATATCTCTCTTTTGCAAAGAGCTACGCATTGGAAAATTCAGGGCTATGTCGTGTAGATGATGGCCTAACAGGAGTCTTTAAAATTTTCTTTCTAGTGACCTTCGTTTGGGAGAAAAATGCAATGGTACAAGACAGCTTTTCCTTGCCAATATCTCTCTTTTGCAAAGAGCTGCGCATTGGAAAATTCAGGGCTATGTCGTGTAGATGATGGCCTAACAGGAGGCTTTAAAATGTTCTTTCTAGTGTCCTTCGTTTGGGAGAAAAATGCAATGGTACAAGACAGCTTTTCCTTGCCAATATCTCTCTTTTGCAAAGAGCTGCGCATTGGAAAATTCAGGGCTATGTCGTGTAGATGATGGCCTAACAGGAGGCTTTAAAATGTTCTTTCTAGTGTCCTTCGTTTGGGAGAAAAATGCAATGGTACAAGACAGCTTTTCCTTGCCAATATCTCTCTTTTGCAAAGAGCTGCGCATTGGAAAATTCAGGGCTATGTCGTGTAGATGATGGCCTAACAGGAGGCTTTAAAATGTTCTTTCTAGTGTCCTTCATTTGGGAGAAAAATGCAAAGGTACAAGACAGCTTTTCCTTGCCAATATCTCTCTTTTGCAAAGAGCTACGCATTGGAAAATTCAGGGCTATGTCGTGTAGATGATGGCCTAACAGGAGGCTTTAAAATTTTCTTTCTAGTGACCTTCGTTTGGGAGAAAAATGCAATGGTACAAGACAGCTTTTCCTTGCCAATATCTCTCTTTTGCAAAGAGCTGCGCATTGGAAAATCCAGGGCTATGTCGTGTAGATGATGGCCTAACAGGAGGCTTTAAAATTTTCTTTCTAGTGTCCTTCGTTTGGGAGAAAAATGCAAAGGTACAAGACAGCTTTTCCTTGCCAATATCTCTCTTTTGCAAAGAGCTACGCATTGGAAAATTCAGGGCTATGTCGTGTAGATGATGGCCTAACAGGAGGCTTTAAAATTTTCTTTCTAGTGTCCTTCGTTTGGGAGAAAAATGCAATGGTACAAGACAGCTTTTCCTTGCCAATATCTCTCTTTTGCAAAGAGCTGCGCATTGGAAAATTCAGGGCTATGTCGTGTAGATGATGGCCTAACAGGAGGCTTTAAAATTTTCTTTCTAGTGACCTTCGTTTGGGAGAAAAATGCAAAGGTACAAGACAGCTTTTCCTTGCCAATATCTCTCTTTTGCAAAGAGCTGCGCATTGGAAAATTCAGGGCTATGTCGTGTAGATGATGGCCTAACAGGAGGCTTTAAAATTTTCTTTCTAGTGTCCTTCGTTTGGGAGAAAAATGCAAAGGTACAAGACAGCTTTTCCTTGCCAATATCTCTCTTTTGCAAAGAGCTGCGCATTGGAAAATTCAGGGCTATGTCGTGTAGATGATGGCCTAACAGGAGGCTTTAAAATTTTCTTTCTAGTGTCCTTCGTTTGGGAGAAAAATGCAATGGTACAAGACAGTTTTTCCTTGCCAATATCTCTCTTTTGCAAAGAGCTGCGCATTGGAAAATTCAGGGCTATGTCGTGTAGATGATGGCCTAACAGGAGGCTTTAAAATTTTCTTTCTAGTGACCTTCGTTTGGGAGAAAAATGCAAAGGTACAAGACAGCTTTTCCTTGCCAATATCTCTCTTTTGCAAAGAGCTGCGCATTGGAAAATTCAGGGCTATGTCGTGTAGATGATGGCCTAACAGGAGGCTTTAAAATTTTCTTTCTAGTGACCTTCGTTTGGGAGAAAAATGCAAAGGTACAAGACAGCTTTTCCTTGCCAATATCTCTCTTTTGCAAAGAGCTGCGCATTGGAAAATTCAGGGCTATGTCGTGTAGATGATGGCCTAACAGGAGGCTTTAAAATTTTCTTTCTAGTGTCCTTCGTTTGGGAGAAAAATGCAATGGTACAAGACAGCTTTTCCTTGCCAATATCTCTCTTTTGCAAAGAGCTGCGCATTGGAAAATTCAGGGCTATGTCGTGTAGATGATGGCCTAACAGGAGGCTTTAAAATTTTCTTTCTTGTGACCTTCGTTTGGGAGAAAAATGCAAAGGTACAAGACAGCTTTTCCTTGCCAATATCTCTCTTTTGCAAAGAGCTGCGCATTGGAAAATTCAGGGCTATGTCGTGTAGATGATGGCCTAACAGGAGGCTTTAAAATTTTCTTTCTAGTGACCTTCGTTTGGGAGAAAAATGCAAAGGTACAAGACAGCTTTTCCTTGCCAATATCTCTCTTTTGCAAAGAGCTGCGCATTGGAAAATTCAGGGCTATGTCGTGTAGATGATGGCCTAACAGGAGGCTTTAAAATTTTCTTTCTAGTGACCTTCGTTTGGGAGAAAAATGCAAAGGTACAAGACAGCTTTTCCTTGCCAATATCTCTCTTTTGCAAAGAGCTGCGCATTGGAAAATTCAGGGCTATGTCGTGTAGATGATGGCCTAACAGGAGGCTTTAAAATTTTCTTTCTAGTGTCCTTCGTTTGGGAGAAAAATGCAAAGGTACAAGACAGCTTTTCCTTGCCAATATCTCTCTTTTGCAAAGAGCTGCGCATTGGAAAATTCAGGGCTATGTCGTGTAGATGATGGCCTAACAGGAGGCTTTAAAATGTTCTTTCTAGTGTCCTTCGTTTGGGAGAAAAATGCAATGGTACAAGACAGCTTTTCCTTGCCAATATCTCTCTTTTGCAAAGAGCTGCGCATTGGAAAATTCAGGGCTATGTCGTGTAGATGATGGCCTAACAGGAGGCTTTAAAATGTTCTTTCTAGTGTCCTTCGTTTGGGAGAAAAATGCAATGGTACAAGACAGCTTTTCCTTGCCAATATCTCTCTTTTGCAAAGAGCTGCGCATTGGAAAATTCAGGGCTATGTCGTGTAGATGATGGCCTAACAGGAGGCTTTAAAATTTTCTTTCTAGTGTCCTTCATTTGGGAGAAAAATGCAAAGGTACAAGACAGCTTTTCCTTGCCAATATCTCTCTTTTGCAAAGAGCTACGCATTGGAAAATTCAGGGCTATGTCGTGTAGATGATGGCCTAACAGGAGGCTTTAAAATTTTCTTTCTAGTGACCTTCGTTTGGGAGAAAAATGCAATGGTACAAGACAGCTTTTCCTTGCCAATATCTCTCTTTTGCAAAGAGCTGCGCATTGGAAAATCCAGGGCTATGTCGTGTAGATGATGGCCTAACAGGAGGCTTTAAAATTTTCTTTCTAGTGTCCTTCGTTTGGGAGAAAAATGCAAAGGTACAAGACAGCTTTTCCTTGCCAATATCTCTCTTTTGCAAAGAGCTACGCATTGGAAAATTCAGGGCTATGTCGTGTAGATGATGGCCTAACAGGAGGCTTTAAAATTTTCTTTCTAGTGACCTTCGTTTGGGAGAAAAATGCAAAGGTACAAGACAGCTTTTCCTTGCCAATATCTCTCTTTTGCAAAGAGCTGCGCATTGGAAAATTCAGGGCTATGTCGTGTAGATGATGGCCTAACAGGAGGCTTTAAAATGTTCTTTCTAGTGTCCTTCGTTTGGGAGAAAAATGCAATGGTACAAGACAGCTTTTCCTTGCCAATATCTCTCTTTTGCAAAGAGCTGCGCATTGGAAAATTCAGGGCTATGTCGTGTAGATGATGGCCTAACAGGAGGCTTTAAAATTTTCTTTCTAGTGACCTTCGTTTGGGAGAAAAATGCAAAGGTACAAGACAGCTTTTCCTTGCCAATATCTCTCTTTTGCAAAGAGCTGCGCATTGGAAAATTCAGGGCTATGTCGTGTAGATGATGGCCTAACAGGAGGCTTTAAAATTTTCTTTCTAGTGTCCTTCGTTTGGGAGAAAAATGCAAAGGTACAAGACAGCTTTTCCTTGCCAATATCTCTCTTTTGCAAAGAGCTGCGCATTGGAAAATTCAGGGCTATGTCGTGTAGATGATGGCCTAACAGGAGGCTTTAAAATTTTCTTTCTAGTGTCCTTCGTTTGGGAGAAAAATGCAATGGTACAAGACAGTTTTTCCTTGCCAATATCTCTCTTTTGCAAAGAGCTGCGCATTGGAAAATTCAGGGCTATGTCGTGTAGATGATGGCCTAACAGGAGGCTTTAAAATTTTCTTTCTAGTGACCTTCGTTTGGGAGAAAAATGCAAAGGTACAAGACAGCTTTTCCTTGCCAATATCTCTCTTTTGCAAAGAGCTGCGCATTGGAAAATTCAGGGCTATGTCGTGTAGATGATGGCCTAACAGGAGGCTTTAAAATTTTCTTTCTAGTGACCTTCGTTTGGGAGAAAAATGCAAAGGTACAAGACAGCTTTTCCTTGCCAATATCTCTCTTTTGCAAAGAGCTGCGCATTGGAAAATTCAGGGCTATGTCGTGTAGATGATGGCCTAACAGGAGGCTTTAAAATTTTCTTTCTAGTGCCCTTCGTTTGGGAGAAAAATGCAATGGTACAAGACAGCTTTTCCTTGCCAATATCTCTCTTTTGCAAAGAGCTGCGCATTGGAAAATTCAGGGCTATGTCGTGTAGATGATGGCCTAACAGGAGGCTTTAAAATTTTCTTTCTAGTGTCCTTCGTTTGGGAGAAAAATGCAAAGGTACAAGACAGCTTTTCCTTTCCAATATCTCTCTTTTGCAAAGAGCTACGCATTGGAAAATTCAGGGCTATGTCGTGTAGATGATGGCCTAACAGGAGGCTTTAAAATTTTCTTTCTAGTTACCTTCGTTTGGTAGAAAAATGCAAAGGTACAAGACAGCTTTTCCTTGCCAATATCTCTCTTTTGCAAAGAGCTGCGCATTGGAAAATTCAGGGCTATGTCGTGTAGATGATGGCCTAACAGGAGGCTTTAAAATTTTCTTTCTAGTTTCCTTCGTTTGGGAGAAAAATGCAATGGAACAAGACAGCTTTTCCTTGCCAATATCTCTCTTTTGCAAAGAGCTGCGCATTGGAAAATTCAGGGTTATGTCGTGTAGATGATGGCCTAACAGGAGGCTTTAAAATTTTCTTTCTAGTGTCCTTCGTTTGGGAGAAAAATGCAATGGTACAAGACAGCTTTTCCTTGCCAATATCTCTCTTTTGCAAAGAGCTGCGCATTGGAAAATTCAGGGCTATGTCGTGTAGATGATGGCCTAACAGGAGGCTTTAAAATTTTCTTTCTAGTGTCCTTCGTTTGGGAGAAAAATGCAAAGGTACAAGACAGCTTTTCCTTGCCAATATCTCTCTTTTGCAAAGAGCTGCGCATTGGAAAATTCAGGGCTATGTCGTGTAGATGATGGCCTAACAGGAGGCTTTAAAATTTTCTTTCTAGTGTCCTTCGTTTGGGAGAAAAATGCAATGGTACAAGACAGCTTTTCCTTGCCAATATCTCTCTTTTGCAAAGAGCTGCGCATTGGAAAATTCAGGGCTATGTCGTGTAGATGATGGCCTAACAGGAGGCTTTAAAATTTTCTTTCTAGTGACCTTCGTTTGGGAGAAAAATGCAAAGGTACAAGACAGCTTTTCCTTGCCAATATCTCTCTTTTGCAAAGAGCTGCGCATTGGAAAATTCAGGGCTATGTCGTGTAGATGATGGCCTAACAGGAGGCTTTAAAATTTTCTTTCTAGTGACCTTCAATTTGGGAGAAAAATGCAAAGGTACAAGACAGCTTTTCCTTGCCAATATCTCTCTTTTGCAAAGAGCTGCGCATTGGAAAATTCAGGGCTATGTCGTGTAGATGATGGCCTAACAGGAGGCTTTAAAATTTTCTTTCTAGTGCCCTTCGTTTGGGAGAAAAATGCAATGGTACAAGACAGCTTTTCCTTGCCAATATCTCTCTTTTGCAAAGAGCTGCGCATTGGAAAATTCAGGGCTATGTCGTGTAGATGATGGCCTAACAGGAGGCTTTAAAATTTTCTTTCTAGTGTCCTTCGTTTGGGAGAAAAATGCAAACATCTACACGTTATAGCCCTGAATTTTCCAATGCCTATCTCTTTGCAAAAGAGAGATATCGGCAAGGAAAAGCTGTATTGTACCTTTGCATTTTTCTACCAAACGAAGGACACTAGAATGAAAATTTTAAAGCCTCCTATTAGTGCTTCATCTACACGTTATAGCCCTGAATTTTCCAATGCCTATCTCTTTGCAAAAGAGAGATATCGGCAAGGAAAAGCTGTATTGTACCTTTGCATTTTTCTCCCAAACGAAAGACACTAGAATGAAAATGTTAAAGCCTCCTGTTAGTGCTTCATCTACATGTTATAGCCCTGCATTTTCCAATGCCTATCTCTTTGCAAAAGAGAGATATCGGCAAGGAAAAGCTGCATTGTACTTTTGCATTTTTCTCCCAAACGAAAGACACTAGAATTAAAATTTTAAAGCCTCCTGTTAGTGCTTCATCTACACGTTATAGCCCTGAATTTTCCAATTCCTAGCTCTTTGCAAAAGAGAGATATTGGCAAGGAAAAGCTGTATTGTACCTTTGCATTTTTCTCCCAAACGAAAGACACTAGAATGAAAATTTTAAAGCCTCCTGTTAGTGCTTCATCTACACGTTATAGCCCTGAATTTTCCAATGCCTATCTCTATGCAAAAGAGAGATATCGGCAAGGAAAAGCTGTATTGTACCTTTGCATTTTTCTCCCAAACGAAGGACACTAGAATGAAAATTTAAAAGCCTCCTGTTAGTGCTTCATCTACACGGTATAGCCCTGAATTTTCCAATGCCTAGCTCTTTGCAAAAGAGAGATATTGGCAAGGAAAAGCTGTATTGTACCTTTGCTTTTTTCTCCCAAACGAAGGACACTAGAATGAAAATTTTAAAGCCTCCTGTTAGTGCTTCATCTACACGTTATAGCCCTGAATTTTCCAATGCCTATCTCTTTGCAAAAGAGAGATATCGGCAAGGAAAAACTGTATTGTACCTTTGCATTTTTCTCCCAAACGAAAGACACTAGAATGAAAATTTTAAAGCCTACTGTTAGTGCTTCATCTACACGTTATAGCCCTGAATTTTCCAATGCCTAGCTCTTTGCAAAAGAGAGATATCGGCAAGGAAAAGCTGTATTGTACCTTTGCATTTTTCTCCCAAACGAAAGACACTAGAATGAAAATTTTAAAGCCTCCTGTTAGTGCTTCATCTACACGTTATAGCCCTGAATTTTCCAATGCCTATCTCTTTGCAAAAGAGAGATATCGGCAAGGAAAAGCTGTATTGTACCTTTGCATTTTTCTCCCAAACGAAGGACACTAGAATGAAAATTTAAAAGCCTCCTGTTAGTGCTTCATCTACACGGTATAGCCCTGAATTTTCCAATGCCTAGCTCTTTGCAAAAGAGAGATATTGGCAAGGAAAAGCTGTATTGTACCTTTGCATTTTTCTCCCAAACGAAGGACACTAGAATGAAAATTTTAAAGCCTCCTGTTAGTGCTTCATCTACACGTTATAGCCCTGAATTTTCCAATGCCTAGCTCTTTGCAAAAGAGAGATATCGGCAAGGAAAAGCTGTATTGTACCTTTGCATTTTTCTCCCAAACGAAAGACACTAGAATGAAAATTTTAAAGCCTCCTGTTAGTGCTTCATCTACACGTTATAGCCCTGCATTTTCCAATGCCTATCTCTTTGCAAAAGAGAGATATTGGCAAGGAAAAGCTGTATTGTACCTTTGCATTTTTCTCCCAAACGAAAGACACTAGAATGAAAATTTTAAAGCCTACTGTTAGTGCTTCATCTACACGTTATAGCTCTGAATTTTCCAATGCCTATCTCTTTGCAAAAGAGAGATATCGGCAAGGAAAAGCTGTATTGTACCTTTGCATTTTTCTACCAAACGAAGGACACTAGAATGAAAATTTTAAAGCCTCCTATTAGTGCTTCATCTACACGTTATAGCCCTGAATTTTCCAATGCCTATCTCTTTGCAAAAGAGAGATATCGGCAAGGAAAAGCTGTATTGTACCTTTGCATTTTTCTCCCAAACGAAAGACACTAGAATGAAAATTTTAAAGCCTCCTGTTAGTGCTTCATCTACACGTTATAGCCCTGAATTTTCCAATTCCTAGCTCTTTGCAAAAGAGAGATATTGGCAAGGAAAAGCTGTATTGTACCTTTGCATTTTTCTCCCAAACGAAAGACACTAGAATGAAAATTTTAAAGCCTCCTGTTAGTGCTTCATCTACACGTAATAGTCCTGAATTTTCCAATGCCTATCTCTTTGCAAAAGAGAGATATCGGCAAGGAAATGCTGTATTGTACCTTTGCATTTTTCTCCCAAACGAAAGACACTAGAATGAACATTTTAAAGCCTCCTGTTAGTGCTTCATCTACACGTTATAGCCCTGCATTTTCCAATGCCTATCTCTTTGCAAAAGAGAGATATCGGCAAGGAAAAGCTGCATTGTACTTTTGCATTTTTCTCCCAAACGAAAGACACTAGAATGAAAATTTTAAAGCCTCCTGTTAGTGCTTCATCTACACGTTATAGCCCTGAATTTTCCAATGCCTATCTCTTTGCAAAAGAGAGATATCGGCAAGGAAAAGCTGTATTGTACCTTTGCCTTTTTCTCCCAAACGAAGGACACTAGAATGAAAATTTTAAAGCCTCCTATTAGTGCTTCATCTACACGTTATAGCCCTGCATTTTCCAATGCCTATCTCTTTGCAAAAGAGAGATATCGGCAAGGAAAAGCTGTATTGTACCTTTGCATTTTTCTCCCAAACGAAGGACACTAGAATGAAAATTTAAAAGCCTCCTGTTAGTGCTTCATCTACACGGTATAGCCCTGAATTTTCCAATGCCTAGCTCTTTGCAAAAGAGAGATATTGGCAAGGAAAAGCTGTATTGTACCTTTGCATTTTTCTCCCAAACGAAGGACACTAGAATGAAAATTTTAAAGCCTCCTGTTAGTGCTTCATCTACACGTTATAGCCCTGAATTTTCCAATGCCTAGCTCTTTGCAAAAGAGAGATATCGGCAAGGAAAAGCTGTATTGTACCTTTGCATTTTTCTACCAAACGAGACACTAGAATGAAAATTTTAAAGCCTCCTGTTAGTGCTTCATCTACACGTTATAGCCCTGCATTTTCCAATGCCTATCTCTTTGCAAAAGAGAGATATTGGCAAGGAAAAGCTGTATTGTACCTTTGCATTTTTCTCCCAAACGAAAGACACTAGAATGAAAATGTTAAAGCCTACTGTTAGTGCTTCATCTACACGTTATAGCTCTGAATTTTCCAATGCCTATCTCTTTGCAAAAGAGAGATATCGGCAAGGAAAAGCTGTATTGTACCTTTGCATTTTTCTACCAAACGAAGGACACTAGAATGAAAATTTTAAAGCCTCCTATTAGTGCTTCATCTACACGTTATAGCCCTGAATTTTCCAATGCCTATCTCTTTGCAAAAGAGAGATATCGGCAAGGAAAAGCTGTATTGTACCTTTGCATTTTTCTCCCAAACGAAAGACACTAGAATGAAAATTTTAAAGCCTCCTGTTAGTGCTTCATCTACACGTTATAGCGCTGCATTTTCCAATGCCTATCTCTTTGCAAAAGAGAGATATCGGCAAGGAAAAGCTGCATTGTACTTTTGCATTTTTCTCCCAAACGAAAGACACTAGAATGAAAATTTTAAAGCCTCCTGTTAGTGCTTCATCTACACGTAATAGCCCTGAATTTTCCAATGCCTATCTCTTTGCAAAAGAGAGATATCGGCAAGGAAATGCTGTATTGTACCTTTGCATTTTTCTCCCAAACGAAAGACACTAGAATGAACATTTTAAAGCCTCCTGTTAGTGCTTCATCTACACGTTATAGCCCTGCATTTTCCAATGCCTATCTCTTTGCAAAAGAGAGATATCGGCAAGGAAAAGCTGCATTGTACTTTTGCATTTTTCTCCCAAACGAAAGACACTAGAATGAAAATTTTAAAGCCTCCTGTTAGTGCTTCATCTACACGTTATAGCCCTGAATTTTCCAATGCCTATCTCTTTGCAAAAGAGAGATATCGGCAAGGAAAAGCTGTATTGTACCTTTGCCTTTTTCTCCCAAACGAAGGACACTAGAATGAAAATTTTAAAGCCTCCTATTAGTGCTTCATCTACACGTTATAGCCCTGCATTTTCCAATGCCTATCTCTTTGCAAAAGAGAGATATCGGCAAGGAAAAGCTGTATTGTACCTTTGCATTTTTCTCCCAAACGAAGGACACTAGAATGAAAATTTTAAAGCCTCCTGTTAGTGCTTCATCTACACGTTATAGCCCTGCATTTTCCAATGCCTATCTCTTTGCAAAAGAGAGATATCGGCAAGGAAAAGCTGCATTGTACTTTTGCATTTTTCTCCCAAACGAAAGACACTAGAATGAAAATTTTAAAGCCTCCTGTTAGTGCTTCATCTACACGTTATAGCCCTGCATTTTCCAATGCCTATCTCTTTGCAAAAGAGAGATATCGGCAAGGAAAAGCTGCATTGTACTTTTGCATTTTTCTCCCAAACGAAAGACACTAGAATGAAAATTTTAAAGCCTCCTGTTAGTGCTTCATCTACACGTTATAGCCCTGAATTTTCCAATGCCTATCTCTTTGCAAAAGAGAGATATCGGCAAGGAAAAGCTGTATTGTACCTTTGCACTTTTCTCCCAAACGAAGGACACTAGAATAAAAATTTAAAAGCCTCCTGTTAGTGCTTCATCTACACGTTATAGCCCTGAATTTTCCAATGCCTATCTCTTTGCAAAAGAGAGATATCGGCAAGGAAAAGCTGTATTGTACCTTTGCATTTTTCTCCCAAACGAAGGACAATAGAATGAAAATTTTAAAGCCTCCTGTTAATGCTTCATCTACACGTTATAGCCCTGAATTTTCCAATGCCTATCTCTTTGCAAAAGAGAGATATCGGCAAGGAAAAGCTGTATTGTACCTTTGCCTTTTTCTCCCAAACGAAGGACACTAGAATGAAAATTTTAAAGCCTCCTGTTAGTGCTTCATCTACACGTTATAGCCCTGCATTTTCCAATGCCTATCTCTGCAAAAGAGAGATATCGGCAAGGAAATGCTGTATTGTACCTTTGCATTTTTCTCCCAAACGAAAGACACTAGAATGAAAATTTTAAAGCCTCCTGTTAGTGCTTCATCTACACGTTATAGCCCTGCATTTTCCAATGCCTATCTCTTTGCAAAAGAGAGATATCGGCAAGGAAAAGCTGCATTGTACTTTTGTATTTTTCTCCCAAACGAAAGACACTAGAATGAAAATTTTAAAGCCTTCTGTTAGGGCTTCATCTACACGTTATAGCCCTGCATTTTCCAATGCCTATCTCTTTGCAAAAGAGAGATATCGGCAAGGAAAAGCTGCATTGTACTTTTGCATTTTTCTCCCAAACGAAAGACACTAGAATGAAAATTTTAAAGCCTCCTGTTAGTGCTTCATCTACACGTTATAGCCCTGAATTTTCCAATGCCTATCTCTTTGCAAAAGAGAGATATCGGCAAGGAAAAGCTGTATTGTACCTTTGCATTTTTCTCCCAAACGAAGGACACTAGAATAAAAATTTAAAAGCCTCCTGTTAGTGCTTCATCTACACGTTATAGCCCTGAATTTTCCAATGCCTATCTCTTTGCAAAAGAGAGATATCGGCAAGGAAAAGCTGTATTGTACCTTTGCATTTTTCTCCCAAACGAAGGACAATAGAATGAAAATTTTAAAGCCTCCTGTTAATGCTTCATCTACACGTTATAGCCCTGAATTTTCCAATGCCTATCTCTTTGCAAAAGAGAGATATCGGCAAGGAAAAGCTGTATTGTACCTTTGCATTTTTCTCCCAAACGAAAGACACTAGAATGAAAATTTTAAAGCCTCCTGTTAGTGCTTCATCTACACGTTATAGCCCTGCATTTTCCAATGCCTATCTCTTTGCAAAAGAGAGATATCGGCAAGGAAAAGCTGTATTGTACCTTTGCATTTTTCTCCCAAACGAAAGACACTAGAATGAAAATTGTAAAGCCTCCTGTTAGTGCTTCATCTACACGTTATAGCCCTGAATTTTCCAATGCCTATCTCTTTGTTATCATGCTGTTAACTGGGTTCAGATCACAAGTTGTACGGTGTGATTGGTGTGGCTGGTATGAGTCTTACCCGGGATTCAAAATCCTTCCTTATTGTGTACGCTCGTCCGGGCACAGTATCCTAACTGAGGCTTGGAGGAGGGTCATAGGGGGAGGAGCCAGTGCACACCAGCTAGTCCTAAAGCTTTTACTTTGTGCCCAGTCTCCTGCGGAGCCGCTATTCCCCATGGTCCTTTCGGAGTCCCCAGCATCCACTACGGACTATGAGAAATAGAATTATCGGTAAGTAAATTCTTATTTTCTGGACTGTGTCCAGGATCATCCTTAGGAATAGAAGACGTGTCTTCGGGATCAGCTGCGATTTTGGAATATTAAGAATCCAACCGTGCTGCCGCAACACTACCTGAGATAGTGCTACCCCGACTACCAACTGTTCCCTGGATCTTGCCCTTATCCGGAGATCGTCCAAGTAAGGGATAATTAAAACTCCCTTCCTTCGAAGGAGTATCATCATTTCGGCCATTACTTTGGTAAAGACCCGGGGTGCCGTGGACAAACCAAACGGCAGCGTCTGAAACTGATAGTGACAGTTCTGTACCACAAACCTGAGGTACCCTTGGTGAGAAGGGTAATTTGGGACATGGAGATAAGCATCCTTGATGTCCAGAGACACCATATAATCCCCTTCTTCCCGGTTTGCCATCACCGCTCTGAGTGACTCCATCTTGAATTTGAACCTTTGTATGTAAGTGTTCAAGGATTTCAGATTTAAATTAGGTCTCACCGAGCCGTCCGGCTTCGGTACCACAAACAGCGTGGAATAATACCCCTTTCCCTGTTGTAGGAGGGGTACCTTGATTATCACCTGCTGGGAATACAGCTTGTGAATGGCTTCCCATACCGCCTCCCTGTCGGAGGGAGACGTCGGTAAAGCAGACTTTAGGAAAACGGCGAAGGGGAGACGTCTCGAATTCCAATTTGTACCCCTGAGATACCACCTGAAGGATCCAGGGGTCCACCTGTGAGTGAGCCCACTGCACGCTGAAATTTATGAGACGGGCCCACACCGTTTCTGTTCCTGGGAACTGGCTGTTTGCTGCAGCCTTTTTCCTCTCCCTCTGCCTCGGGGCAGAAATGAGGAGCCTTTTGCCCGCTTGCCCTTATGGGGCCCAAAGGACTGCGCCTGATAATACGGCGTCTTCTTATGTTGAGAGGCTACCTGGGGTAAAAATGTGGATTTCCCAGCTGTTGCCGTGGCCACCAGGTCTGTTAGACCTACCCCAAATAACTCCTCCCTTTTATAAGGCGATACTTCCATATGCCTTTTGGAATCAGCATCACCTGACCACTGTCTTGTCCATAACCCTCTTCTGGCAGAAATGGACAGCGCACTTACTCTTGATGCCAGTCGGCAAATATCCCTCTGTGCATCACGCATATATAGAAAGCATCTTTTAAATGCTCTATAGTCAGTAATATACTGTCCCTATCTAGGGTATCAATATTGTCAGTCAGGGAATCCGACCAAGCCACCCCAGCACTGCACATCCAGGCTGAGGCGATTGCTGGTCGCAGTATCACACCCGTGTGAGTGTATATACATTTTAGGATATTTTACTGCTTTCTGTCAGCAGGTTCCTTAAGGGCGGCCGTATCCGGGGACGGTAGTGCCACCTGTTTAGACAAGCGTGTGAGCGCTTTATTCACCCTAGGGGGTGTTTCCCAATGTGCCCTATCCTCTGGCGGGAAGGGGTATGATGCTAATAACTTTTTAGGAATTAACAGTTTTTATCGGGGGAAACCCACGCATCATCACACACTTCATTTAATTCCTCAGATGCAGGAAAAACTACAGGCAGTTTTTTCTCACCCAACATAATACCCTTTTTAGTGGTACTGGTATTATCAGAAATGTGTAAAAACATTTTCCATAGCCTCAATCATGTAACGTGTGGCCCTACTGGAAGTCACATTCGTCTCTTAATCGTCGACACTGGAATCAGTATCCGTGTCGGCGTCTGTATCTGCCATCTGCGGTAACGGGCGTTTTAGAGCCCCTGATGGCTTTTGAGACACCTGGACAGGCACAGGCTGAGTAGCCGGCTGTCTCATGTCATCAATCTTTTGTAAAGAGCTGACACTGTCACGTAATTCCTTCCATAAGCTCAGCCACTCAGGTGTCGACTCCCTAGGGGGTGACAACTCCATTACAGGCAATTGCTCCGCCTCCACACCATTTTCCTCCTCATACATGTCGACACAATCGTACCGACACACAGCACACACACAGTGAATGCTCTGATAGAGGACAGGACCCCACTAGCCCTTTGGGGAGACAGAGGGAGAGTATGCCAGCACACACCAGAGCGCTAATAATATATATACAGGGATAACCTTATATAAGTGTTTTTCCCCTTATAGCTGCTGTATTGTTATACTACGCCTAATTAGTGCCCCCCTCTCTTTTTTAACCCCTTTCTGTAGTGTAGTAACTGCAGGGGAGAGCCAGGGAGCTTCCCTCCAACGGAGCTGTGAGAGAAAATGGCGCCAGTGTGCTGAGGAGATAGGCTCCGCCCCCTTCTCGGCGGCCTTTTCTCCCGTTTTTCTGTGGAATCTGGCAGGGGTTAAAATTCATCCATATAGCCCTGGGGGCTATATGTGATGTATTTTCGCCAGCCAAGGTGTTTCTATTGCTGCTCAGGGCGCCCCCCCCTAGCGCCCTGCACCCTCAGTGACCGAAGTGTGAAGTGTGTTGAGGAGCAATGGCGCACAGCTGCAGTGCTGTGCGCTACCTTGGTGAAGACAGGATGTCTTCTGCCGCCGATTTTCCGGACCTCTTCTTGCTTCTGGCTCTGTAAGGGGGCCGGCGGCGCGGCTCTGGGACCGAGCTCCGAGGCTGGGCCTGTGTTCGGTCCCTCTGGAGCTAATGGTGTCCAGTAGCCTAAGAAGCCCAATCCACTCTGCACGCAGGTGAGTTCGCTTCTTCTCCCCTTAGTCCCTCGATGCAGTGAGCCTGTTGCCAGCAGGTCTCACTGAAAATAAAAAACCTAAAACTAAACTTTCACTAAGAAGCTCAGGAGAGCCCCTAGTGTGCACCCTTCTCGGCCGGGCACAAAAATCTAACTGAGGCTTGGAGGATTGTCATAGGGGGAGGAGCCAGTGCACACCAGGTAGTCCTAAAGCTTTACTTTTGTGCCCAGTCTCCAGCGGAGCCGCTAATCCCCATGGTCCTTACGGAGTTCCCAGCATCCACTAGGACGTCAGAGAAACACTGATAGAGTACATTATATTTATGAATTAATTGCTTCCAGATTCTGCAGCAGCATCATCAGCACCACCAGTGTTACTCACAGTCACTTCACACTGACTGCTGCACAACACATCACTTAATTTCCGGGCCGCCCGCCACCTGGTGAAGAGACATGGGAGATGAAGGACCAGCAGTGCCACGTTGAGCGGAAGTATTGTGAATTAGTTACCCACACACTCCTTGTGACACCTGCTCCCCGTCTGCCCTCCCACCCGCCGCCTGCCGTCCGGAACCCGCACTGACAAGTAAGTCTCAGCAGAATGTGTGTGCCAGCAGCTCCCAGTCCCTCCTAGAGGAACACTGCCAGTGGTGTGGCGGCCGCGGCACACTAGGACTGAGAGACCGCAGCAGGAGGAAAGCACAGGTGGGCGGGAGGAGAGCATGGGCGGACATCACCATGTCACATTGCAAGGTGACGCCAGTCCCCCCAGTGAGGCCGCCGACGAATGCACTCAGCATAGTATTAGCAGCAGGCAGAGGGGGGTCGGGTGCAGCGGTGGTGGGAGGTACGGAAATGAGCTGCAGGCTAGGCTCCACCGATCACACACTCAGCGATCACTGTGCTACAGCAAGCGTGGCGTGCAGCGGTGCTGGACATGAGGGAGTGCCTGTGCGCACCAGGCACCCCCTGTACGCACGCCTATGCGCTACCACCACCCATATGCCACACTACATCACTATGCTACAGCCCTCCCATATGCTGCACTTCATAATTACACTATACCCCCCATACAACATACTACATCACCACACTACACTACTCACAATAAAATTAAAACATCCCAGTTCCTCATTCTTAATGAGCTCACGTGAGTTCTCTCCCCAACGGAGCTCCAGACCAAGTAACAATGAAGACACCAGCAGCGTGTAGGGGGCAGGCCTGGTCCACTTGTCAGGAGAGAGCAGTCACAGGAGGGTAAGAAGGGGGCGGGGCCTAGTCCTACAGACGGGAGAGAGCACAGACAGGAGAGAGCAAGGTACAGGGGTAGAAGGGGACGGAGCCTATTCTTACAGGCTTTCAAAATTCGACTTTAAAATTCGACATTTGACAAATTCGACTTTTCTGCAATGGTACAAATGCGGCAATTCGACAAAAGTATATTCAATTGAAGTTTGTAAATTCGACAACAGTGCTTTTAAACAGTAAATTCGTCATTTTCAATCCGCCACACTTTGCTGGCGGAATCTAATAAAAAAAATTTAAAAACATGTTTTTTTTTTGCAGTTTTTTTTTTTTGGTAATAGCATATCTATTTATATTAGAAGGGATTAGGTACTTGGTTTGTCTTTTTTGGAGGCACAAGTATTATTTATATATTTTTTAAAATATTATTTATTTTTTAAATGGAATGTGAAAAACCCGAAAAAAAAATTGCGTGGGTCCCCCCTCCAAAGCATAACCAGCCTCGGGCTCTTCGAGCCGGTCCTGGTTCTAAAAATCTGGGGGGAAAACGGACAGGGGATCCCCCGTATTTTTAAAACCAGCACCGGGCTCTGTGCCTGGTGCTGGTGCAAAAAATACGGGGAACAAAAAGAGTAGGGGTCCCCCGTATTTTTTACACCAGCATCGGGCTCCACTAGCTGGACAGATAATGCCACAGCCGGGGGTCACTTTTATACAGTGCCCTGCGGCCGTGGCATTAAATATCCAACTAGTCACCCCTGGCCGGGGTACCCTTGGGGAGTGGGGACCCCCAGCCACCCAAGGGCCAGGGGTGAAGCCCGAGGCTGTCCCCCCCATCCAAGGGCTGCGGATGGGAGGCTGATAGCCTTGAGAAAATTTAAATAATATTGTTTTTTCTAGTAGTACTACAAGTCCCAGCAAGCCTCCCCCGCAAGCTGGTACTTGGAGAACCACAAGTACCAGCATGCAGGAGAAAAACGGGCCCGCTGGTACCTGTAGTTCTACTGGGGAAAAAATACCCAAATAAAAACAGGACACAGACACCGTAAAAATATAACTTTATTTCCCACCTGCCGACACACCCATACTTACCTATGTTGACATGAAGCAGTCGGTCCTCTTCTCCAAGTAGAATCCACGGGTACCTGAAAATAAAAGATAATTATACTCACCTGATCCAGGTTCCAGATTAAATCCACGTACTTGGCAAAACAACAAACCGAACACCCGGACCAGACGGACTGAAAGGGGTCCCATGTTTACACATGGGATCCCTTTCCACGAATGCAGACATCCGAATCTCGCGAGAATCCGACAGCGGGATGATGACGTTCGTGCGCGCTCGGGCTAGCCGAGCAAGGCGGGAAGGTTCGAACCTGCCTCGGACCCGTGTAAAATGGGTGAAGTTCGGGGGGTTCGGATTCCGACGAACCGAACCCACTCATCACTAGTATGTACGTGAGTGTCAGGTGCCGTGCCCGTACATATGTGTCAGTGCCGTGCGTGTACGTACGTGTGTGTCAAGTGTCGTGCGTGTACGTGTGTGTGTGTGTCAGGTGGCGCGTACCTACATGTGTGTATGTCAGGTGCTGTGCATGTGTGTACGTACAGGCGTGTGTCAGGTGCCGCGCGTGTACGTACGTGTGTGTGTGTGCCAGGAGCCGCGCGTGTACATGCGTGTGGGTGTCAGGAGCCGTGCGTATACGTACATACGTGTAAGTGTCAGGTGCCGTGCGTATACGTACATACGTGTGTGTGTCAGGAGCCGCGCGTGTTCGTACATGTGTGTGTGTGTGTCAGGAGCCACGCGTGTGTGTGTGTGTGTGTGTCAGGAGCCGCGCGTGTTCGTACATGTGTGTCAGGTGCCGCACGTGTATGTGTGTGTGTGTGTGTTAAATTCCGCGTGTGTACGTACGTATGTGTGTGCCTGGAGCCGCGCGTGTACATACATGTGTGTGTGTGTCAGGTGCTGTACGTGTATGTGTGTGTCTCAGGTGCTGCACGTGTATATGCGTGTATCTCAGGTGCTGCATTTGTATGCGTCAGCTGCCACGTGGGTGTCAGGTGTTGAGCGTGTATGTGTTTGTGTCGCATCTGTATGTGTGTGACTGTCAGGTGCTGCACGTGTATGTGTGTGTCAGGTGCTGCATGTATATATGTGTGTGTTAGGTGCTGTTCATGTATGTGGGAGTGGCAGGTGCTACATGTGTATATATGTGTGAGTGGCAGGTGCTGCGTGTGTATACGAGTGTGTGTGAGGTGCTGCGAGTGTATGTGTGTGTTAGGTGCTCTGAGTGTATATGATTGTGTGTCAGGTGCTGTGCGTGTGTGCGTTAAATGCCACATGTATGTATGTATGTGTGTCAGGTGCTGCGTGTGTGTGTGGGTGTGTCAGGTGCTGCATGTCTGTGTGTGTGGGTGTGTCAGGTGCTGCATGTGTGTGTGTGTGTCTGTCAGGTGCTGCATGTGTGTGTCAGGTGCTGCATGTCTGCGTGTGTGTCAGGCGCTGCATGTCTGTGTCAGGTGCTGCGTGTGTGTGTGTGTGTGTCAGGTGCTGTGTGTGTGTGTGTCAGGTGCTGCGTATGTGTGTGTGTGTCAGGTGCTGCGTGTCTGTGTCAGGTGCTGCGTGTCTGCGTGTGTGTGTCAGGTGCTGCGTGTCTGCGTGTGTGTGTCAGGTGCTGCGTGTCTGCGTGTGTGTGTCAGGTGCTGCGTGTCTGCGTGTGTGTGTCAGGTGCTGCGTGTGTGTGTGTGTGTGTCAGGTGCTGCGTGTCTGCGTGTGTGTGTCAGGCGCTGCATGTCTGTGTGTCAGGTGCTGCGTGTGTGTGTGTCAGGTGCTGTGTGTGTGTGTCAGGTGCTGCGTGCCGTGTGCGTGTGTCAGGTGCGTGAGTGTGCGTGTGTCAGGTGCGTGAGTGTGTGTGTGTCAGGTGCGTGAGTGTGTGTGTGTGTGTCAGGTGCGTGAGTGTGTGTGTCAGGTGCGTGAGTGTGTGTGTGTCAGGCGTTGCGTGTCTGTGTGTGTCAGGCGCTGCGTGTCTGTGTGTGTAAGGCGCTGCGTGTGAGTGTGTGCGTGTGTGTCAGGTCCGTGTGAGTGTCAGGTGCTGCGTCTGTGTGTGTGTGTCAGGTGCTGCGTGTGTGCGTGTGTGTCAGGCGCTGCGTGTGCGTGTGTCAGGCGCTGCAGGGAGGGCGGGGGGGACGGACAGCAGGGAGGGCGGGGGGGGGACGGACACACAGTAGGGAGGGCGGGGGGAGAACGGACACACAGCAGAGAGGAGGAGGGGGGGTGGCCGGACACAGCGGGAGGAGGGGGGGTGGCCGGACACAGCGGGAGGAGGGGGTGGCCGGACACAGCGGGAGGAGGGGGGGTGGCCGGACACAGCGGGAGGAGGGGGGGTGGCCGGACACAGCGGGAGGGGGGGGGTGGCCGGACACAGCGGGAGGGGGGGGTGGACGGACACAGCGAGAGGGGGGGGTGGCCGGACACAGCGGGAGGGGGGGGGGCCGGACACAGCGGGAGGAGGGGAGGGTGGCCGGACACAGCGGGAGGAGGGGAGGGTGGCCGGACACAGCGGGAGGAGGGGAGGGTGGCCGGACACACAGCAGGGAGGGCGCGGGGGGGAACACACTGCAGGGAGGAGGGGGGGGGACACACAGCAGGGAGGGCAAGGGGGGGGGCGACGGACACACAGCAGGGGGGGGGGGGGAGGGAGACGGACACACAGCAGGGAGGGCAAGAGGGGGAGGGGGGGGGTGACTGGTGACCATAGAGACCTTGATAAATACCGCATACTGCAGGGAGGGAGGGCCGGACACAGCGGGAGGAGGAGGAGGGAGGAGTGGCCGGACACAGCTGCCCGAGGCGCCTCCTACTGCCAGCCGCACCACTGACGCGGGGAGGAGACGCAGGCAGCCACCAGGGAAGGTCCGGCGGGCGGCCGGGCACACAGCGGGCGAGCGGGGCGGGCGAGCGAGCGGGCGGGCGGGCGGGAGGGGAGGGTGGCCGGGCGGGCGGGAGGGGAGGGTGGCCGGACACGCGGGGGAGAAGTGGAAGCTGGGTACACAGCGGTGGGCTGCCTGACAGAACTCACCCAGTGCTACGATCTCCTCCCGCTTCATGGACCTCAATGAACTCACACGCCGGGAACCGCTGGCTGTCCTCCTGCAGCTCCACGTGACTCCTTCCCGCTCTGTCTCCTCGTGCCCAACTGCCAGAGCTACTCTCTGTACACCCCCTGCTGGCGGTCACTGCGCAGGCGCAACAAATTGAAATGCCCTATCTCTATAATGGGGCATATTTCTCTTAATTAAAAAAACCCTATAACTTTCTGAAAAACCACAACCCCAAAAGGCACTACACTGGGGCATACTCTATCTAGTAAAACAAACCCCAAGTCTTAATTCGTCCTCTATCCTGAGTTATGCCTTCCCAAAAAAATCTTCATTCACTCTATGGGAAAACGTTGTCAAAAAGCCACAGAGGGAGTGGCAGAAAAAAACTGACAGTTGGAACTTTAGCTTACTCCCAATTCCTCATTTTTTATTATTTTGCCCTGAAATTTGTCCTGCAGCAGCGGGTGACGATTCTACGCGTCCATGCCAAATTTCAGCTCAGTACGTCCAATCAGTTTTGAGGTGTAGCCCCTCAAACACCATGCCCCCATCTCAGAAGTTCCCTATGGGAGAATTCCGTTTGTTCGATTCAGCCTTAATATAAGGGCACGACCGTGCCCTTATAATTGACAGTATTGTTTTCTTTCAAAAATCCACTTAATTTTCTTTACCCGATTATTAAAATGGTAATTGACAAAAACAAACTACATTGTCACCAGAAGAGCAATACAAAATGTACAAGTGATATATTAAAATCATCTTTCCAGCTTGAATTTCAATGATGCATTGGGGCAACGATTTTGTGAGAAACATCTTCACCCTTAAATAAAGATTTTCTTAATTCCTTACCTGTGTGCTAATTAGATATCACCTTGTTTTCACATTAAACAGACTTCCACATGAGAAAACAGCAAAGATGCAGTGGCGTTAATGTTTCCTGGTGTCAACCTGTATTATTTCCGTAGATATTGAAATGAGGATGCATCTTGCTGCCTTTCCAATGAAGCAAGTTTAATTTAGTAATAGGTGAAAAACCATCCCTACAAAGATGTTAATCAGATACTTGGCTTTGTGGACACTTTTCAGAGAACAAATTAGTTAGCATAAAAATAAAGCCAGAAAATGAAGAGCTGTTTAATCACTCAATTGGATTTTTCTGCCAGCATATTTCTTTTTCTCTGCAACCCACTGCTAAATTGTGCTTCCTAGCTGTTTTTATAAAATCACTGAATCAAATCTAACTCTGATTACATCAGAGAAGGCCAGGTACCCTACACCATAACAGGGGGTTTGAAATTTTGACTTGTCTACTTAAAGATCACCAAAATCTGATAACAAGGTCAATTAAGTCCCTGGGTGGAATTGAACCACCAACCTTTTGGTTAATAGCCTTACACACTAACTGATTGCGCCACAGCGACACTTTGCAAAAGTAGTTACTGACAAAGGCTAATAAGCATTCATCTAGAACGATTCCTAGAAACATTTTAAAAAGTCAATAATGTGGAGAGTTTTTGTAAGATGTTTCTTCCATCAACCAATGAAGAAACACATTGGTACTTTCCCATGATGAGTGAGTGCTTCAGGATCTCTTGCACTTACATGTGCAGCAGAGTACTGTAATGGAAGCATGCTGGGTCCATAACCCAGAGGTAGGCAGATTGAAACTATCCTCTGCTATATGCATTTTTTTTTGTTAATTAAAGTAATCCAAAACTGGGATTGATATTTTTGCTCTTTTATTTTTACTTAAAGTACAATAACTTTTACCATTTTAATTTGTTTTAATAGTATATTGACAGTATTGTTTTCTTTCAAAAATCCAATTAATTTTCTTTACCCGATTATTAAAATGGTAATTGACAAAAGCAAACTACATTGTCACCAGAAGAGCAATACAAAATGTACAAGTGATATATTAAAATCATCTTTCCAGCTTGAATTTCAATGATGCATTGGGGCAACGATTTTGTGAGAAACATCTTCACCCTTAAATAAAGATTTTCTTAATTCCTTACCTGTGTGCTAATTAGATATCTCCTTGATTTCACATTAAACAGACTTCCACATGAGAAAGCAGCAAGGATGCAGTGGCGTTGATGTTTCCTGGTGTCAACCTGTATTATTTCAGTAGATATTGAAATGAGGATGCATCTTGCTGCCTTTCCAATTAAGCAAGTTTAATTTAGTAATAGGTGAAAAACCATCCCTACAAAGATGTTAATCAGATACTTGGCTTTGTGGACACTTTTCAGAGAACAAATTTGTTAGCATAAAAATAAAGCCAGAAAATGAAGAGCTGTTTAATCACTCAATTGGATTTTTTTGCCAGCATATTTCTTTTTCTCTGCAACCCACTGCTAAATTGTGCTTCCTAGCTGTTTTTATAAAATCACTGAATCAAATCTAACTCTGATTACATCAGAGAAGGCCAGGTACCCTACACCATAACAGGGGTTTTTGAAATTTTGACTTGTCTACTTAAAGATCAACAAAATCTGATAACAAGGTCAATTACGTCCCTGGGTGGGATTGAACCACCAACCTTTTGGTTAATTGCCGTACACACTAACTGATTGCGCCACAGCGATACTTTTCAAAAGTACATACTGACAAAGGCTAATAAGCATTCATCTAGAACGTTTCCTATAAAAACTTTAAATAGTCAATAATCTGGAGAGTTTTTGTAAGATGTTTCTTCCATCAACCAATGAAGAAACACATTGGTACTTTCCCATGATGAGTGAGTGCTTCAGGATCTCTTGCACTTACATGTGCAGCAGAGTACTGTAATGGAAGCATGCTGGGTCCATAACCCAGAGGTAGGCAGATTGAAACTATCCTCTGCTATATGCATTTTTTTTGTTAATTAAAGTAATCCAAAACTGGGATTGACATTTTTGCTCTTTTATTTTTACTTAAAGTACAATAACTTTTACCATTTTAATTTGTTTTAATAGTATATTGACAGTATTGTTTTCTTTCAAAAATCCAATTAATTTTCTTTACCCGATTATTAAAATGGTAATTGACAAAAACAAACTACATTGTCACCAGAAGAGCAATACAAAATGTACAAGTGATATATTAAAATCATCTTTCCAGCTTGAATTTCAATGATGCATTGGGGCAACGATTTTGTGAGAAACATCTTCACCCTTAAATAAAGATTTTCTTAATTCCTTACCTGTGTGCTAATTAGATATCACCTTGTTTTCACATTAAACAGACTTCCACATGAGAAAACAGCAAAGATGCAGTGGCGTTAATGTTTCCTGGTGTCAACCTGTATTATTTCCGTAGATATTGAAATGAGGATGCATCTTGCTGCCTTTCCAATGAAGCAAGTTTAATTTAGTAATAGGTGAAAAACCATCCCTACAAAGATGTTAATCAGATACTTGGCTTTGTGGACACTTTTCAGAGAACAAATTTGTTATCATAAAAATAAAGCCAGAAAATGAAGAGCTGTTTAATCACTCAATTGGATTTTTCTGCCAGCATTTTTCTTTTTCTCTGCAACCCACTGCTAAATTGTGCTTCCTAGCTGTTTTTTTATAAAATCACTTAATCAAATCTAACTCTGATTACATCAGAGAAGGCCAGGTACC
Source organism: Pseudophryne corroboree (assembly GCF_028390025.1). NCBI lineage: Eukaryota > Metazoa > Chordata > Amphibia > Anura > Myobatrachidae > Pseudophryne > Pseudophryne corroboree. The sequence goes on from NW_026969839.1 coordinate 115,779, forward strand.
CTACACCATAAGAGGGGGTTTGCAATTTTGACTTGTCTACTTAAATATCACCAAAATCTGATCACAAGGTCAATTACGTCCCTGGGTGGGATTAAACCACCAACCTTTTGATTAATAGCTGAACACACTAACCGATTGCGCCACAGAGACACTTTGCAAAAAGTACATACTGACAAAGACTAATAAGCATTCATCTAGAACGTTTCCTAGAAAAACTTTAAAAAGTCAATAATCTGGAGAGTTTTTGTAAGATGTTTCTTCCAGCAACCAATGAAGAAACACATTGGTACTTTCGCATGATGAGTGAGTGCTTCAGGATCTCTTGCACTTACATGTGTAGCAGAGTACTGCACTGGAAGCATGCTGGGCCCATAACCCAGAGGTAGGCAGATTGAAACTATCCTTTGCTATATGCATTTTTTTTTGTTCATTAAAGTAATCCAAAACTGGGATTGATATTTTAGCTTTTAGTTTTACTTAAAGTACAATAACTTTTACCATTTTAATTTGTTTTAATAGTATATTGACAGTATTGTTTTCTTTCAAAAATCCAATTAATTTTCTTTACCCGATTATTAAAATGGTAATTGACAAAAACAAACTACATTGTCACCAGAAGAGCAATACAAAATGTACAAGTGATATATTAAAATCATCTTTCCAGCTTGAATTTCAATGACGCATTGGGGCAACGATTTTGTGAGAAACATCTTCACCCTTAAATAAAGATTTTCTTAATTCCTTACCTGTGTGCTAATTAGATATCACCTTGTTTTCACATTAAACAGACTTCCATATGAGAAAACAGCAAAGATGCAGTGGCTTGGATTTTTGAAAGAAAACAATACTGTCAATATACTATTAAAACAAATTAAAATGGTAAAAGTTATTGTACTTTAAGTAAAAATAAAAGCTAAAATATCAATCCCAGTTTTGGATTACTTTAATGAACAAAAAAATAATGCATATAGCAAAGGATAGTTTCAATCTGCCTACCTCTGGGTTATGGGCCCAGCATGCTTCCATTGCAGTACTCTGCTGCACATGTAAGTGCAAGAGATCCTGAAGCACTCACTCATCATGCGAAAGTACCAATGTGTTTCTTCATTGGTTGCTGGAAGAAACATCTTACAAAAACTCTCCAGATTATTGACTTTTTAAAGTTTTTCTAGGAAACGTTCTAGATGAATGCTTATTAGTCTTTGTCAGTATGTACTTTTCGCAAAGTGTCTCTGTGGCGCAATCGGTTAGTGTGTTCAGCTATTTATCAAAAGGTTGGTGGTTCAATCCCACCCAGGGACGTAATTGACCTTGTGATCAGATTTTGGTGATATTTAAGTAGACAAGTCAAAATTGCAAACCCCCTCTTATGGTGTAGGGTACCTGGCCTTCTCTGATGTAATCAGAGTTAGATTTGATTAAGTGATTTTATAAAAAAAAACAGCTAGGAAGCACAATTTAGCAGTGGGTTGCAGAGAAAAAGAAAAATGCTGGCAGAAAAATCCAATTGAGTGATTAAACAGCTCTTCATTTTCTGGCTTTATTTTTATGATAACAAATTTGTTATCTGAAAAGTGTCCACAAAGCCAAGTATCTGATTAACATCTTTGTAGGGATGGTTTTTCACCTATTACTAAATTAAACTTGCTTCATTGGAAAGGCAGCAAGATGCATCCTCATTTCAATATCTACGGAAATAATACAGGTTGACACCAGGAAACATTAACGCCACTGCATCTTTGCTGTTTTCTCATGTGGAAGTCTGTTTAATGTGAAAACAAGGTGATATCTAATTAGCACACAGGTAAGGAATTAAGAAAATCTTTATTTAAGGGTGAAGATGTTTCTCACAAAATCGTTGCCCCAATGCATCATTGAAATTCAAGCTGGAAAGATGATTTTAATATATCACTTGTACATTTTGTATTGCTCTTCTGGTGACAATGTAGTTTGTTTTTGTCAATTACCATTTTAATAATCGGGTAAAGAAAATTAATTGGATTTTTGAAAGAAAACAATACTGTCAATATACTATTAAAACAAATTAAAATGGTAAAAGTTATTGTACTTTAAGTAAAAATAAAAGAGCAAAAATATCAATCCCAGTTTTGGATTACTTTAATTAACAAAAAAAAATGCATATAGCAGAGGATAGTTTCAATCTGCCTACCTCTGGGTTATGGACCCAGCATGCTTCCATTACAGTACTCTGCTGCACATGTAAGTGCAAGAGATCCTGAAGCACTCACTCATCATGGGAAAGTACCAATGTGTTTCTTCATTGGTTGATGGAAGAAACATCTTACAAAAACTCTCCACATTATTGACTTTTTAAAATGTTTCTAGGAATCGTTCTAGATGAATGCTTATTAGCCTTTGTCAGTATGGACTTTTGCAAAGTGTTGCTGTGGCGCAATCAGTTAGTGTGTAAGGCTATTAACCAAAAGGTTGGTGGTTCTATCCCACCCAGGGACTTAATTGACCTTGTTATCAGATTTTGGTGATCTTTAAGTAGACAAGTCAAAATTTCAAACCCCCTGTTATGGTGTAGGGTACCTGGCCTTCTCTGATGTAATCAGAGTTAGATTTGATTCAGTGAATTTATAAAAACAGCTAGGAAGCACAATTTAGCAGTGGGTTGCAGAGAAAAAGAAATATGCTGGCAGAAAAATCCAATTGAGTGATTAAACAGCTCTTCATTTTCTGGCTTTATTTTATGCTAACAAATTTGTGCTCTGAAAAGTGTCCACAAAGCCAAGTATCTGATTAACACCTTTGTAGGGATGGTTTTTCACCTATTATTAAATTAAACTTGCTTCATTGGAAAGGCAGCAAGTGATGTCATCCAAGCAGTGGGTCAAAGTTGGCTTCAAACCTCGTCTGCTTATGAAAAGAGAAAAGGGGTATGCAGGGCATGGCGGCCTTTTGCGGTGCTTGGATGACCCCTAGTTCGCATTAAATAATGCAGTCGAGTTTCCCACATTTGGGGAAATCACAGGGGTCAGCATACCAAGAATGCAATGAATGAAACGCTCCCTGGGAGAACAGTCTTCATGACCATGGTATCTCCTATGCAAAATAAGTATGATTTGGGATAGGGCTGGGGAGGGCCTCTGCTCAGGCACATCTCTGTCAAGTAAAGGAGATTCAACTGAGGCAGCACAAGGGAACTCTCATCTGGGGACAACAACTGCAGGGAGAACACATATTCTCAGATGAACATGGGAGGGCAGAAGGCTGCCTAATACTGAAGCACCCCCAAACAACAAACCAAATGCAACAACTAGTGCAAGCATTCCTGGGGGAAGGCCTGCAGCAGATGGATTTGCATATGGCGATGTCATCCAAGCAGTGGGTCAAAGTTGGCTTCAACCCTCGTCTGCATATGAAAAGAGAAAAGGGGCGTGCAGGGCATGGCGGCCTTTTGCGGCACTTGGATGACCCCTAGTTCACATTTCTTGCAGCAGCTGGGCACTGTAACAGCTCCAGAGCTGCTCTGTAAGGCAAGTAAAAGGGTGTGGGCCCTGCAGCACTACCTGTAGTTCGCATTGTGCAAGACCCCTAGTTCGCATTAAACACCCCCACCCTCCTTCGGTGTGGGGCTCATGTTGGCCATGCCCCAGCCCCTGAAGCATTCACGCTGATTTCTTGCAGCAGCTGGGCACTGTAACAGCTCAAGAGCTGCTCTGTAAGGCAAGTAAAAGGGTGTGGGCCCTGCAGCACTACCTGTAGTTTGCATTGTGCTTTGGAAGGCACAAAGTAAGCAGAGGGGAGGAGAAGTCAGGATAGTGCACAAGGGTATAGACGGGAGGGGCTCAAGAAAAAAGAAGTGGAAACAGACAGCAAACTAGGCTTCCAATGCACAATGCAAACTACAGGTAGTGCTGCAGGGCCCACACCCTTTTACTTGCCTTACAGAGCAGCTCTGGAGCTGTTTAATCACTCAATTGGATTTTTCTGCCAGCATAATTTTTCTCTTACGTCCTAGAGGATGCTGGGGACTCCGTAAGGACCATGGGGGATAGACGGGCTCCGCAGGAGACATGGGCACTTTAAGAAAGACTTTAGATCTGGGTGTGCACTGGCTCCTCCCTCTATGCCCCTCCTCCAGACCTCAGTTTACTACTGTGCCCAGTGGAGACTGGGTGCTTTTCAGGGAGTTCTCCTGAGTTTCCTGACAGAAAGTATATTTGTTAGATTTTTTTATTTTCAGGGAGCCTGCTGGCAACAGACTCTCTGCATCGAGGGGCGGAGGGGAGAGATGCACACCTACTTCTGTGAGTTGATAGGCTCTGCTTCTTAGGCTACTGTACAGCATTAGCTCCAGAGGGATCGGTACGCAGGTCTCACCCTCGCCGTCCGTCCCAGCGCCGCGCCGCCGTCCCCCTCGCAGAGCCGGAAGATAGAAGCCGGGTGAGTATGAGAAGAAAAGAAGACTTCAGAGGCGGCGGAAGACTTCATGATCTTCACTGAGGTAACGCACAGCAGTAAAGCTGTGCTCCATTGCTCCCATACACCTCTCACACGGCAGTCAGTGTAAGGGTGAAGGGCGCAGGGGGACGCCCTGGGCAGCAATATAGACCTCTCTTTGGCAAATTAAATATATATGCAGCTAGGCACTGTATATATATATATAAGAGCCCCCGCCATTTTTTTACTATATTTGAGCGGGACAGAAGCCCGTCGCTGAGGGGGTGGGGCTTCTCCCTCAGCACTCACCAGCGCCATTTTCTCCACGGCACCGCTGAGGGGAAGCTCCACGGACTCTCCCCTGCTTATACCACGGTAGAAAGAGGGTCTTAAAGAAGAGGGGGGCACATAATTAGGCGCATATATATATGGAAATACAGCGCTACTGGGTAAACATAAAATTATTGTGTTTTTTTCCTGGGTCATATAGCGCTGGGGTGTGTGCTGGCATACTCTCTCTCTCTGTCTCTCCAAAGGGCCTTGTTGGGGAACTGTCCTCAGATAAGAGGATTCCCTGAGTGTATGGTGTGTCGGTACACGTGTGTCGACATGTCTGAGGTAGAAGGCTCTCCTAGAGAGGAGCAGGAGCAAATTAATGTGGTGTCTCCATCGACAACGCCGACACCTGACTGGATGGATATGTGGAATGTTTTAAGTGCTAATGTAAACTTATTACACAAGAGATTAGACAAAGCTGAAGCTAGGGAACAGTCAGGGAGTCAACCCATGCCTGTCCCTATGTCGCAGGGACCTTCGGGTCTCAAAAGCGCCCACTATCCCAAATAGTTGACACAGATACCGACACGGATTCTGACTCCAGTGTCGACTACTATGATGCAAAGTTACAGCCAAAATTGGCTAAATGTATTCGATATATGATTATTGCACTAAAAGATGTTTTGCACATCACAGAGTCCCCTGTCCCTGACACGAGGGTACACATGTATAAGGGAAAGAAACCTGAGATAACCTTTCCCCCCTCACATGAGTTGAACGAATTATGTGAAAAAGCTTGGGAATCTCCAGACAAAAAGCTGCAGATTCCCAAAAGGATTCTTATGGCGTATCCTTTCCCGCCAATGGACAGGATACGGTGGGAATCCTCCCCTAGGGTGGATAAAGCATTGACACGCTTATCCAAAAAGGTAGCGCTGCCATCCCAGGATACGGCTACCATCAGGGACCCTGCTGACCGCAAGCAGGAGGTTACCCTAAAGTCCATTTACACACATTCTGGTACCTTACTCAGACCGGCAATTGCGTCGGCCGGGGTTGTAGCGCGGTGGCAGCATGGACAGATACCTTATCAGCAGAGATTGAGACCCTAGATAAGGATGCTATGTTATTGACCATAGGGCATATAAAAGATGCTGTCCTATATATGAGAGATGCTCAAAGTGACATTAGTCTACTGGGTTCTAGAATAAACGCTATGTCGATTTCTGCTAGATGAGTCCTATGGACCCGGCAATGGACAGGTGATGCCGACTCAAAAAGGCATATGGAGGTTTTACCTTACAGGGATGAGGAATTGTTTGGGGAAGGTCTCTCGGACCTAGTCTCCACAGCTACAGCTGGTAAATCAAATTTTTTGCCTTATATTCCCTCACAGCCTAAGAAAGCACCACATTATCAAATGCAGTCCTTTCGATCACAGAGAAACAAGAAAGTACGAGGTGCGTCGTTTCTTGCCAGAGGTAAGGGCAGAGGGAAGAAGCTGCACAACACAGCTAGTTCCCAGGAACAGAAGTCCTCCCCGGCCTCTACAAAATCCACTGCATGACGCTGGGGCTCCGCTAAAGGAGTCCGCCCAGTTGGGGGCACGTCTTCGAGTTTTCAGCCACATCTGGGTTCATTCGCAGGTGGATCCCTAGGCAATAGAAATTGTTTCTCAGGGTTACAAGCTGAAATTCGAAGAGGTGCCTCCTCGCCGGTTTTTCAAATCGGCCCTACCATCTTCTCCCCAGGAAAGGGAGATAGTGTTAAATGCAATTCACAAATTGTATCTTCAACAGGTGGTGGTCAAGGTTCCCCTGCTTCAACAAGGAAAGGGAAATTATTCGACCCTGTTTGTAGTCCCAAAACCGGACGGTTTGGTCAGACCCATATTAAATTTAAAATCCCTGAACCTATACTTGAAAAGGTTCAAGTTCAAGATGGAATCGCTAAGAGCGGTCATCGCCAGCCTAGAAGGGGGGGATTTTATGATATCTCTGGACATAAAGGATGCATACCTTCATGTACTCATTTATCCACCTCATCAGGCGTACCTAAGATTTGCGGTACAGTATTGTCATTACCAATTTCAGACGTTGCCGTTTGGTCTCTCCAGAATTTTCTCCAAGAATTTTCACCAAGGTAATGACGGAAATTATGGTGCTCCTGCGAAAGCAAGGTGTCACAATTATCCCGTACTTGAACGATCTCCTCATAAAAGCGAGATCAAGAGAGCAGTTGCTGAACAGCGTATAACTTTCACTGAAGGTGTTACAGCAACACGGCTGGATTCTCAATATCCCGAAGTCGCAGTTGGTTCCTACGACTCGTCTGACTTTGCTTGGGCATTATTCTGGATACGGACCAGAAAAGGGTTTATCTTCCGATAGAAAAGGCCCAGGAACTCATGACTCTGGTCAGGAACCTATTGAAACCAAAACAGGTGTCAGTGCATCACTGCACTCGAGTCCTGGGAATGATGGTGGCATCATACGAGGCCATTCCCTTCGGCAGGTTCTATGTGAGGATCTTGCAATGGGACCTACTGGACAAGTGGTCCGGGTCACATCTACAGATTCATCAGTTGATCACCCTGTCCCCCAGGGCCAGGGTATCTCTCCTGTGGTGGCTGCAGAGTGCTCACCTTCTAGAGGGCCGCAGGTTCGGCATTCAGGACTGGATCCTGGTGACCACGAACGCGAGCCTCCGAGGTTGGGGAGCAGCCACACAGGGAAGAAATTTCCAAGGTCTTTGGTCAAGTCAGGAGACTTGTCTTCACATCAACATCCTGGAGCTAAGGGCCATATACAACGCCCTATGTCAAGCGGAGACCTTACTTCGCGACCAACCAGTTCTGATCCAGTCAGACAACGTCACCGCAGTAGTTCATGTAAACCGCCAAGGCGGCACAAGGAGCAGAGTGGCGATGGCGGAAGCCACCAGAATTCTTCGCTGGGCGGAGAATCATGTAAGCGCACTGTCAGCAGTGTTCATTCCGGGAGTGGACAACTGGGAAGCAGACTTCCTCAGCAGACACAACCTACATCCAGGAGAGTGGGGACTCCATCAGGAAGTCTTCGCACAGATTGCAAGTCGGTGGGGACTGTTCCAGATAGACATGATGGCGTCCCGCCTCAACAAAAAGCTACAGAGGTATTGCACCAGGTCAAGAGACCCTCAGGCAGTAGCTGTAGACGCCCTAGTGACACCGTGGGTGTTCCGGTCGGTCTATGTATTTCCTCCTCTACCTCTCATACCCAAGGTGTTGATAATAGTAAGAAAAAGAGGAGTAAGAACAATTCTCATTGTTTCAGATTGGCCGCGAAGGACCTGGTATCCAGATCTGCAGGAAATGCTCACAGAAGATCCGTGGCCACTTCCTCTAAGACAGGACCTGTTGCAACAGGGGCCCTGTCTGTTCCAAGACTTACCGCGGCTGCGTTTGACGGCATGGCGGTTGAACGCCGGATCCTAGCGGAAAAGGGTATTCCAGATGAGGTCATTCCTACGCTAATAAAGGCTAGGAAGGACGTGACATCTAAACATTATCACTGTATATGGCGAAAATATGTTTCTTGGTGTGAGGCCAGGAATGCTCATACGGAAGAATTCCACCTGGGCCACTTCCTTCACTTCCTACAAACTGGAGTGAATTTGGGCCTAAAATTAGGCTCTATTAAGGTTCAGATTTTGGCCTTATCCATTTTCTTTCAAAAGGAATTGGCCTCTCTTCCTGAAGTAAGTACAAACTTTTGTGAAGGGAGTACTGCATATTCAGCCTCCTTTTGTACCTCCGGTGGTCCCTTGGGACCTTAACGTGGTGTTAAGGTTATGGTTTGAACCACTTAAAATGGTGGAGTTTAAATATCTCACTTGGAAGGTGGTCATGTTATTAGCCTTGGCTTCCGCTAGGCGAGTGTCGGAATTAGCAGCTTTATCACATAAAATCCCCTATCTGGTTTTCCATATGGATAGAGCGGAATTGCAGACCCGTCCTCAATTCCTGCTAAAAGTGGACTCATCCTTTCATATGAACCAACCTATCGTGATGCCTGTGGCTACGCGTGACTTGGAGGATTCCGAGTCCCTTGATGTGGTCAGGGCTTTGAAAATTTACGTGGCCAGAACGGCTAGAGTCAGAAAAACAGAAGCACTGTTTGTCCTGTATGCAGCCAACAAGATTGGCACCCCTGCTTCAAAGCAGACTATTGCTCTCTGGATCTGTAACACGATTCAGCAGGCGCATTCTATGGCGGGATTGCCGTTGCCTAATTCAGTCAAGGCCCATTCCACTAGGAAGGTGGGCTCTTCTTGGGCAGCTGCCCGAGGGGTCTCGGCACTACAGCTGTGCCGAGCTGCTACTTGGTCGGGTTCAAACACCTTTGCAAAGTTCTATAAGTTTGATACCCTGGCTGAGGAGGACCTCCTGTTTGCTCAATCGGTGCTGCAGAGTCATCCGCAGGAGCCCGTTTGGGAGCTTTGGTATAATCCCCATGGTCCTTACGGAGTCCCCAGCATCCTCTAGGACGTAAGAGAAAATAAGATTTTAAACCTACCGGTAAATCTTTTTCTCGTAGTCCGTAGAGGATGCTGGGTGCCCGTCCCAAGTGCGGACTACTTCTGCAAGACTTGTATATAGTTATTGCTTACATAAGGGTTATATGTTAGTTTTCATCGGTCTTGGACTGATGCTATGTTGTTTTCATACTGTTAACTGGGTAGTATATCACAAGTTATACGGTGTGATTGGTGTGGCTGGTATGAATCTTGACCTTGGATTAACAAAAATCCTTTCCTCGTACTGTCCGTCTCCTCTGGGCACAGTTTCTCTAACTGAGGTATGGAGGAGGGGCATAGAGGGAGGAGCCAGTGCACACCCAGATCTAAAGTCTTTCTTAAAGTGCCCATGTCTGCTGCGGAGCCCGTCTATCCCCCATGGTCCTTACGGAGTCCCCATCATCCTCTACGGACTACGAGAAAAAATTTTTACCGGTAGGTTTAAAATGTTATTTTTTTCTCTGCAACCCACTGCTAAATTGTGCTTCCTAGCTGTTTTTTATAAAATCACTTAATTAAATCTAACTCTGATTATGTCAGAGAAGGCCAGGTACCCTACACCATAAGAGGGGGTTTGAAATTTTGACTTGTCTACTTAAAGATCACCAAAATCTGATCACAAGGTCAATTACATCCCTGGGTGGGATTGAACCACCAACCTTTTGGTTAATAGCCCATGTAAGTGAAAGAGATCCTGAAGCACTCACTCATCATGGGAAAGTACCAATGTGTTTCTTACAAAAATTCTCCAGATTATTGACTTTTTAAAGTTTTTCTAGGAAACGTTCTAGATGAATGCTTATTAGCCTTTGTCAGTATCTACTTTTGCAAGGTGTCTATGTGGCGCAATCGGTTAGCATGTTTGGCTTTTAACCAAAAGGTTGGTGGTTCAATCCCACCCAGGGATGTATTTGACCTTGTAATCAGATTTTGGTGATCTTTAAGTAGACAAGTCAAAATTTCAAACCCCCTCTTATGGTGTAGGGTACCTGGCCTTCTCTGATGTAATCAGAGTTAGATTTGATTAAGTGATTTTATAAAAAACAGCTAGGAAGCACAATTTAGCAGTGGGTTGCAGAGAAAAAAAATTATGCTGGCAGAAAAGTCCAATTGAGTGATTAAACAGCTCTTCATTTTCTGATTTTATGTTTATGCTAACAAATTTGCTCTCTGAAAAGTGTCCACAAAGCCAAGTCTCTGATTAACACCTTTGTAGGAATGGTTTTTCACCTATTACTGAATTAAACTTGCTTCATTGGAAAGGCAGCAAGATGCATCCTCATTTCAATGTCTACTGAAATAATACAGGTTGACACCAGGAAACATAAACGTCACTGCATCCTTGCTGCTTCCTCATGGGGAAGTCTGTTTAATGTGAAAACAAGGTGATATCTAATCAGCACACAGGTAAGGAATTAAGAAAATCTTTCTTTATGGGTGAAGATGTTTCTCAAAAAATTGTTGCACCAAAGCATCATTGAAATTCAAGTGGAAAGATGATTTTAATATATCACTTGTACATTTTGTACTGCTCTTCTGGTGACAATGTAGTTTGTTTTTGTCAATTACCATTTTAATAATAGGGTAAAGAAAATTAAGTGGATTTTTGAAAGAAAACAATACTGTCAATATACTATTAAAACAAATTAAAATGGTAAAAGTTATTGTACTTTAAGTAAAAATAAAAGAGCCAAAATATCAATCCCAGTTTTGGATTACTTTAATTAACAAAAAACAATGCATATAGCAGAAGATAGTTTCAATCTGCCTACCTCTGGGTTATGGGCCCAGCATGCTTCCGTTGCAGTACTCTGCTGCTTATGTAAGTGCAAGAGATCCTGAAGCACTCACTCATCATGGGAAAGTAGCAATGTGTTTCTTACAAAAACTCTCCAGATTATTGACTTTTTAAAGTTTTTCTAGGAAACGTTCTAGATTGATGCTTATTAGCCTTTGTCAGAATAAACTTTTACGAGGTGTCTCTGTGGTGCAATCGGTTAGCATGTTTGGCTATTAACCAAAAGGTTGGTGGTTCAATCCCACCCAGGGATGTAATTGACCTTGTGATCAGATTTTGGTGATCTTTAAGTAGACAAGTCAAAATTTCAAACCCCCTCTTATGATGTAGGGTACCTGGCCTTCTCTGATGTAATCAGAGTTAGATTTGATTAAGTGATTTTATAAAAAACAGCTAGGAAGCACAATTTAGCAGTGGGTTGCAGAGAAAAAAAAATTATGCTGGCAGAAAAGTCCAATTGAGTGATTAAACAGCTCTTCATTTTCTGACTTTATTTTTATGCTAACAAATTTGCTCTCTGAAAAGTGTCCACAAAGCCAAGTCTCTGATTAACACCTTTGTAGGAATGTTTTTTCACCTATTACTGAATTAAACTTGCTACATTGGAAAGGCAGCAAGATGCATCCTCATTTCAATGTCTACTGAAATAATACAGGTTGACACCAGGAAACATAAACGTTACTGCATCCTTGCTGCTTTCTCATGTGGAAGTCTGTTTAATGTGAAAACAAGGTAATATCTAATCAGCACACAGGTAAGGAATTAAGAAAATCTTTCTTTATGGGTGAAGATGTTTCTCACAAAATTGTTGTCCCAATGCATCATTGAAATTCAAGATGGAAGATGATTTTAATATATCACTTGTACATTTTGCATTGCTCTTCTGGTGACAATGTAGTTTGTTTTTGTCAATTACCATTTCAGTAATAGGGTAAAGAAAATTAAGTGCATTTTTTAAAGAAAACAATGCTGTCAATATACTATTAAAACAAATTAAAATGATAAAAGTTATTGTACTTTAAGTAAAAATAAAAGAGCCAAAATATCAATCCCAGTTTTTGATTACTTTAATTATAAAAAAAAAATGCACATAGCAGAGGATAGTTTCGATCAATCGACCTCTGGGTTATGGGCCTAGCATCCTTCCATTGCACTACTCTGCTGCTCATGGAAGTCCGAGAGATCCTGAAGACTAAATTGATTAAAGGCCTAAAAGTACTGGACTATAAGGAAAGACTTACTAGGCTGAATATGTATACACTAGAAAAGAGGTGCCTAAGAGGAGATATTATTAATATCTTCAAATATGTAAAGATACATAACAAAGAGTTATCAGAGGAATTATTTATTAAAAGAACACGTGGTCACTCGCTGCGACTGGAGGAAAGTTCAGAACGCAATGGAGGAAAGGGTTCTTAACTGTTAGGGCAATCAGGATGTGGAATTCCCTGCCAGGGAAGGTGGTAATGGCGGACTCTGTAATTGGATTTAAAAAAGGAATGGATACATTTCTGAATGAAAAAGCTATCCAAGGTTATAATACTTAAAATATCAACAAGGTTAATCCGGGGGTAACATGAGTTATAGTAGCTAACTAGTCATAAAACATTATTCAGCAAGTATGTAGAATCATCACAACTTAAAACAGGTTGAACACGATGGGCAATTTGCCTCTATTCAACCTCAAAAACTATGTTACTATATGTTACTATATTACTGTAGTATACAGAACACCACAATGCAATGAGCAGTGATAGTGAGCACTGATGAGGATACTAGAACTGACACTGAGCAGCAAGATGCAGCACTGGACTATTAGTAATGTACTGTAGTATGCTGAGCACCACAATGCAGCACAAGACAATGAGCAGTGATACTGAGCACTGATGAGGATACTACTGAGAACTGACACTGAGCAGGAGAGACACACTACTAGTATTACTGAGCAGCAATAAGTAACCACTGATACTGAGCACTGATATTGAGATTTCCACTGAGAGAACATAGCCACGTCCTCTCCGCTCTCTCTTCAATGCACGAGTAAAAATGGCGGCAACGCGCAGCTCTATATATAATATCCGAATCTCGCGAGAATCCGACAGCGGGATGATGACATTTTCCCTTGTTCAGGTTTTCCGAGTCAGGCGGGAACAACCGAGCCTGCCTCAGACCAGTGTAAACAACGTGGAGTTCGTGGGGAATTCGGTTCTCGGAGAACCGAACCCGCTCCTCTCTACCTTATACCCATCAATTTTTTTTATTTTCAATCTAAGCCCCTGCAGTTTTCTGTAAGCATCTGCTTCGCTATCATGATCAACAAGTCACAAGGGCAAACACTCAGGGCTTGAGGCATAGATCTTTGGACCAGCTGCTACAAGCATGGCAGAGGTGTCACTATCACTGGTGACACCCAGAGAGGTGGCGAGGGAGATTGTAATGCAGTGCGTGCAAATAAGCAGCGCAATGGTAAAAAGGAGGCATGATTTCATAGGTAGGGGCGTGGCCTGGTGGCCTGAATCTACATTTTGTTGCTCCGGGTGTCCCGGGGGTTGGGGGCTGCACCCGGGGACTAGTGTGTAAGCGGTGCTGGCTCCTGCACAGTGACAGGGCATGGCCACCCAGTATGACACCTCCCTTCTTGACCATGCTGTAATTGCAGTCGCACTGCAGTTCAGCGTGATCATAAACAATGGTGTAGCCTCCTGCTGGTGCAGACTGTATGTGCGCGCAGGAAGCCGCCACCATTTTTGTGATCACAGCGGCTGAATGTGATGTCATACAGCCGCTGTGACCACGCCCCCTGTGTCTCCTCCATTGCAGACCCCATTTTGAAGCCTTGCCCCCGCACTGCTCCATCCCTGACTTGGAAATGGAGTGTTGCTGACCCCACTCTCCCCCCCTGCCCCGATTGACAGGCAGAGGCGATCGCATGCAGGCACATGCATATGCTCTTAGCAATTTTTGCAGTTGGATCGCTTATTGTGATTGCAATCCAACCTGAATCAGGCCCTATTACCTATCACAATGCGCTGCGGGCAGTACAAAATTGGGTTAATATAGGAGAAAAACCCCCAGACCTGTGCTCCTTAACTGTACCTGGTGGCTAGTGGAGCGGCTGCCCAGTAATCAGTGTCCACCCCAGTGCGCACACGGCCCACCCCCTACGGCCACGCTCCCCTTTATCAGCGGCCTCGTGATCCGGAAGGGCGGTGTGTGTGTGTGACTGACCTTAGGAAGAAACCGGAGCCTCCGCTGCAGTGACCCAGCAACCAGGGCACGGGAGTATACAGCGCCGCTGGGAGTGATGAAGCTGCAGTAAAGATGTCTATTAGACCTAGCCTGCTGCAGCCCTTGTAGATTATCATAAAACAAGTTCTTCTTTTCTTGTCAAAATTAATAGCTAAGAATAGGCTGCCTGAGGCAGGCCCCTGTTAAGTGGCCTGCTACTGAAGGCACCAACTACAAACTGAGCTCCCTGTTCATGGAAGCGGGGTTATAGAGGAGGATGCGCTGAGCATCTTGGGAACAGTCAAAAGCTTTGAGCCGGTTGGTGCCTCACATCAAGATCCTACTCTACACCCCAATGTGAATCCTTGTGGAGTCCAGTGTACCCCACAGAAGAAATTAATGTGTCACACCCATTGGCAGCAACCTAAGAATAGCTGCTGACGGGCACAATTGAGAAAGGAAGGGGGGGGGGCATTTGAATCCAGCACATAGATGCAATTCAAATATGTAATTTGTACCTTCCTATTTTAAAATATAATGGATGAACCTCACCCTGTGAGAACAATCTTCATGATCAAGAGATCTAATATGTAAAATAAGTATGAGTTGGGATAGGGCTGGGGAGGGTGGCAGCTCGGGCAGCCCCTCCCCCGTCAAGTTAAGGAGATTCAACTGAGGAAGCACAAGGGAACTCTCGTCTGGGGACAACAACTGCAGGGAGACCACATCTTTTCAGATGAACATGGGAGGGCGGAAGGCTGCCTAATACTTAAGCACCATCAAATATCAAACCATATCCAACAACTAGTACAAGCATTCCTGGGGGAAGGTCTGCAGCAGACGGATTTGCATACGGTGATGTCATCCAAGCAGTGGGCCAAAGTTGGCTGGAACCCTCATCTGCATATAAAAAGAGAAAAGGGGCATGCAGGGCATGGCGGCCTTTTGCAGTGCTTGGATGACCCCTAGTTCGCATTAAACACCCCCACCCTCCTTTGGTGTGGGGCTCATGTTGGCCATGCCCCATCCCCTGAAGCATTCATGCTGATTTCTTGCAACAGCTGGGCACTGTAACAGCTCCAGAGCTGCTCTGTAAGGCAAGTAAAAGGGTGTGGGCCCTGCAGCACCACCTGTAGTTCGCATTGTGCGTTGGAAGGCACAAAGTAAGCAGACGGGAGGAGAAGTCAGGATAGTACACAAGGGCATCCTTTTTTCTTAGTCCATAGAGGATGCTGGGGTCACATTAAGAACCATGGGGTATAGACGGGATCCGCAAGAGACATGGGCACTTTAAGACTTTCAAAGGGTGTGAACTGGCTCCTCCCTCTTTGCCCCTCCTCCAGAATCCAGTTATAGGAACTGTGCCCAGGGAGACGGACATTTCGAGGAAAGGATTTATTGTTAAACTAAGGTGAGCATCTTACCAGCTCACACCTTAAGCATGCCGCAGAACGTGGCATTCAACAGAACACAAGCCAACGGCATGAACAATTGCAGCAAAAAGCTGACCAGAACCATAACACAACATGTGTATAACCACAAGTAATAACTGCAGACACAGTATGGACTGGGACGGGTGCCCAGCATCCTCTACGTACTAAGAGAAAAGGATTTACCGGTAGGTATTAAAATCCTATTTTCTCATACGACCTAGAGGATGCTGGGGTCACATTAAGAACCATGGGGTTATACCAAAGCTCTTGAACGGGTGGGAGAGTGCGTACGACTCTGCAGCACCGAATGACCCAACTTGAGGTTATCATCAGCCAAGGTATCAAACTTGTAAAACTTAGCAAAAGTGTTTACTAAATAGCTGCTCTACAAAGTTGCAATGCCGAGACTCCCCGACCAGCTGCCCAGGATGAACCCACCTTTCTAGTAGAATGGGTCTTCACCTAATTCAGTAACGGCAATCCTGCCGTGGAATGAGCATGCTGAATCTTACCACAGATCCAGCGCATAATGGTCTGCATGGAAGCAGGACACCCAATCCTGTTGGGAGCATACAGGACAAACAGAGCCTCTGTTTTCCTAATCTGAACCGTTCTGGTGACATAAATTTTCAAAGTTCTGACCACAGCCAGAGACTTTGACTCAACGAAGGTGTCAGTGGCCAAAGACACCATGTGGAAAGATGAACCACCTTTGGCAGAAATTGTTGACGTGTCCTCAATTCTGCTCTATCTTCATGAAAGATCAAATAAAGGCTCTTGTGATACTGCATGGTTTGTACTGTTTTCCATGTGCTCCCAGATCTTTCAAGCAAGTAGCATGGTCAAGAAAGTTCTGTTTGAAAAGAAACAAACATTTACTGTCATTGTTATGCAAATAAACTTACATTAAAGCTAACAAGAAAGCACACTCGTTCTGTCTTTAAACTGATAAAAGAAACCCCAATAATATGGGGCATGCAAAAATTGAGATAAAACTCAGTTTTGCTCCTCTCCACGGAAATCTTTAATAAAAGGCGAAATATTTGTTAGTTCTGAAGAGAAACCAGAGCATGACCAAGATTCCACCTGTCGCCTGAGTGCCATGCCAGCAGTTCTCATTCAGCTCAAAGTGAGCACCCAATTTGAAAGAAAGAAAGCAGATTTCTCACCAGGCTTCCCCTTGCTATAAACATGGTTTGTACTCTTTTCCATGTGCTCCCAGATCTTTCAAACAATTAGTGTGGTCAAGAAAGTTCTGTTTGAAAAGAAACAAACATTTACTGTCATTTCTATGCAAATGAGCTTACATTAAAGCACACTCGTTCTATCTTTAAACCGATAAAATAAAACCCCAATAAGATGGGGCATGCAAAAATTGAGATAAAACTCAGTTTTGCTCCTCTCCACGGAAATCTTTAGTAAAAGGCGAAAGATTTGTTCGTTCTGAAGAGAAACCAGAGCATGACCAAGATTCTACCTGTCGCCTGAGTGCCATGCCAGCAGTCCTCATTCAGCTCAAAGTGAGCACCCAATTTGAAAGAAAGAAAGCAGATTTCTCACCAGGCTTCCCCTTGCTATAAACATGGTTTGTACTCTTTTCCATGTGCTCCCAGATCTTTCAAGCAATTAGTATAGTCAAGAAAGTTCTGTTTGAAAAGAAACAAACATTTACTGTCATTTCTATGCAAATGAGCTTACATTAAAGCACACTCGTTCTATCTTTAAACTGATAAAAGAAACCCCAATAAGATGGGGCATGCAAAAATTGAGATAAAACTCAGTTTTGCTCCTCTCCACGGAAATCTTTAATAAAAGGCGATAGATTTGTTCGTTCTGAAGAGAAACCAGAGCATGACTAAGATTCCACCTGTCGCCTGAGTGCCATGCCAGCAGTCCTCATTCAGCTCAAAATGAGCACCCAATTTGAAAGAAAGAAAGCAGATTTCTCACCAGACTTCCCCTTGCTATAAGCATGGTTTGTACTCTTTTCCATGTGCTCCCAGATCTTTCAAGCAATTAGTATGGTCAAGAAAGTTCTGCTTGAAAAGAAACAGACATTTATTGTCATTGTTATGCAAATAAACTTACATTAAAGCTAACAAGAAAGCACACTCGTTCTGTCTTTAATCTGATAAAAGAAACCCCAATAATATGGGGCATGCAAAAATTGAGATAAAGCTCAGTTTTGCTCCTCTCCACAGAAATCTTTAGTAAAAGGCGAAAGATTTGTTCGTTCTGAAGAGAAACCAGAGCATGACCAAGATTCCACCTGTCGCCTGAGTGCCGTGCCAGCAGTCCTCATTCAGATCAAAGTGAGCGCCCAATTTGAAAGAAAGCAGATTTCTCACCTGTCTTCTCCTTGCTATAAGCATGGTTTGTACTGTATTCCATGTGCTCCCAGATCTTTCAATCAAGTAGCATGGTCAAGAAAGTTCTGTTTGAAAAGAAACAAACATTTACTGTCATTTCTATGCAAATGAGCTTACATTAAAGCACACTCATTCTATCTTTAAACCGATAAAAGAAACCCCAAAAAGATGGGGCATGCAAAAATTGAGATAAAACTCGGTTTTGCTCCTCTCCACGGAAATCTTTAGTAAAAGGCGAAAGATTTGTTCGTTCTGAAGAGAAACCAGAGCATGACCAAGATTTTTATCTGAAAATATGTGTTCTCCCTGCAGTTGTTGTCCCCAGATGAGAGTTCCTTTGTGCTGACTCAGTTGAATCTCCTTTACTTGACAGGGGGATGCTCGAGCAGCGACCCTCCCCAGCTCTAGCCCAACTCCTACTTACCTGCCAGGTGAGATACTATGATCATGAAGGTGCTTCTCCCAGGGCAAGGCTCACCCATTGCACTCTGGGTGTGCTGCTTCTGCGATTTCCCCAAATGTGGGAAACTTGACTGCATAATTTGTGTTTCCCCTGGTCGGCTCTCGTATAATTCAGATCTCTTTGTCTCAGGTCTCTCTCCAGCCTAGTTTGCTGTCTGTTTCCACTTCTCTTTTCTTGAGCCGCTCCCTTCTATGCCCTTGCGCACTATCCTGACTTCTCCCGTCTGCTTACTTCGTGCCTTCCAACGCACAATGCAAACTACAGGTAGTGCTGCAGGGCCCACACCCTTTTACTTGCCTTACAGAGCGTCTCTGGAGCAGTTACAGTGCCCAGCTGCTGCAAGAAATCAGCTTGAAATCTTCAGGGGCTGGGGCATAGCCAACATGAGCCCCACACCGAAGGAGGGTGGAGGTGTGTAATGCGAACTAGGGGTCATCCAAGCGCCGCAAAAGGCCGCCATGCCCTGCACGCCCCTTTTCTCTTTTCATATGCAGATGAGGGTTGAAGCCAACTTTGACCCACTGTTTGGATGACATCACCATATGCAAATCCATCTGCTGCAGGCCTTCCCCCAGGAATGCTTGCACTAGTTGTTGCATTTGGTTTGTTGTTTGGGGGTGCTTCAGTATTAGGCAGCCTTCTGCCCTCCCATGTTCATCTGAAAATATGTGTTCTCCCTGCAGTTGTTGTCCCCAGATGAGAGTTCCCTTGTGCTGCCTCAGTTGAATCTCCTTTACTTGACAGAGATGTGCCTGAGCAGCGGCCCTCCCCAGCCCTATCCCAAATCATACTTATTTTGCATAGGCGATACCATGGTCATGAAGATTGTTCTCCCAGTGTGAGGTTCATTCATTGCATTCTGGGTATGCTGACCCCTGTGATTTCCCCAAATGTGGGAAACTCGACTGCATTATTTGTGGTAGTGGGGGACTGTGTTTGTGCTTTCCTCTGGTCAGCTCTGGTAAAAATCAGATTTCTTTATCTCAGATCTTCCTCTAGCCTTGTTCTTCTTTCGAGAGTTCCCTTGTGCTGCCTCAGTTGGATCTCTTTCTCTTGACAGGGGGGTACCCGAGCAGCGACCCTCCCCAGCTCTAGCCCAACTCCTACTTACCTGCCAGGTGAGATACTATGATCATGAAGGTGCTTCTCCCAGGGCAAGGCTCACCCATTGCACTCTGGTTGTGCTGCCCCTGCGATTTCCCCAAATGTGGGAAACTTGACTGCATAATTTGTGTTTCCCTTGGTCGGCTCTCGTATAATTCAGATCTCTTTGTCTCAGGTCTCTCTCCAGCCTAGTTTGCTGTCTGTTTCCACTTCTCTTTTCTTGAGCCGCTCCCTTCTATGCCCTTGCGCACTATCCTGACTTCTCCCGTCTGCTTACTTCGTGCCTTCCAACGCACAATGCAAACTACAGGTAGTGCTGCAGGGCCCACACCCTTTTACTTGCCGTACAGAGCAGCTCTGGAGCAGTTACAGTGCCCAGCTGCTGCAAGAAATCAGCTTGAATGCTTCAGGGGCTGGGGCATAGCCAACATGAGCCCCACACCGAAGGAGGGTGGAGGTGTGTAATGCGAACTAGGGGTCAGCCAAGCGCCGCAAAAGGCCGCCATGCCCTGCACGCCCCTTTTATCTTTTCATATGCAGACGAGGGTTGAAGCCAACTTTGACCCACTGCTTGGATGGCATCACCATATGCAAATCCATCTGCTGCAGGCCTTCCCCCAGGAATGCTTGCACTAGTTGTTGCATTTGGTTTGTTGTTTGGGGGTGCTTCAGTATTAGGCAGCCTTCTGCCCTCCCATGTTCATCTGAAAATATGTGTTCTCCCTGCAGTTGTTGTACCCAGATGAGAGTTCCCTTGTGCTGCCTCAGTTGAATCTCCTTTACTTGACAGAGATGCGCCTGAGCAGCGGCCCTCCCCAGCCCTATCCCAAATCATACTTATTTTGCATAGGAGAGACCATGGTCTTGAAGATTGTTCTCCCAGGGTGAGGTTCATTCATTGCATTCTGGGTATGCTGACCCCTGTGATTTCCCCAAATGTGGGAAACTCAACTGCATTATTTGTGGTAGTGGGGGACTGTGTTTGTGCTTTCCTCTGGTCAGCTCTGGTAAAAGTCAGATTTATTTGTTTCAGATCTTCCTCTAGCCTTGTTCTTCTTTCGAGAGTTCCCTTGTGCTGCCTCAGTTGGATCTCCTTCACTTGACAGGGGTGTGCCCGAGCAGCGACCCTCCCCAGCTCTAGCCCAACTTCTACTTACCTGCCAGGTGAGATACTATAATCATGAAGGTGCTTCTCCCAGGGCAAGGCTCACCCATTGCACTCTGGATGTGCTGCCCCTGCGATTTCCCCAAATGTGGGAAACTTGACTGCATAATTTGTGTTTCCCCTGGTCGGCTCTCGTATAATTCAGATCTCTTTGTCTCAGGTCTCTCTCCAGCCTAGTTTGCTGTCTGTTTCCACTTCTCTTTTCTTAAGCCGCTCCATTCTATGGCCTTGCGCACTATCCTTACTTCTCCCGTCTGCTTACTTTGTGCCTTCCAATACACAATGCAAACTACAGGTAGTGCTGCAGGGCCCACACCCTTTTACTTGCCGTACAGAGCAGCTCTGGAGCTGTTACAGTGCCCAGCTACTGCAAGAAATCAGCTTGAATGCTTCAGGGGCTGGGGCATAGCCAACATGAGCCCCACACCGAAGGAGAATGGAGGTGTTTAATGCGAACTAGGGGTCATCCAAGCGCCGCAAAAGGCCGCCATGCCCTGCACGCCCCTTTTCTCTTTTCATATGCAGACGAGGGTTGAAGCCAACTTTGACCCACTGCTTGGATGACATCACCATATGCAAATCCATCTGCTGCAGGCCTTCCCCCAGGAATGCTTGCACTAGTTGTTGCATTTGGTTTGTTGTTTGGGGGTGCTTCAGTATTAGGCAGCCTTCTGCCCTCCCATGTTCATCTGAAAATATGTGTTCTCCCTGCAGTTGTTGTCCCCAGATGAGAGTTCCCTTATGCTGCCTCAGTTGAATCTCCTTTACTTGACAGAGATGTGCCTGAGCAGCGGCCCTCCCCAGCCCTATCCCAAATCATACTTATTTTGCATAGGAAATACCATGGTCATGAAGATTATTCTCCCAGTGTGAGGTTCATTCATTGCATTCTGGGTATGCTGACCCCTGTGATTTCCCCAAATGTGGGAAACTCGACAGCATTATTTGTGGTAGTGGGGGACTGTGTTTGTGTTTTCCTCTGGTCAGCTCTGGTAAAAGTCAGATTTCTTTGTCTCAGATCTTCCTCTAGCCTTGTTCTTCTTTCGAGAATTCCCTTGTGCTGCCTCAGTTGGATCTCCTTCACTTGACAGGGGGGTACCCGAGCAGCGACCCTCCCCAGCTCTAGCCCAACTCCTACTTACCTGCCAGGTGAGATACTATGATCACGTAGGTGCTTCTCCCAGGGCAAGGCTCACCCATTGCACTCTGGGTGTGCTGCTCCTGCGATTTCCCCAAATGTGGGAAACTTGACTGCATAATTTGTGTTTCCCCTGGTCGGCTCTCGTATAATTCAGATCTCTTTGTCTCAGGTCTCTCTCCAGCCTAGTTTGCTGTCTGTTTCCACTTCTCTTTTCTTAAGCCGCTCCATTCTATGGCCTTGCGCACTATCCTTACTTCTCCCGTCTGCTTACTTTGTGCCTTCCAATGCACAATGCAAACTACAGGTAGTGCTGCAGGGCCCACACCCTTTTACTTGCCGTACAGAGCAGCTCTGGAGCTGTTACAGTGCCCAGCTACTGCAAGAAATCAGCTTGAATGCTTCAGGGGCTGGGGCATAGCCAACATGAGCCCCACACCGAAGGAGGGTGGAGGTGTTTAATGCGAACTAGGGGTCATCCAAGCGCCGCAAAAGGCCGCCATGCCCTGCACGCCCCTTTTCTCTTTTCATATGCAGACAAGGGTTGAAGCCAACTTTGACCCACTGCTTGGATGACATCACCATATGCAAATCCATCTGCTGCAGGCCTTCCCCCAGGAATGCTTGCACTAGTTGTTGCATTTGGTTTGTTGTTTGGGGGTGCTTCAGTATTAGGCAGCCTTCTGCCCTCCCATGTTCATCTGAAAATATGTGTTCTCCCTGCAGTTGTTGTCCCCAGTGAGAGTTCCCTTATGCTGCCTCAGTTGAATCTCCTTTAATTGACAGAGATGTGCCTGAGCAGCGGCCCTCCCCAGCCCTATCCCAAATCATACTTATTTTGCATAGGAGATACCATGGTCATGAAGATTATTCTCCCAGTGTGAGGTTCATTCATTGCATTCTGGGTATGCTGACCCCTGTGATTTCCCCAAATGTGGGAAACTCGACAGCATTATTTGTGGTAGTGGGGGACTGTGTTTGTGTTTTCCTCTGGTCAGCTCTGGTAAAAGTCAGATTTCTTTGTCTCAGATCTTCCTCTAGCCTTGTTCTTCTTTCGAGAATTCCCTTGTGCTGCCTCAGTTGGATCTCCTTCACTTGACAGGGGGGTACCCGAGCAGCGACCCTCCCCAGTTCTAGCCCAACTCCTACTTACCTGCCAGGTGAGATACTATGATCACGTAGGTGCTTCTCCCAGGGCAAGGCTCACCCATTGCACTCTGGGTGTGCTGCTCCTGCGATTTCCCCAAATGTGGGAAACTTGACTGCATAATTTGTGTTTCCCCTGGTCGGCTCTCGTATACTTCAGATCTCTTTGTCTCAGGTCTCTCTCCAGCCTAGTTTGCTGTCTGTTTCCACTTCTCTTTTCTTAAGTGCCTTCCAATGCACAATGCAAACTACAGGTAGTGCTGCAGGGCCCACACCCTTTTACTTGCCGTACAGAGCAGCTCTGGAGCTGTTACAGTGCCAAGCTGCTGCAAGAAATCAGCTTGAATGCTTCAGGGGCTGGGGCATAGCCAACATGAGCCCCACACCGAAGGAGGGTGGGGGTGTTTAATGCGAACTAAGGGTCATCCAACGCCGCAAAAGGCCGCCATGCCCTGCATACCCCTTTTCTCTTTTCATATGCAGATGAGGGTTCCAGCCAACTTTGGCCCACTGCTTGGATGACATCACCGTATGCAAATCCGTCTTCTGCAGAACTTCCCCCAGGAATGCTTGTACTAGTTGTTGCATTTGGTTTGTTGTTTGGGGGTGCTTCAGTATTAGGCAGCCTTCTGCCCTCCCATGTTCATCTGAAAATATGTGTTCTCCCTGCAGTTGTTGTCCCCAGATGGGAGTTCCCTTGTGCTGCCTCAGTTGAATCTCCTTTACTTGACAGAGATGTGCCTGAGCAGCGGCCCTCCCCAGCCCTATCCCAAATCATACTTATTTTGCATAGGAGATACCATGGTCATGAAGATTGTTCTCCGAGGGTGAGGTTCATTCATTGCATTTTGGGTATGCTGACCCCTGTGATTTCCCCAAATGTGGGAAACTCGACTGCATTATTTGTGGTAGTGGGGGACTGTGTTTGTGCTTTCCTCTGGTCAGCTCTGGTAAAAGTCAGATTTCTTTGTCTCAGATCTTCCTCTAGCCTTGTTCTTCTTTCGAGAGTTCCCTTGTGCTGCCTCAGTTGGATCTCCTTCACTTGACAGGGGGGTACCCGAGCAGCAACCCTCCCCAGCTCTAGCCCAACTCCTACTTACCTGCCAGGTGAGATACTATGATCATGAAGGTGCTTCTCCCAGGGCAAGGCTCACCCATTGCACTCTGGGTGTGCTGCTCCTGCGATTTCCCCAAATGTGGGACACTTGACTGCATAATTTGTGTTTCCCCTGGTCGGCTCTCATATAATTTAGATCTCTTTGTCTCAGGTCCCTCTCCAGCCTAGTTTGCTGCCTGTTTCCACTTCTCTTTTCTTGAGCCGCTCCCTTCTATGCCCTTGTGCACTATCCTGACTTCCCCGTCTGCTTACTTTGTGCCTTCCAACGCACAATGCAAAATACAGGTAGTGCTGCAGGGCCCACACCCTTTTACTTGCTTTACAGAGCAGCTCTGGAGCTGTTACAGTGCCCAGCTGCTGCAAGAAATCAGCTTGAATGCTTCAGGGGCTTGGGCATAGCCAACATGAGCCCCACACCGAAGGAGGGTGGAGGTGTTTAATGCGAACTAGGGGTCATCCAAGCACCGCAAAAGGCCGCCATGCCCTGCACACCCCTTTTTTATTTTCATATGCAGACGAGGGTTGAAGCCAACTTTGACCCACTGCTTGGATGACATCACCATATGCAAATCCATCTGCTGCAGGCCTTCCCCCAGGAATGCTTGCACTAGTAGTTGCATTTGGTTTGTTTTTTGGGGGTGCTTCAGTATTAGGCAGCCTTCTGCCCTCCCATGTTCATCTGAAAATATGTGTTCTCCCTGCAGTTGTTGTCCCCAGATGAGAGTTCCCTTGTGCTGCCTCAGTTGAATCTCCTTTACTTGACAGAGATGTGCCTGAGCAGCGGCCCTCCCCAGCCCTATCCCAAATCATACTTATTTTGCATAGGAGATACCATGGTCATGAAGATTGTTCACCCAGGGTGAGGTTCATTCATTGCATTCTGGGTATGCTGACCCCTGTGATTTCCCCAAATGTGGGAAACTCGACTGCATTATTTGTGGTAGTGGGGGACTGTGTTTGTGCTTTCCTCTGGTCAGCTCTGGTAAAAGTCAGATTTCTTTGTCTCAGATCTTCCTCTAGCCTTGTTCTTCTTTCGAGAGTTCCCTTGTGCTGCCTCAGTTGGATCTCCTTCACTTGACAGGGGGTGCCCGAGCAGCAATCCTCCACAGCTCTAGCCCAACTCCTACTTACCTGCCAGGTGAGATACTATGATCTTCACTGTTAGGGCAATCAGGATGTGGAATTCCCTGCCAGGGAAGGTGGTAATGGCGGACTCTGTAATTGGATTTAAAAAAGGAATGGATACATTTCTGAATGAAAAAGCTATCTAAGGTTATAATACTTAAAATATCAACATGGTTAATCCGGGGGTAACATGAGTTATAGTAGCTAACTAGTCATAAAACATTATTCAGCAAGTATGTAGAATCATCACAACTTAAAACAGGTTGAACACGATGGGCAATTTGCCTCTATTCAACCTCAAAAACTATGTTACTATATGTTACTATATTACTATGTTACTGTAGTATACAGAACACCACAATGTAATGAGCAGTGATAGTAAGCACTGATGAGGATACTAAAACTGACACTGAGCAGCAAGATGCAGCACTGGACTATTAGTAATGTACTGTAGTATGCTGAGCACCACAATGCAGCACAAGACAATGAGCAGTGATACTGAGCACTGATGAGGATACTACTGAGAACTGACACTGAGCAGGAGAGACACACTACTAGTATTACTGAGCAGCAATAAGTAACCACTGATACTGAGCACTGATATGGAGATTTCCACTGAGAGAACATAGCCACGTCCTCTCCGCTCTCTCTTCAATGCACGAGTAAAAATGGCGGCAACGCGCAGCTCTTTATATGGAATCCGAATCTCGCGAGAATCCGACAGCGGGATGATGACATTTTCCCTTGTTCAGGTTTTCCGAGTCAGGCGGGAACAACCGAGCCTGCCTCGGACCAGTGTAAACCACGTGGAGTTCGTCGGGAATTCGGTTCTCGGAGAACCGAACCCGCTCCTCTATATATACTATATTACTATGTTACTGTAGTATACAGAACACCACAATGCAATGAGCAGTGATAGTGAGCACTGATGAGGATACTAGAACTGACACTGAGCAGCAAGATGCAGCACTGGACTATTAGTAATGTACTGTAGTATGCTGAGCACCACAATGCAGCACAAGACAATGAGCAGTGATACTGAGCACTGATGAGGATACTACTGAGAACTGACACTGAGCAGGAGAGACACACTACTAGTATTACTGAGCAGCAATAAGTAACCACTGATACTGAGCACTGATATTGAGATTTCCACTGAGAGAACATAGCCACGTCCTCTCCGCTCTCTCTTCAATGCACGAGTAAAAATGGCAGCAACGCGCAGCTCTTTATATGGAATCCGAATCTCGCGAGAATCCGACAGCGGGATGATGACATTTTCCCTTGTTCAGGTTTTCCGAGTCAGGCGGGAACAACCGAGCCTGCCTCGGACCAGTGTTAACCACGTGGAGTTCGTGGGGAATTCGGTTCTCGGAGAACCGAACCCGCTCCTCTCTACCTTATACCCATCAATTTTTTTATTTTCAGTCTAAGCCCCTGCAGTTTTCTGTAAGCATCTGCTTCGCTATGATGATCAACAAGTCACAAGGGCAAACACTCAGGGCTTGAGGCGTAGATCTTAGGACCAGCTGCTACAAGCATGGCAGAGGTGTCACTATCACTGGTGAGACCCAGAGAGGTGGCGAGGGAGATTGTAATGCAGTGCGCGCAGATAAACAGCGCAATGGTAAAAAGGAGGCATGGTTTCATAGGTAGGGGCGTGGCCTGGTGGCCTGAATCTACATTTTGTTGCTCCGGGAGTCCCGGGGGTTGGGGGCTGCACCCGGGGACTAGTGTGTGAGCGGTGCTGGCTCCTGCACAGTGACAGGGCATGGCCACCCAGCATGACGCCTCCCTTCTTGACCATGCTGTAATTGCAGTCGCACTGCAGTTCAGCGTGATCATAAAAAATGGTGTAGGCTCCTGCTGGTGCAGACTGTAGAGAAAAGCTGCTGTGACCACGCCCCCTGTGTCTCCTCCGTTGCAGACCCCATTTTGAAGCCTTGCCCCCGGACTAAGAGAAAAGAATGCCCTTGCGCACTATCCTGACTTCTCCTCCCGTCTGCTTAATTTGTGCCTTCCAACGCACAATGCGAACAACAGGTGGTGCTGCAGGGCCCACACTCTTTTACTTGCCTTACAGAACAGCTCTGGAGCTGTTACAGTGCCCAGCTGCTGCAAGAAATCAGCTTGAATGCTTCAGGGGATGGGGCATGGCCAACATGAGCCCCACACCAAAGGAGGGTGGGGGTGTTTAATGCGAACTAGGGGTCATCCAAGCACTGCAAAAGGCCGCCATGCCCTGCATGCCCCTTTTCTCTTTTCATATGCAGATGAGGGTTCCAGTCAACTTTGGCCCACTGCTTGGATAACATCACCATATGCAAATCCGTCTGCTGCAGACCTTCCCCCAAGAGTGCTTGTACTAGTTGTTGCATATGGTTTGATATTTGATGGTGCTTCAGTATTAGGCAGCCTTCCGCCCTCCCATGTTCATCTGAAAAGATGTGGTCTCCCTGCAGTTGTTGTCCCCAGATGAGAGTTCCCTTGTGCTGCCTCAGTTGAATCTCCTTTACTTGACAGAGATGTGCCTGAGCAGCGGCCCTCACCAGCCCTATCCCAAATCATACTTATTTTGCATAGGAGATACCATGGTCATGAAGATTGTTCTCCAAGGGTGAGGTTCATTCATTGCATTCTGGGTATGCTGACCCCTGTGATTTTCCCAAATGTGGGAAACTCGACTGCATTATTTGTGGTAGTGGGGGACTGTGTTTGTGCTTTCCTCTGGTCAGCTCTGGTAAAAGTCAGATTTCTTTGTCTCAGATCTTCCTCTAGCCTTGTTCTTCTTTCGAGAGTTCCCTGGTGCTGCCTCAGTTGGATCTCCTTCACTTCACAGGGGGGAACCCGAGCAGCGACCCTCCCCAGCTCTAGCCCAACTCCTACTTACCTGCCAGGTGAGATACTATGATCATGAAGGTGTTTCTCCCAGGGCAAGGCTCACCCATTGCACTCTGGGTGTGCTGCCCCTGCGATTTCCCCAAATGTGGGAAACTTGACTGCATAATTTGTGTTTCCCCTGGTCGGCTCTCGTATAATTCAGATCTCTTTGTCTCAGGTCTCTCTCCAGCCTAGTTTGCTGTCTGTTTCCACTTCTCTTTTCTTCAGCCGCTCCCTTCTATACCCTTGTGCACTATCCTGACTTCTCCTCCAGTCTGCTTACTTTGTGCCTTCCAATGCACAATGCAAACTACAGGAAGTGCTGCAGGGCCCACACCCTTTTACTTGCCTTACAGAGCAGCTCTGGAGCTGTTACAGTGCCCAGCTGCTGCAAGAAATCAGCTTGAATGCTTCAGGGGATGGGGCATGGCCAACATGAGCCCCACACCAAAGGAGGGTGGAGGTGTTTAATGCGAACTAGGGGTCATCCAAGCACCGCAAAAGGCCGCCATGCCCTGCACGCCCATTTTCTCTTTTCATATGCAGATGAGAGTTGAAGCCAACTTTGACCCACTGCTTGGATGACATCACCGTATGCAAATCCGTCTTCTGCAGAACTTCCCCCAGGAATGCTTGCACTAGTTGTTGCATTTGGTTTGTTGTTTGGGGGTGCTTCAGTATTAGGCAGCCTTCTGCCCTCCCATGTTCATCTGAAAATATGTGTTCTCCCTGCAGTTGTTGTCCCCAGATGAGAGTTCCCTTGTGCTGCCTCACTTGAATCTCCTTTACTTGACAGAGATGTGCATGAGCAGCGGCCCTCCCCAGCCCTATTCCAAATCATACTTATTTTGCATAGGAGATACCATGGTCATGAAGATTGTTCTCCCAGGGTGAGGTTCATTCATTGCATTTTGGGTATGCTGACCCCTGTGATTTCCCCAAATGTGGGAAACTTGACTGCATTATTTGTGGTAGTGGGGGACTGTGTTTGTGCTTTCCTCTGGTCAGCTCTGGTAAAAGTCAGATTTCTTTGTCTCAGATTTTCCTCTAGCCTTGTTCTTCTTTCGAGAGTTCCCTTGTGCTGCCTCAGTTGGATCTCCTTCACTTTACAGGGGGGTACCCGAGCAGCGACCCTCCCCAGCTCTAGCCCAACTCCTACTTACCTGCCAGGTGAGATACTATGATCATGAAGGTGCTTCTCCCAGGGAAAGGCTCACCCATTGCACTCTGGGTGTGCTGCCCCTGCGATTTCCCCAAATGTGGGAAACTTGACTGCATAATTTGTGTTTCCCTTGGTCGGCTCTCGTATAATTCAGATCTCTTTGTCTCAGGTCTCTCTCCAGCCTAGTTTGCTGTCTGTTTCCACTTCTCTTTTCTTCAGCCGCTCCCTTCTATACCCTTGTGCACTATCCTGACTTCTCCTCCCGTCTGCTTACTTTGTGCCTTCCAATGCACAATGCAAACTACAGGTAGTGCTTCAGGGCCCACACCCTTTTACTTGCCTTACAGAGCAGCTCTGGAGCTGTTACAGTGCCCAGCTGCTGCAAGAAATCAGCTTGAATGCTTCAGGGGATGGGGCATGGCCAACATGAGCCCCACACCAAAGGAGGGTGGGGGTGTTTAATGCGAACTAGGGGTCATCCAAGCACTGCAAAAGGCCGCCATGCCCTGCATGCCCCTTTTCTCTTTTCATATGCAGATGAGGGTTCCAGTCAACTTTGGCCCACTGCTTGGATAACATCACCATATGCAAATCCGTCTGCTGCAGACCTTCCCCCAGGAGTGCTTGTACTAGTTGTTGCATATGGTTTGATATTTGATGGTGCTTCAGTATTAGGCAGCCTTCCGCCCTCCCATGTTCATCTGAAAAGATGTGGTCTCCCTGCAGTTGTTGTCCCCAGATGAGAGTTCCTTTGTGCTGCCTCAGTTGAATCTCCTTTGCTTGACAGAGATGTGCCTGAGCAGCGGCCCTCACCAGCCCTATCCCAAATCATACTTATTTTGCATAGGAGATACCATGGTCATGAAGATTGTTCTCCCAGGGTGAGGTTCATTCATTGCATTCTGGGTATGCTGACCCCTGTGATTTTCCCAAATGTGGGAAACTCGACTGCATTATTTGTGGTAGTGGGGGACTGTGTTTGTGCTTTCCTCTGGTCAGCTCTGGTAAAAGTCAGATTTCTTTGTCTCAGATCTTCCTCTAGCCTTGTTCTTCTTTCGAGAGTTCCCTGGTGCTGCCTCAGTTGGATCTCCTTCACTTCACAGGGGGGAACCCGAGCAGCGACCCTCCCCAGCTCTAGCCCAACTCCTACTTACCTGCCAGGTGAGATACTATGATCATGAAGGTGCTTCTCCCAGGGCAAGGCTCACCCATTGCACTCTGGGTGTGCTGCCCCTGCGATTTCCCCAAATGTGGGAAACTTGACTGCATAATTTGTGTTTCCCCTGGTCGGCTCTCGTATAATTCAGATCTCTTTGTCTCAGGTCTCTCTCCAGCCTAGTTTGCTGTCTGTTTCCACTTCTCTTTTCTTCAGCCGCTCCCTTCTATACCCTTGTGCACTATCCTGACTTCTCCTCCCGTCTGCTTACTTTGTGCCTTCCAATGCACAATGCGAACTACAGGTAGTGCTGCAGGGCCCACACCCTTTTACTTGCCTTACAGAGCAGCTCTGGAGCTGTTACAGTGCCCAGCTGCTGCAAGAAATCAGCTTGAATGCTTCAGGGGCTGGGGCATAGCCAACATGAGCCCCACACCAAAGGAGGGTGGAGGTGTTTAATGCAAACTAGGGGTCAGCCAAGCGCCGCAAAAGGCCACCATGCCCTGCACGCCCCTTTTCTCTTTTCATATGCAGACGAGGGTTGAAGCCAACTTTGACCCACTGCTTGGATGACATCACCATATGCAAATCCATCTGCGGCAGGCCTTCCCCCAGGAATGCTTGCACTAGTTGTTGCATTTGGTTTGTTGTTTGGGGGTGCTTCAGTATTAGGCAGCCTTCTGCCCTCCCATGTTCATCTGAAAATATATGTTCTCCCTGCAGTTGTTGTCCCAAGATGAGAGTTCCCTTGTGCTGCCTCAGTTGAATCTCCTTTACTTGACAGAGATGTGCATGAGCAGCGGCCCTCCCCAGCCCTATTCCAAATCATACTTATTTTGCATAGGAGATACCATGGTCATGAAGATTTTTCTCCCAGGGTGAGGTTCATTCATTGCATTTTGGGTATGCTGACCCCTGTGATTTCCCCAAATGTCGGAAACTTGACTGCATTATTTGTGGTAGTGGGAGACTGTGTTTGTGCTTTCCTCTGGTCAGCTCTGGTAAAAGTCAGATTTCTTTGTCTCAGATTTTCCTTTAGCCTTGTTCTTCTTTCGAGAGTTCCCTTGTGCTGCCTCAGTTGGATCTCCTTCACTTTACAGGGGGGTACCCGAGCAGCGACCCTCCCCAGCTCTAGCCCAACTCCTACTTACCTGCCAGGTGAGATACTATGATCATGAAGGTGCTTCTCCCAGGGCAAGGCTCACCCATTGTACTCTGGGTGTGATGCTCCTGCGATTTCCCCAAATGTGGGAATCTTGACTGCATAATTTGTGTTTCCCCTGGTCGGCTCACGTATAATTCAGATCTCTTTGTCTCAGGTCTCTCTCCAGCCTAGTTTTCTGTCTGTTTCCACTTCTCTTTTCTTCAGCCGCTCCCTTCTATACCCTTGTGCACTATCCTGACTTCTCCTCCCATCTGCTTACTTTGTGCCTTCCAATGCACAATGCAAACTACAGGTAGTGCTGCAGGGCCCACACCCTTTTACTTGCCTTACAGAGCAGCTCTGGAGCTGTTACAGTGCCCAGCTGCTGCAAGAAATCAGCTTGAATGCTTCAGGGGCTGGGGCATAGCCAACATGAGCCCCACACCGAAGGAGGGTGGAGGTGTTTAATGCGAACTAGGGGTCATCCAAGCACCGCAAAAGGCCGCCATGCCCTGCACGCCCCTTTTCTCTTTTCATATGCAGATGAGGGTTGAAGCCAACTTTGACCCACTGCTTGGATGACATCACCGTATGCAAATCCATCTTCTGCAGAACTTCCCCCAGGAATGCTTGTACTAGTTGTTGCATTTGGTTTGTTGTTTGGGGGTGCTTCAGTATTAGGCAGCCTTCTGCCCTCCCATGTTCATCTGAAAATATGTGTTCTCCCTGCAGTTGTTGTCCCCAGATGAGAGTTCCCTTGTGCTGCCTCAGTTGAATCTCCTTTACTTGACAGAGATGTGCATGAGCAGCGGCCCTTCCCAGCCCTATTCCAAATCATACTTATTTTGCATAGGAGATACCATGGTCATGAAGATTGTTCTCCCAGGGTGAGGTTCATTCATTGCATTTTGGGTATGCTGACCTCTGTGATTTCCCCAAATGTGGGAAACTTGACTGCATTATTTGTGGTAGTGGGGGACTGTGTTTGTGCTTTCCTCTGGTCAGCTCTGGTAAAAGTCAGATTTCTTTGTCTCAGATTTTCCTCTAGCCTTGTTCTTCTTTCGAGAGTTCCCTTGTGCTGCCTCAGTTGGATCTCCTTCACTTTACAGGGGGGTACCCGAGCAGCGACCCTCCCCAGCTCTAGCCCAACTCCTACTTACCTGCCAGGTGAGATACTATGATCATGAAGGTGCTTCTCCCAGGGCAAGGCTCACCCATTGCACTCTGGGTGTGCTGCTCCTGCGATTTCCCCAAATGTGGGAAACTTGACTGCATAATTTGTGTTTCCCCTGGTCGGCTCTCGTATAATTCAGATCTCTTTGTCTCAGGTCTCTCTCCAGCCTAGTTTGCTGTCTGTTTCCACTTCTCTTTTCTTGAGCCGCTCCCTTCTATGCCCTTGCGCACTATCCTGACTTCTCCTCCTGTCTGCTTACTTTGTGCCTTCCAACGCACAATGCGAACTACAGGTAGTGCTGCAGGGCCCACACCCTTTTACTTGCCTTACAGAGCAGCTCTGGAGCTGTTACAGTGCCCAGCTGCTGCAAGAATTCAGCTTGAATGCTTCAGGGGCTGGGGCATAGCCAACATGAGCCCCACACCAAAGGAGGGTGGAGGTGTTTAATGCAAACTAGGGGTCAGCCAAGCGCCGCAAAAGGCCACCATGCCCTGCACGCCCCTTTTCTCTTTTCATATGCAGACGAGGGTTGAAGCCAACTTTGACCAACTGCTTGGATGACATCACCATATGCAAATCCATCTGCGGCAGGCCTTCCCCCAGGAATGCTTGCACTAGTTGTTGCATTTGGTTTGTTGTTTGGGGGTGCTTCAGTATTAGGCAGCCTTCTGCCCTCCCATGTTCATCTGAAAATATATGTTCTCCCTGCAGTTGTTGTCCCAAGATGAGAGTTCCCTTGTGCTGCCTCAGTTGAATCTCCTTTACTTGACAGAGATGTGCATGAGCAGCGGCCCTCCCCAGCCCTCTTCCAAATCATACTTATTTTGCATAGGAGATACCATGGTCATGAAGATTTTTCTCCCAGGGTGAGGTTCATTCATTGCATTTTGGGTATGCTGACCCCTGTGATTTCCCCAAATGTGGGAAACTCGACTGCATTATTTGTGGTAGTGGGAGGCTGTGTTTGTGATTTCTTCTGGTCAGCTCTAGTAAAAGTCAGATTTCTTTGTTTCAGATTTTCCTTTAGCCTTGTTCTTCTTTCGAGAGTTCCCTTGTGCTGCCTCAGTTGGATCTCCTTCACTTTACAGGGGGGTACCCGAGCAGCGACCCTCCCCAGCTCTAGCCCAACTCCTACTTACCTGCCAGGTGAGATACTATGATCATGAAGGTGCTTCTCCCAGGGCAAGGCTCACCCATTGTACTCTGGGTGTGCTGCTCCTGCGATTTCCCCAAATGTGGGAAACTTGACTGCATAATTTGTGTTTCCCCTGGTCGGCTCTCGTATAATTCAGATCTCTTTGTCTCAGGTCTCTCTCCAGCCTAGTTTGCTGTCTGTTTCCACTTCTCTTTTCTTCAGCCGCTCCCTTCTATACCCTTGTGCACTATCCTGACTTCTCCTCCAGTCTGCTTACTTTGTGCCTTCCAATGCACAATGCAAACTACAGGAAGTGCTGCAGGGCCCACACCCTTTTACTTGCCTTACAGAGCAGCTCTGGAGCTGTTACAGTGCCCAGCTGCTGCAAGAAATCAGCTTGAATGCTTCAGGGGATGGGGCATGGCCAACATGAGCCCCACACCAAAGGAGGGTGGAGGTGTTTAATGCGAACTAGGGGTCATCCAAGCACCGCAAAAGGCCGCCATGCCCTGCACGCCCATTTTCTCTTTTCATATGCAGATGAGGGTTGAAGCCAACTTTGACCCACTGCTTGGATGACATCACCGTATGCAAATCCGTCTTCTGCAGAACTTCCCCCAGGAATGCTTGCACTAGTTGTTGCATTTGGTTTGTTGTTTGGGGGTGCTTCAGTATTAGGCAGCCTTCTGCCCTCCCATGTTCATCTGAAAATATGTGTTCTCCCTGCAGTTGTTGTCCCCAGATGAGAGTTCCCTTGTGCTGCCTCAGTTGAATCTCCTTTACTTGACAGAGATGTGCATGAGCAGCGGCCCTCCCCAGCCCTATTCCAAATCATACTTATTTTGCATAGGAGATACCATGGTCATGAAGATTGTTCTCCCAGGGTGAGGTTCATTCATTGCATTTTGGGTATGCTGACCCCTGTGATTTCCCCAAATGTGGGAAACTTGACTGCATTATTTGTGGTAGTGGGGGACTGTGTTTGTGCTTTCCTCTGGTCAGCTCTGGTAAAAGTCAGATTTCTTTGTCTCAGATTTTCCTCTAGCCTTGTTCTTCTTTCGAGAGTTCCCTTGTGCTGCCTCAGTTGGATCTCCTTCACTTTACAGGGGGGTACCCGAGCAGCGACCCTCCCCAGCTCTAGCCCAACTCCTACTTACCTGCCAGGTGAGATACTATGATCATGAAGGTGCTTCTCCCAGGGAAAGGCTCACCCATTGCACTCTGGGTGTGCTGCCCCTGCGATTTCCCCAAATGTGGGAAACTTGACTGCATAATTTGTGTTTCCCTTGGTCGGCTCTCGTATAATTCAGATCTCTTTGTCTCAGGTCTCTCTCCAGCCTAGTTTGCTGTCTGTTTCCACTTCTCTTTTCTTCAGCCGCTCCCTTCTATACCCTTGTGCACTATCCTGACTTCTCCTCCCGTCTGCTTACTTTGTGCCTTCCAATGCACAATGCAAACTACAGGTAGTGCTTCAGGGCCCACACCCTTTTACTTGCCTTACAGAGCAGCTCTGGAGCTGTTACAGTGCCCAGCTGCTGCAAGAAATCAGCTTGAATGCTTCAGGGGATGGGGCATGGCCAACATGAGCCCCACACCAAAGGAGGGTGGGGGTGTTTAATGCGAACTAGGGGTCATCCAAGCACTGCAAAAGGCCGCCATGCCCTGCATGCCCCTTTTCTCTTTTCATATGCAGATGAGGGTTCCAGTCAACTTTGGCCCACTGCTTGGATAACATCACCATATGCAAATCCGTCTGCTGCAGACCTTCCCCCAGGAGTGCTTGTACTAGTTGTTGCATATGGTTTGATATTTGATGGTGCTTCAGTATTAGGCAGCCTTCCGCCCTCCCATGTTCATCTGAAAAGATGTGGTCTCCCTGCAGTTGTTGTCCCCAGATGAGAGTTCCCTTGTGCTGCCTCAGTTGAATCTCCTTTGCTTGACAGAGATGTGCCTGAGCAGCGGCCCTCACCAGCCCTATCCCAAATCATACTTATTTTGCATAGGAGATACCATGGTCATGAAGATTGTTCTCCCAGGGTGAGGTTCATTCATTGCATTCTGGGTATGCTGACCCCTGTGATTTTCCCAAATGTGGGAAACTCGACTGCATTATTTGTGGTAGTGGGGGACTGTGTTTGTGCTTTCCTCTGGTCAGCTCTGGTAAAAGTCAGATTTCTTTGTCTCAGATCTTCCTCTAGCCTTGTTCTTCTTTCGAGAGTTCCCTGGTGCTGCCTCAGTTGGATCTCCTTCACTTCACAGGGGGGAACCCGAGCAGCGACCCTCCCCAGCTCTAGCCCAACTCCTACTTACCTGCCAGGTGAGATACTATGATCATGAAGGTGCTTCTCCCAGGGCAAGGCTCACCCATTGCACTCTGGGTGTGCTGCCCCTGCGATTTCCCCAAATGTGGGAAACTTGACTGCATAATTTGTGTTTCCCCTGGTCGGCTCTCGTATAATTCAGATCTCTTTGTCTCAGGTCTCTCTCCAGCCTAGTTTGCTGTCTGTTTCCACTTCTCTTTTCTTCAGCCGCTCCCTTCTATACCCTTGTGCACTATCCTGACTTCTCCTCCCGTCTGCTTACTTTGTGCCTTCCAATGCACAATGCGAACTACAGGCAGTGCTGCAGGGCCCACACCCTTTTACTTGCCTTACAGAGCAGCTCTGGAGCTGTTACAGTGCCCAGCTGCTGCAAGAAATCAGCTTGAATGCTTCAGGGGCTGGGGCATAGCCAACATGAGCCCCACACCAAAGGAGGGTGGAGGTGTTTAATGCAAACTAGGGGTCAGCCAAGCGCCGCAAAAGGCCACCATGCCCTGCACGCCCCTTTTCTCTTTTCATATGCAGACGAGGGTTGAAGCCAACTTTGACCCACTGCTTGGATGACATCACCATATGCAAATCCATCTGCGGCAGGCCTTCCCCCAGGAATGCTTGCACTAGTTGTTGCATTTGGTTTGTTGTTTGGGGGTGCTTCAGTATTAGGCAGCCTTCTGCCCTCCCATGTTCATCTGAAAATATATGTTCTCCCTGCAGTTGTTGTCCCAAGATGAGAGTTCCCTTGTGCTGCCTCAGTTGAATCTCCTTTACTTGACAGAGATGTGCATGAGCAGCGGCCCTCCCCAGCCCTATTCCAAATCATACTTATTTTGCATAGGAGATACCATGGTCATGAAGATTTTTCTCCCAGGGTGAGGTTCATTCATTGCATTTTGGGTATGCTGACCCCTGTGATTTCCCCAAATGTCGGAAACTTGACTGCATTATTTGTGGTAGTGGGAGACTGTGTTTGTGCTTTCCTCTGGTCAGCTCTGGTAAAAGTCAGATTTCTTTGTCTCAGATTTTCCTTTAGCCTTGTTCTTCTTTCGAGAGTTCCCTTGTGCTGCCTCAGTTGGATCTCCTTCACTTTACAGGGGGGTACCCGAGCAGCGACCCTCCCCAGCTCTAGCCCAACTCCTACTTACCTGCCAGGTGAGATACTATGATCATGAAGGTGCTTCTCCCAGGGCAAGGCTCACCCATTGTACTCTGGGTGTGATGCTCCTGCGATTTCCCCAAATGTGGGAATCTTGACTGCATAATTTGTGTTTCCCCTGGTCGGCTCACGTATAATTCAGATCTCTTTGTCTCAGGTCTCTCTCCAGCCTAGTTTTCTGTCTGTTTCCACTTCTCTTTTCTTCAGCCGCTCCCTTCTATACCCTTGTGCACTATCCTGACTTCTCCTCCCATCTGCTTACTTTGTGCCTTCCAATGCACAATGCAAACTACAGGTAGTGCTGCAGGGCCCACACCCTTTTACTTGCCTTACAGAGCAGCTCTGGAGCTGTTACAGTGCCCAGCTGCTGCAAGAAATCAGCTTGAATGCTTCAGGGGCTGGGGCATAGCCAACATGAGCCCCACACCGAAGGAGGGTGGAGGTGTTTAATGCGAACTAGGGGTCATCCAAGCACCGCAAAAGGCCGCCATGCCCTGCACGCCCCTTTTCTCTTTTCATATGCAGATGAGGGTCGAAGCCAACTTTGACCCACTGCTTGGATGACATCACCGTATGCAAATCCATCTTCTGCAGAACTTCCCCCAGGAATGCTTGCACTAGTTGTTGCATTTGGTTTGTTGTTTGGGGGTGCTTCAGTATTAGGCAGCCTTCTGCCCTCCCATGTTCATCTGAAAATATGTGTTCTCCCTGCAGTTGTTGTCCCCAGATGAGAGTTCCCTTGTGCTGCCTCAGTTGAATCTCCTTTACTTGACAGAGATGTGCATGAGCAGCGGCCCTTCCCAGCCCTATTCCAAATCATACTTATTTTGCATAGGAGATACCATGGTCATGAAGATTGTTCTCCCAGGGTGAGGTTCATTCATTGCATTTTGGGTATGCTGACCTCTGTGATTTCCCCAAATGTGGGAAACTTGACTGCATTATTTGTGGTAGTGGGGGACTGTGTTTGTGCTTTCCTCTGGTCAGCTCTGGTAAAAGTCAGATTTCTTTGTCTTAGATTTTCCTCTAGCCTTGTTCTTCTTTCGAGAGTTCCCTTGTGCTGCCTCAGTTGGATCTCCTTCACTTTACAGGGGGGTACCCGAGCAGCGACCCTCCCCAGCTCTAGCCCAACTCCTACTTACCTGCCAGGTGAGATACTATGATCATGAAGGTGCTTCTCCCAGGGCAAGGCTCACCCATTGCACTCTGGGTGTGCTGCTCCTGCGATTTCCCCAAATGTGGGAAACTTGACTGCATAATTTGTGTTTCCCCTGGTCGGCTCTCGTATAATTCAGATCTCTTTGTCTCAGGTCTCTCTCCAGCCTAGTTTGCTGTCTGTTTCCACTTCTCTTTTCTTGAGCCGCTCCCTTCTATGCCCTTGCGCACTATCCTGACTTCTCCTCCTGTCTGCTTACTTTGTGCCTTCCAACGCACAATGCGAACTACAGGTAGTGCTGCAGGGCCCACACCCTTTTACTTGCCTTACAGAGCAGCTCTGGAGCTGTTACAGTGCCCAGCTGCTGCAAGAATTCAGCTTGAATGCTTCAGGGGCTGGGGCATAGCCAACATGAGCCCCACACCAAAGGAGGGTGGAGGTGTTTAATGCAAACTAGGGGTCAGCCAAGCGCCGCAAAAGGCCACCATGCCCTGCACGCCCCTTTTCTCTTTTCATATGCAGACGAGGGTTGAAGCCAACTTTGACCAACTGCTTGGATGACATCACCATATGCAAATCCATCTGCGGCAGGCCTTCCCCCAGGAATGCTTGCACTAGTTGTTGCATTTGGTTTGTTGTTTGGGGGTGCTTCAGTATTAGGCAGCCTTCTGCCCTCCCATGTTCATCTGAAAATATATGTTCTCCCTGCAGTTGTTGTCCCAAGATGAGAGTTCCCTTGTGCTGCCTCAGTTGAATCTCCTTTACTTGACAGAGATGTGCATGAGCAGCGGCCCTCCCCAGCCCTCTTCCAAATCATACTTATTTTGCATAGGAGATACCATGGTCATGAAGATTTTTCTCCCAGGGTGAGGTTCATTCATTGCATTTTGGGTATGCTGACCCCTGTGATTTCCCCAAATGTGGGAAACTCGACTGCATTATTTGTGGTAGTGGGAGGCTGTGTTTGTGATTTCTTCTGGTCAGCTCTAGTAAAAGTCAGATTTCTTTGTTTCAGATTTTCCTTTAGCCTTGTTCTTCTTTCGAGAGTTCCCTTGTGCTGCCTCAGTTGGATCTCCTTCACTTAACAGGGGGGTGTCCAAGCAGCGACCCTCCCTAGCTCTAGCCCAACTCCTACTTACCTGCCAGGTGAGATACTATGATCATGAAGGTGCTTCTCCCAGGGCAAGGCTCACCCATTGCACTCTGGGTGTGCTGCCCCTGCGATTTCCCTAAATGTGGGAAACTTGACTGCATAATTTGTGTTTCCCCTGGTCGGCTCTCGTATAATTCAGATCTCTTTGTCTCAGATCTCTCTCCAGCCTAGTTTGCTGTCTGTTTCCACTTCTCTTTTCTTCAGCCGCTCCCTTCTATACCCTTGTGCACTATCCTGACTTCTCCTCCCGTCTGCTTACTTTGTGCCTTCCAATGCACAATGCAAACTACAGGTAGTGCTGCAGGGCCCACACCCTTTTACTTGCCTTACAGAGCGTCTCTGGAGCTGTTACAGTGCCCAGCTGCTGCAAGAAATCTGCTTGAATGCTTCAGGGGATGGGACATGGCCAACATGAGCCCCACACCAAAGGAGGGTGGAGCAGAAGGCTGCCTAATACTGAAGCACCCCCAAACAACAAACCAAATGCAACAACTAGTGCAAGCATTCCTGGGGGAAGGCCTGCCGCAGATGGATTTGCATATGGTGATGTCATCCAAGCAGTGGGTCAAAGGTGGCTTCAACCCTCGTCTGCATATAAAAACAGAAAAGGGGCGTGCAGGGCATGGTGGCCTTTTGCGGCGCTTGACTGACCCCTAGTTTGCATTAAACACCTCCACCCTCCTTCGGTGTGGGGCTCATGTTGGCTATGCCCCAGCCCCTGAAGCATTCAAGCTGATTTCTTGCAGCAGCTGGCCACTGTAACAGCTCCAGAGCTGCTCTGTAAGGCAAGTAAAAGGGTGTGGGCCCTGCAGCACTACCTGTAGTTTGCATTGTGCATTGGAAGGCACAAAGTAAGCAGACGGGAGGAGAAGTCAGGATAGTGCACAAGGGTATAGAAGGGAGCGGCTGAAGAAAAGAGAAGTGGAAACAGACAGCAAACTAGGCTGGAGAGAGACCTGAGACAAAGAGATCTGAATTATACGAGAGCCGACCAGGGGAAACACAAATTATGCAGTCAAGTTTCCCACATTTGGGGAAATCGCAGGAGCAGCACACCCAGAGTACAATGGGTGAGCCTTGCCCTGGGAGAAGCACCTTCATGATCATAGTATCTCACCTGGCAGGTAAGTAGGAGTTGGGCTAGAGCTGGGGAGGGTCGCTGCTCGGGTACCCCCCTGTAAAGTGAAGGAGATCCAACTGAGGCAGCACAAGGGAACTCTCGAAAGAAGAACAAGGCTAAAGGAAAATCTGAGACAAAGAAATCTGACTTTTACCAGAGCTGACCAGAAGAAATCACAAACACAGCCTCCCACTACCACAAATAATGCAGTCAAGTTTCCCACATTTGGGGAAATCACAGGGGTCAGCATACCCAAAATGCAATGAATAAACCTCACCCTGGGAGAAAAATCTTCATGACCATGGTATCTCCTATGCAAAATAAGTATGATTTGGAATAGGGCAGGGGAGGGCCGCTGCTCATGCACATCTCTGTCAAGTAAAGGAGATTTAACTGAGGCAACACAAGGGAACTCTCATCTGGGGACAACAACTGCAGGGAGAACATATATTTTCAGATGAACATGGGAGGGCAGAAGGCTGCCTAATACTGAAGCACCCCCAAACAACAAACCAAATGCAACAACTAGTGCAAGCATTCCTGGGGGAAGGCCTGCCGCAGATGGATTTGCATATGGTGATGTCATCCAAGCAGTGGGTCAAAGTTGGCTTCAACCCTCGTCTGCATATGAAAAGAGAAAAGGGGCGTGCAGGGCATGGCGGCCTTTTGCGGTGCTTGGATGACCCCTAGTTCGCATTAAACACCTCCACCCTCTTTTGGTGTGGGGCTCATGTTGGCCATGCCCCATCCCCTGAAGCATTCAAGCAGATTTCTTGCAGCAGCTGGGCACTGTAACAGCTCCAGAGCTGCTCTGTAAGGCAAGTAAAAGGGTGTGGGCCCTGCAGCACTACCTGTAGTTTGCATTGTGCATTGGAAGGCACAAAGTAAGCAGACGGGAGGAGAAGTCAGGATAGTGCACAAGGTTATAGAAGGGAGCGGCTGAAGAAAAGAGAAGTGGAAACAGACAGCAAACTAGGCTGGAGAGAGACCTGAGACAAAGAGATCTGAATTATACGAGAGCCGACCAGGGGAAACACAAATTATGCAGTCAAGTTTCCCACATTTGGGGAAATCGCAGGGGCAGCACACCCAGAGTGCAATGGGTGAGCCTTGCCCTGGGAGAAGCACCATCATGATCATAGTATCTCACCTGGCAGGTAAGTAGGAGTTGGGCTAGAGCTGGGGAGGGTCTCTGCTCGGGCACCCCCCTGTCAAGTGAAGGAGATCCAACTGAGGAAGCACAAGGGAACTCTCAAAAGAAGAACAAGGCTAGAGGAAGATCTGAAACAAAGAAATCTGACTTTTACCAGAGCTGACCAGAGGAAAACACAAACACAGTCCCCCACTACCACAAATAAAGCAGTCGAGTTTCCCACATTTGGGGAAATCACAGGGGTCAGCATACCCAGAATGCAATGAATGAACCTCACCCTGGGAGAATAATCTTCATGACCATGGTATGTCCTATGCAAAATAAGTATGATTTGGGATAGAGCTGGGGTGGGCCGCTGCTCAGGCACATCTCTGTCAAGTTAAGGAGATTCAACTGAGGCAGCACAAGGGAACTCTCATCTGGGGACAACAACTGCAGGGAGAACACATATTTTCAGATGAACATGGGAGGGCAGAAGGCTGCCTAATACTGAAGCACCCCCAAACAACAAACCAAATGCAACAACTAGTGCAAGCATTCCTGGGGGAAGTTCTGCAGAAGACGGATTTGCATACGGTGATGTCATCCAAGCAGTGGGTCAAAGTTGGCTTCAACCCTCATCTGCATATGAAAAGAGAAAAGGGGCGTGCAGGGCATGGCGGCTTTTTGCGGTGCTTGGATGACCCCTAGTTCGCATTAAACACCTCCACCTTCCTTTGGTGTGGGGCTCATGTTGGCCATGCCCCATCCCCTGAAGCATTCAAGCTGATTTCTTGCAGCAGCTGGGCACTGTAACAGCTCCAGAGCTGCTCTGTAAGGCAAGTAAAAGGGTGTGGGCCCTGCAGCACTACCTGTAGTTTGCATTGTGCATTGGAAGGCACAAAGTAAGCAGACGGGAGGAGAAGTCAGGATAGTGCACAAGGGTATAGAAGGGAGCGGCTGAAGAAAAGAGAAGTGGAAACAGACAGCAAACTAGGCTGGAGAGAGACCTGAGACAAAGAGATCTGAATTATACGAGAGCCGACCAGGGGAAACACAAATTATGCAGTCAAGTTTCCCACATTTGGGGAAATCGCAGGAGCAGCACACCCAGAGTACAATGGGTGAGCCTTGCCCTGGGAGAAGCACCTTCATGATCATAGTATCTCACCTGGCAGGTAAGTAGGAGTTGGGCTAGAGCTGGGGAGGGTCGCTGCTCGGGTACCCCCCTGTAAAGTGAAGGAGATCCAACTGAGGCAGCACAAGGGAACTCTCGAAAGAAGAACAAGGCTAAAGGAAAATCTGAGACAAAGAAATCTGACTTTTACCAGAGCTGACCAGAGGAAAGCACAAACACAGTCTCCCACTACCACAAATAATGCAGTCAAGTTTCCCACATTTGGGGAAATCACAGGGGTCAGCATACCCAAAATGCAATGAATGAACCTCACCCTGGGAGAAAAATCTTCATGACCATGGTATCTCCTATGCAAAATAAGTATGATTTGGAATAGGGCTGGGGAGGGCCGCTGCTCATGCACATCTCTGTCAAGTAAAGGAGATTCAACTGAGGCAGCACAAGGGAACTCTCATCTTGGGACAACAACTGCAGGGAGAACACATATTTTCAGATGAACATGGGAGGGCAGAAGGCTGCCTAATACTGAAGCACCCCCAAACAACAAACCAAATGCAACAACTAGTGCAAGCATTCCTGGGGGAAGTTCTGCAGAAGACGGATTTGCATACGGTGATGTCATCCAAGCAGTGGGTCAAAGTTGGCTTCAACCCTCATCTGCATATGAAAAGAGAAAAGGGGCGTGCAGGGCATGGCGGCCTTTTGCGGTGCTTGGATGACCCCTAGTTCGCATTAAACACCTCCACCCTCCTTTGGTGTGGGGCTCATGTTGGCCATGCCCCATCCCCTGAAGCATTCAAGCTGATTTCTTGCAGCAGCTGGGCACTGTAACAGCTCCAGAGCTGCTCTGTAAGGCAAGTAAAAGGGTGTGGGCCCTGCAGCACTACCTGTAGTTTGCATTGTGCATTGGAAGGCACAAAGTAAGCAGACGGGAGGAGAAGTCAGGATAGTGCACAAGGGTATAGAAGGGAGTGGCTGAAGAAAAGAGAAGTGGAAACAGACAGCAAACTAGGCAGGAGAGAGACCTGAGACAAAGAGATCTGAATTATACGAGAGCCGACCAGGGGAAACACAAATTATGCAGTCAAGTTTCCCACATTTGGGGAAATCGCAGGAGCAGCACACCCAGAGTACAATGGGTGAGCCTTGCCCTGGGAGAAGCACCTTCATGATCATAGTAT
This sequence comes from Pseudophryne corroboree, assembly GCF_028390025.1. Taxonomy (NCBI): domain Eukaryota; kingdom Metazoa; phylum Chordata; class Amphibia; order Anura; family Myobatrachidae; genus Pseudophryne; species Pseudophryne corroboree. The sequence continues at coordinate 160,113 of NW_026969839.1, forward strand.
CTCACCTGGCAGGTAAGTAGGAGTTGGGCTAGAGCTGGGGAGGGTCGCTGCTCGGGTACCCCCCTGTAAAGTGAAGGAGATCCAACTGAGGCAGCACAAGGGAACTCTCGAAAGAAGAACAAGGCTAAAGGAAAATCTGAGACAAAGAAATCTGACTTTTACCAGAGCTGACCAGAGGAAAGCACAAACACAGTCTCCCACTACCACAAATAATGCAGTCAAGTTTCCCACATTTGGGGAAATCACAGGGGTCAGCATACCCAAAATGCAATGAATGAACCTCACCCTGGGAGAAAAATCTTCATGACCATGGTATCTCCTATGCAAAATAAGTATGATTTAGAATAGGGCTGGGGAGGGCCGCTGCTCATGCACATCTCTGTCAAGTAAAGGAGATTCAACTGAGGCAGCACAAGGGAACTCTCATCTTGGGACAACAACTGCAGGGAGAACACATATTTTCAGATGAACATGGGAGGGCAGAAGGCTGCCTAATACTGAAGCACCTCCAAACAACAAACCAAATGCAACAACTAGTGCAAGCATTCCTGGGGGAAGGCCTGCCGCAGATGGATTTGCATATGGTGATGTCATCCAAGCAGTGGGTCAAAGTTGGCTTCAACCCTCGTCTGCATATGAAAACAGAAAAGGGGCGTGCAGGGCATGGTGGCCTTTTGTGGCGCTTGTCTGACCCCTAGTTTGCATTAAACACCTCCACCCTCCTTCGGTGTGGGGCTCATGTTGGCTATGCCCCAGCCCCTGAAGCATTCAAGCTGATTTCTTGCAGCAGCTGGGCACTGTAACAGCTCCAGAGCTGCTCTGTAAGGCAAGTAAAAGGGTGTGGGCCCTGCAGCACTACCTGTAGTTTGCATTGTGCATTGGAAGGCACAAAGTAAGCAGACGGGAGGAGAAGTCAGGATAGTGCACAAGGGTATAGAAGGGAGCGGCTGAAGAAAAGAGAAGTGGAAACAGACAGCAAACTAGGCTGGAGAGAGACCTGAGACAAAGAGATCTGAATTATACGAGAGCCGACCAGGGGAAACACAAATTATGCAGTCAAGTTTCCCACATTTGGGGAAATCGCAGGAGCAGCACACCCAGAGTACAATGGGTGAGCCTTGCCCTGGGAGAAGCACCTTCATGATCATAGTATCTCACCTGGCAGGTAAGTAGGAGTTGGGCTAGAGCTGGGGAGGGTCGCTGCTCGGGTACCCCCCTGTAAAGTGAAGGAGATCCAACTGAGGCAGCACAAGGGAACTCTCGAAAGAAGAACAAGGCTAAAGGAAAATCTGAGACAAAGAAATCTGACTTTTACCAGAGCTGACCAGAGGAAAGCACAAACACAGTCTCCCACTACCACAAATAATGCAGTCAAGTTTCCCACATTTGGGGAAATCACAGGGGTCAGCATACCCAAAATGCAATGAATGAACCTCACCCTGGGAGAAAAATCTTCATGACCATGGTATCTCCTATGCAAAATAAGTATGATTTGGAATAGGGCTGGGGAGGGCCGCTGCTCATGCACATCTCTGTCAAGTAAAGGAGATTCAACTGAGGCAGCACAAGGGAACTCTCATCTTGGGACAACAACTGCAGGGAGAACACATATTTTCAGATGAACATGGGAGGGCAGAAGGCTGCCTAATACTGAAGCACCTCCAAACAACAAACCAAATGCAACAACTAGTGCAAGCATTCCTGGGGGAAGGCCTGCCGCAGATGGATTTGCATATGGTGATGTCATCCAAGCAGTGGGTCAAAGTTGGCTTCAACCCTCGTCTGCATATGAAAACAGAAAAGGGGCGTGCAGGGCATGGTGGCCTTTTGCGGCGCTTGTCTGACCCCTAGTTTGCATTAAACACCTCCACCCTCCTTCGGTGTGGGGCTCATGTTGGCTATGCCCCAGCCCCTGAAGCATTCAAGCTGATTTCTTGCAGCAGCTGGGCACTGTAACAGCTCCAGAGCTGCTCTGTAAGGCAAGTAAAAGGGTGTGGGCCCTGCAGCACTACCTGTAGTTTGCATTGTGCATTGGAAGGCACAAAGTAAGCAGACGGGAGGAGAAGTCAGGATAGTGCACAAGGGTATAGAAGGGAGCGGCTGAAGAAAAGAGAAGTGGAAACAGACAGCAAACTAGGCTGGAGAGAGACCTGAGACAAAGAGATCTGAATTATACGAGAGCCGACCAGGGGAAACACAAATTATGCAGTCAAGTTTCCCACATTTGGGGAAATCGCAGGAGCAGCACACCCAGAGTACAATGGGTGAGCCTTGCCCTGGGAGAAGCACCTTCATGATCATAGTATCTCACCTGGCAGGTAAGTAGGAGTTGGGCTAGAGCTGGGGAGGGTCGCTGCTCGGGTACCCCCCTGTAAAGTGAAGGAGATCCAACTGAGGCAGCACAAGGGAACTCTCGAAAGAAGAACAAGGCTAAAGGAAAATCTGAGACAAAGAAATCTGACTTTTACCAGAGCTGACCAGAGGAAAGCACAAACACAGTCTCCCACTACCACAAATAATGCAGTCAAGTTTCCCACATTTGGGGAAATCACAGGGGTCAGCATACCCAAAATGCAATGAATGAACCTCACCCTGGGAGAAAAATCTTCATGACCATGGTATCTCCTATGCAAAATAAGTATGATTTGGAATAGGGCTGGGGAGGGCCGCTGCTCATGCACATCTCTGTCAAGTAAAGGAGATTCAACTGAGGCAGCACAAGGGAACTCTCATCTTGGGACAACAACTGCAGGGAGAACACATATTTTCAGATGAACATGGGAGGGCAAAAGGCTGCCTAATACTGAAGCACCCCCAAACAACAAACCAAATGCAACAACTAGTGCAAGCATTCCTGGGGGAAGTTCTGCAGAAGACGGATTTGCATACGGTGATGTCATCCAAGCAGTGGGTCAAAGTTGGCTTCAACCCTCATCTGCATATGAAAAGAGAAAAGGGGCGTGCAGGGCATGGCGGCCTTTTGCGGTGCTTGGATGACCCCTAGTTCGCATTAAACACCTCCACCCTCCTTTGGTGTGGGGCTCATGTTGGCCATGCCCCATCCCCTGAAGCATTCAAGCTGATTTCTTGCAGCAGCTGGGCACTGTAACAGCTCCAGAGCTGCTCTGTAAGGCAAGTAAAAGGGTGTGGGCCCTGCAGCACTACCTGTAGTTTGCATTGTGCATTGGAAGGCACAAAGTAAGCAGACGGGAGGAGAAGTCAGGATAGTGCACAAGGGTATAGAAGGGAGCGGCTGAAGAAAAGAGAAGTGGAAACAGACAGCAAACTAGGCTGGAGAGAGACCTGAGACAAAGAGATCTGAATTATACGAGAGCCGACCAGGGGAAACACAAATTATGCAGTCAAGTTTCCCACATTTGGGGAAATCGCAGGGGCAGCACACCCAGAGTGCAATGGGTGAGCCTTGCCCTGGGAGAAGCACCTTCATGATCATAGTATCTCACCTGGCAGGTAAGTAGGAGTTGGGCTAGAGCTGGGGAAAGTCGCTGTTCGGGCACCCCCCTGTCAAGTGAAAGAGATCCAACTGAGGCAGCACAAGGGAACTCTCGAAAGAAGAACAAGGCTAGAGGAAGATCTGAGACAAAGAAATCTGACTTTTTCCAGAGCTGACCAGAGGAAAGCACAAACACAGTCCCCACTACCACAAATAATGCAGTCGAGTTTCCCACATTTGGGGAAATCACAGGGGTCAGCATACCCAAAATGCAATGAATGAACCTCACCCTGGGAGAACAATCTTCATGACCATGGTATCTCCTATGCAAAATAAGTATGATTTGGGATAGGGCTGGGGAGGGCCGCTGCTCATGCACATCTCTGTCAAGTAAAGGAGATTCAACTGAGGCAGCACAAGGAAACTCTCATCTGGGGACAACAACTGCAGGGAGAACACATATTTTCAGATGAACATGGGAGGGCAGAAGGCTGCCTAATACTGAAGCACCCCCAAACAACAAACCAAATGCAACAACTAGTACAAGCATTCCTGGGGGAAGTTCTGCAGAAGACGGAATTGCATACGGTGATGTCATCCAAGCAGTGGGCCAAAGTTGGCTGGAACCCTCATCTGCATATGAAAAGAGAAAAGGGGTATGCAGGGCATGGCGGCCTTTTGCGGCGCTTGGATGACCCTTAGTTCGCATTAAACACCTCCACCCTCCTTCGGTGTGGGGCTCATGTTGGCCATGCCCCATCCCCTGAAGCATTCAAGCTGATTTCTTGCAGCAGCTTGGCACTGTAACAGCTCCAGAGCTGTTCAGTAAGGCAAGTAAAAGGGTGTGGGCCCTGCAGCACTACCTGTAGTTTGCATTGCGCATTGGAAGGCACAAAGTAAGCAGACAGGAGGAGAAGTCAGGATAGTGCACAAGGGTATAAAAGGGAGCGGCTCAAGAAAAGAGAAGTTGAAACAGACAGCAAACTAGGCTGGAGAGAGACCTGAGACAAAGAGATCTGAATTATACGAGACCTGACCAGGGGAAACACAAATTATGCAGTCAAGTTTCCCACATTTGGGGAAATCGCAGGGGCAGCACACCCAGAGTGCAATGGGTGAGCCTTGCCCTGGGAGAAGCACCTTCATGATCATAGTATCTCACCTGGCAGGTAAGTAGGAGTTGGGCTAGAGCTGGGGAGGGTCGCTGCTCGGGCACCCCCCTGTCAAGTGAAGGAGATCCAACTGAGGCAGCACAAGGAAACTCTCGAAAGAAGAACAAGGCTAGAGGAAGATCTGAAACAAAGAAATTTGACTTTTACCAGAGCTGACCAGAGGAAAACACAAACACAGTCCCCCACTACCAACAAATAAAGCAGTCGCGTTTCCCACATTTGGGGAAATCACAGGGGTCAGCATACCCAGAATGCAATGAATGAACCTCACCCTGGGAGAGTAATCTTCATGACCATGGTATCTCCTATGCAAAATAAGTATGATTTGGGATAGGGCTGGGGAGGGCCGCTGCTCATGCACATCTCTGTCAAGTAAAGGAGATTCAACTGAGGCAGCACAAGGGAACTCTCATCTGGGGACAACAACTGCAGGGAGAACACATATTTTCAGATGAACATGGGAGGGCAGAAGGCTGCCTAATACTGAAGCACCCCCAAACAACAAACCAAATGCAACAACTAGTGCAAGCATTCCTGGGGGAAGTTCTGCAGAAGACGGATTTGCATACGGTGATGTCATCCAAGCAGTGGGTCAAAGTTGGCTTCAACCCTCATCTGCATATGAAAAGAGAAAAGGGGCGTGCAGGGCATGGCGGCCTTTTGCGGTGCTTGGATGACCCTAGTTCGCATTAAACACCCCCACCCTCCTTTGGTGTGGGGCTCATGTTGGCCATGCCCCATCCCCTGAAGCATTCAAGCTGATTTATTGCAGCAGCTGGGCACTGTAACAGCTCCAGAGCTGCTATGAACGGCAAGTAAAAGAGTGTGGGCCCTGCAGCACTACCTGTAGTTTGCATTGTGCATTGGAAGGCACAAAGTAAGCAGACGGGAGAAGTCAGGATAGTGCGCAAGGGCATAGAAGGGAGCGGCTCAAGAAAAGAGAAGTTGAAACAGACAGCAAACTAGGCTGGAGAGAGACCTGAGACAAAGAGATCTGAATTATACGAGAGCCGACCAGGGGAAACACAAATTATGCAGTCAAGCTTCCCACATTTGGGGAAATCAGAGTGCAATGGGTGAGCCTTGCCCTGGGAGAAGCACCTTCATGATCATAGTATCTCACCTGGCAGGTAAGTAGGAGTTGGGCTAGAGCTGGGGAGGGTCGCTGCTCGGGCACCCCCCTGTCAAGTGAAAGAGATCCAACTGAGGCAGCACAAGGGAACTCTCGAAAGAAGAACAAGGCTAGAGGAAGATCTGAGACAAATAAATCTGACTTTTACCAGAGCTGACCAGAGGAAAGCACAAACACAGTCCCCCACTACCACAAATAATGCAGTCGAGTTTCCCACATTTGGGGAAATCACAGGGGTCAGCATACCCAGAATACAATGAATGAACCTCACCCTGGGAGAACAATCTTCATGACCATGGTATCTCCTATGCAAAATAAGTATGATTTGGGATAGGGCTGGGGAGGGCCGCTGCTCAGGCACATCTCTGTCAAGTAAAGGAGATTCAACTGAGGCAGCACAAGGGAACTCTCATCTGGGGACAACAACTGCAGGGAGAACACATATTTTCAGATGAACATGGGAGGGCAGAAGGCTGCCTAATACTGAAGCACCCCCAAACAACAAACCAAATGCAACAACTAGTGCAAGCATTCCTGGGGGAAGGCCTGCAGCAGATGGATTTGCATACGGTGATGTCATCCAAGCAGTGGGTCAAAGTTGGCTTCAACCCTCGTCTGCATATGAAAAGAGAAAAGGGGCGTGCAGGGCATGGCGGCCTTTTGCGGCGCTTGGATGACCCCTAGTTCACATTAAACACCTCCACCCTCCTTCGGTGTGGGGCTCATGTTGGCTATGCCCCAGCCCCTGAAGCATTCAAGCTGATTTCTTGCAGCAGCTGGGCACTGTAACAGCTCCAGAGCTGCTCTGTACGGCAAGTAAAAGGGTGTGGGCCCTGCAGCACTACCTGTAGTTTGCATTGTGCATTGGAAGGCACAAAGTAAGCAGACAGGAGGAGAAGTCAGGATAGTGCACAAGGGTATAAAAGGGAGGGGCTCATGAAAAAAGAAGTGGAAACAGACAGCAAACTAGGCTGGAGAGAGACCTGAGACAAAGAGATCTGAATTATACGAGAGCTGACCAGGGGAAACACAAATTATGCAGTCAAGCTTCCCACATTTGGGGAAATCGCAGGGGCACCACACCCAGAGTGCAATGGGTGAGCCTTGCCCTGGGAGAAGCACCTTCATGATCAAAGTGTCTCACCTGGCAGGTAAGTAGGAGTTGGGCTAGAGCTGGGGAGGGTCGCTGCTCTGGCACCCCCCTGTCAAGTGAAAGAGATCCAACTGAGGCAGCACAAGGGAACTCTCGAAAGAAGAACAAGGCTAGAGGAAGATCTGAGACAAATAAATCTGACTTTTACCAGAGCTGTCCAGAGGAAAGCACAAACACAGTCCCCCACTACCACAAATAATGCAGTCGTGTTTCCCACATTTGGGGAAATCACAGGGGTCAGCATACCCAGAATGCAATGAATGAACCTCACCCTGGGAGAACAATCTTCATGACCATGGTATCGCCTATGCAAAATAAGTATGATTTGGGATAGGGCTGGGGAGGGCCGCTGCTCAGGCACATCTCTGTCAAGTAAAGGAGATTCAACTGAGGCAGCACAAGGGAACTCTCATCTGGGGACAACAACTGCAGGGAGAACACATATTTCCAGATAAACATGGGAGGGCAGAAGGCTGCCTAATACTGAAGCACCCCCAAACAACAAACCAAATGCAACAACTAGTACAAGCATTCCTGGGGGAAGGCCAGCAGCAGATGGATTTGCATATGGTGATGTCATCCAAGCAGTGGGTCAAAGTTGGCTTCAACCCTCGTCTGCATATGAAAAGAGAAAAGCGGCGTGCAGGGCATGGCGGCCTTTTGCGGCGCTTGGATGACCCCTAGTTCGCATTAAACACCTCCACCCTCCTTCGGTGTGGGGCTCATGTTGGCTATGCCCCAGCCCCTGAAGCATTCAAGCTGATTTCTTGCAGCAGCTGGGCACTGTAACAGCTCCAGAGCTGCTCTGAACGGCAAGTAAAAGGGTGTGGGCCCTGCAGCACTACCTGTAGTTTGCATTGTGCATTGGAAGGCACAAAGTAAGCAGACGGGAGAAGTCAGGATAGTGCGCAAGGGCATAGAAGGGAGCGGCTCAAGAAAAGAGAAGTTGAAACAGACAGCAAACTAGGCTGGAGAGAGACCTGAGACAAAGAGATCTGAATTATATGAGAGCCGACCAGGGGAAACACAAATTATGCAGTCAAGTTTCCCACATTTGGGGAAATCGCAGGAGCAGCACACCCAGAGTGCAATGGGTGAGCCTTGCCCTGGGAGAAGCACCTACATGATCATAGTATCTCACCTGCCAGGTAAGTAGAAGTTGGGCTAGAGCTGGGGAGGGTCGCTGCTCGGGTACCCCCCTGTCAAGTGAAGGAGATCCAACTGAGGCAGCACAAGGGAACTCTCGAAAGAAGAACAAGGCTAGAGGAAGATCTGAGACAAATAAATCTGACTTTTACCAGAGCTGACCAGAGGAAAGCACAAACACAGTCCCCCACTACCACAAATAATGCAGTCGAGTTTCCCACATTTGGGGAAATCACAGGGGTCAGCATACCCAGAATGCAATGAATGAGCCTCACCCTGGGAGAACAATCTTCATGACCATGGTATCTCCTATGCAAAATAAGTATGATTTGGGATAGGGCTGGGGAGGGCCGCTGCTCAGGCACATCTCTGTCAAGTAAAGGAGATTCAACTGAGGCAGCACAAGGGAACTCTCATCTGGGGACAACAACTGCAGGGAGAACACAAATTTTCAGATGAACATGGGAGGGCAGAAGGCTGCCTAATAATGAAGCACCCCCAAACAACAAACCAAATGCAACAACTAGTGCAAGCATTCCGGGGGGAAGGCCTGCAGCAGATGGATTTGCATACGGTGATGTCATCCAAGCAGTGGGTCAAAGTTGGCTTCAACCCTCGTCTGCATATGAAAAGAGAAAAGGGGCGTGCAGGGCATGGCGGCCTTTTGCGGCGCTTGGATGACCCCTAGTTCGCATTAAACACCTCCACCCTCCTTCGGTGTGGGGCTCATGTTGGCTATGCCCCAGCCCCTGAAGCATTCAAGCTGATTTCTTGCAGCAGCTGGGCACTGTAACAGCTCCAGAGCTGCTCTGTACGGCAAGTAAAAGGGTGTGGGCCCTGCAGCACTACCTGTAGTTTGCATTGTGCATTGGAAGGCACAAAGTAAGCAGGCAAGGTCCAGAGAACAGTTAGAGGTCGGAGTAGCACTATCTCAAGTAGTACTACGACAGCACGGATGGATTCTAAATATTCCAAAATCGCAGCTGATTCCGACGACACGTCTGCTGTTCCTAGGGATGATTCTGGACACAGTACAGAAAAAGGTGTTTCTCCCGGAGGAGAAAGCCAAGGAGTTATCCGACATAGTCAGGAACCTCCTAAGACCAGGCCAAGTGTCAGTACATCAATGCACAATGGTCCTGGGAAAGATGGTGGCTTCTTACGAAGCGATTCCATTCGGCAGATTCCACGCAAGAACTTTTCAGTGGGATCTGCTGGACAAATGGTCCGGATCGCATCTTCAAATGCATCAGCGGATAACCCTGTCTCCAAGGACAAGGGTGTCTCTCCTGTGGTGGTTACAGAGTGCTCATCTCCTAGAGGGCCGCAGATTCGGCATTCAGGATTGGGTCCTGGTGACCACGGATGCCAGCCTGAGAGGCTGGGGAGCAGTCACACAGGGAAGAAATTTCCAGGGCTTGTGGTCAAGCATGGAAACGTCACTTCACATAAATATCCTGGAACTAAGGGCCATTTACAATGCCCTAAGTCAGGCAAGACCTCTGCTTCAGGGTCAGCCGGTGTTGATCCAGTCGGACAACATCACGGCAGTCGCCCACGTAAACAGACAGGGCGGCACAAGAAGCAGGAGGGCAATGATGGAAGTGGCAAGGATTCTTCGCTGGGCGGAGAATCATGTGATAGCACTGTCAGCAGTGTTCATTCCGGGAGTGGACAACTGGGAAGCAGACTTCCTCAGCAGACACGATCTTCACCCGGGGGAGTGGGGACTTCACCCAGAAGTCTTCCACATGATTGTGAACCGTTGGGAAAAACCAAAGGGTGGACATGATGGCGTCCCGCCTCAACAAAAAACTGGACAGATATTGCGCCAGGTCAAGGGACCCTCAGGCAATAGCTGTGGACTCTCTGGTAACACCGTGGGTGTACCAGTCAGTGTATGTGTTCCCTCCTCTTCCTCTCATACCAAAAGTACTGAGAATCATAAGAAGGAGAGGAGTAAAGACTATACTCGTGGCTCCGGATTGGCCAAGAAGGACTTGGTACCCGGAAATTCAAGAGATGCTCACGGAAGACCCGTGGCCTCTACCTCTAAGAAAGGACCTGCTCCAGCAGGGACCATGTCTGTTCCAAGACTTACCGCGGCTGCGTTTGACGGCATGGCGGTTGAACGCCGGATCCTGAAGGAAAAAGGCATTCCGGATGAAGTCATCCCTACCCTGATCAAAGCCAGGAAGGATGTAACCATACAACATTATCACCGTATTTGGCGTAAATATGTTGCGTGGTGCGAGGCCAGGAAGGCCCCTACAGAGGAATTTCAACTGGGTCGTTTCCCGCATTTCCTGCAAACAGGACTGTCTATGGGCTTCAAATTAGGGTCCATTAAGGTTCAAATTTCGGCCCTGTCAATATTCTTCCAAAAAGAACTGGCTTCTGTTCCTGAAGTTCAGACGTTTGTCAAGGGAGTACTGCATATACAGCCTCCTTTTGTGCCTCCAGTGGCACCTTGGGATCTCAATGTAGTTTTGGGATTCCTAAAATCACATTGGTTTGAACCACTCACCACTGTGGACTTAAAATATCTCACATGGAAAGTGGTAATGCTGTTAGCCCTGGCTTCAGCCAGGCGTGTCTCAGAATTGACCAAAACAAAAAACTGCAACAAACGAGTGCCTAATCATCAAAATAAAAAGTGAAAACCAATACGTGTTTCATAGAATTAAATAATCACAATTTTATGTTCCTGATAGTCTGCGCTTGCCGGAATACTATGTGTAGTATTGTGGTGATAGCGTAGAAAAAGAACAAACGGCTGCGCTGAATATCAGGAACGAAACATGATGTACAGAGAGCCAACGTAAAAAATAACAATGTTTATTAATAAAACATATAAAAAGATTAATTGTCAAATAACCGGTGAAAAATATATACAAATATATATAAGAACAGTCACTAGACGTGAACTAGTGGTATATTGTAATGACTCAGCTTATTGGGGTGAAAAGTTCCGTGATTCACTTGTTAGATAGTTGATAAATACCAGGTGTGTTGGTAGGATCCTAATGAATAAAAAAGTCCCTCAGTTGAAATTGATATTCAATACCTTTCCAAAATGGGCTGGTAAGAGCCGAGCGTCCTCGGCTTCAATGTCCTGCAATGCCCATATACGCTGTGCAGCGGAAAGGAATGGATCGTCTCTCTCACAACCCGGTCGTGGCGGCGTGTGCGCTGAAGCCGCTGATGTCGGATGCTGTAGAAGGAGGGTGCAGCGGGGACCAAGGAACACCTGGAAGATTTCACCTGAGCTGAGTGTGGATAGGGGCGGGTCCTGACGCGTTTCGTCACGTTCACGTGACTTTCTCAAAGGTAGAATGTTCTTATATATATTTATATATATTTTTCACCGGTTATTTGACAATTAATCTTTTTATATGTTTTATTAATAAACATTGTTATTTTTTACGTTGGCTCTCTGTACATCGTGTCTCAGAATTGGCGGCTTTATCCTATAAAAGCCCTTACCTAATTTTTCATATGTGGTGCCTGCGGCTACTAGGGACTTGGAGGATTCCAAGTTGCTGGACGTAGTCAGGGCCCTGAAAATATATGTTTCCAGGACGGCTGGAGTCAGAAAATCTGATTCGCTGTTTATCCTGTATGCACCCAGCAAGCTGGGTGCTCCTGCTTCTAAGCAGACGATTGCTCGTTGGATTTGTAGTACAATTCAGCTTGCACATTCTGTGGCAGGCCTGCCACAGCCAAAATCTGTAAAAGCCCATTCCACACGGAAAGTGGGCTCATCTTGGGCGGCTGCCCGAGGGGTCTCGGCTTTACAACTTTGCCGAGCAGCTACTTGGTCAGGGGAAAACATGTTTGCTAAATTCTACAAATTTGATACCCTGGCTGAGGAGGACCTGGAGTTCTCTCATTCGGTGCTGCAGAGTCATCCGCACTCTCCCACCCGGTTGGGAGCTTTGGTATAATCCCCATGGTCCTTTCGGAGTCCCCAGCATCCACTAGGACGTTAGAGAAAATAAGAATTTACTTACCGATAATTCTATTTCTCATAGTCTGTAGTGGATGCTGGGCGCCCATCCCAAGTGCGGATTGTCTGCATTACTTGTACATAGTTATTGTTACAAAAATCGGGTTATTGTTGTTGTGAGCCATCTTTTCAGAGGCTCCTTCTGTTATCATGCTGTTAACTGGGTTCAGATCACAAGTTGTACGGTGTGATTGGTGTGGCTGGTATGAGTCTTACCCGGGATTCAAAATCCTTCCTTATTGTGTACGCTCGTCCGGGCACAGTATCCTAACTGAGGCTTGGAGGAGGGTCATAGGGGGAGGAGCCAGTGCACACCAGCTAGTCCTAAAGCTTTTACTTTGTGCCCAGTCTCCTGCGGAGCCGCTATTCCCCATGGTCCTTTCGGAGTCCCCAGCATCCACTACGGACTATGAGAAATAGAATTATCGGTAAGTAAATTCTTATTTTCTGGACTGTGTCCAGGATCATCCTTAGGAATAGAAGACGTGTCGTCGGAATCAGCTGCGATTTTGGAATATTAAGAATCCAACCGTGCTGCCGCAACACTACCTGAGATAGTGCTACCCCGACTACCAACTGTTCCCTGGATCTTGCCCTTATCCGGAGATCGTCCAAGTAAGGGATAATTAAAACTCCCTTCCTTCGAAGGAGTATCATCATTTCGGCCATTACTTTGGTAAAGACCCGGGGTGCCGTGGACAAACCAAACGGCAGCGTCTGAAACTGATAGTGACAGTTCTGTACCACAAACCTGAGGTACCCTTGGTGAGAAGGGTAATTTGGGACATGGAGATAAGTATCCTTGATGTCCAGAGACACCATATAATCCCCTTCTTCCCGGTTTGCCATCACCGCTCTGAGTGACTCCATCTTGAATTTGAACCTTTGTATGTAAGTGTTCAAGGATTTCAGATTTAAATTAGGTCTCACCGAGCCGTCCGGCTTCGGTACCACAAACAGCGTGGAATAATACCCCTTTCCCTGTTGTAGGAGGGGTACCTTGATTATCACCTGCTGGGAATACAGCTTGTGAATGGCTTCCCATACCGCCTCCCTGTCGGAGGGAGACGTCGGTAAAGCAGACTTTAGGAAAACGGCGAAGGGGAGACGTCTCAAATTCCAATTTGTACCCCTGAGATACCACCTGAAGGATCCAGGGGTCCACCTGTGAGTGAGCCCACTGCACGCTGAAATTTATGAGACGGGCCCCCACCGTTTCTGTTCCTGGGAACTGGCTGTTTGCTGCAGCCTTTTTCCTCTCCCTCTGCCACGGGGCAGAAATGAGGAGCCTTTTGCCCGCTTGCCCTTATGGGGCCCAAAGGACTGCGCCTGATAATACGGCGTCTTCTTATGTTGAGAGGCTACCTGGGGTAAAAATGTGGATTTCCCAGCCGTTGCCGTGGCCACCAGGTCTGTTAGACCTACCCCAAATAACTCCTCCCTTTTATAAGGCGATACTTCCATATGCCTTTTGGAATCAGCATCACCTGACCACTGTCTTGTCCATAACCCTCTTCTGGCAGAAATGGACAGCGCACTTACTCTTGATGCCAGTCGGCAAATATCCCTCTGTGCACAACGCATATATAGAAAGCATCTTTTAAATGCTCTATAGTCAGTAATATACTGTCCCTATCTAGGGTATCAATATTGTCAGTCAGGGAATCCGACCAAGCCACCCCAGCACTGCACATCCAGGCTGAGGCGATTGCTGGTCGCAGTATCACACCCGTGTGAGTGTATATACATTTTAGGATATTTTACTGCTTTCTGTCAGCAGGTTCCTTAAGGGCGGCCGTATCCGGGGACGGTAGTGCCACCTGTTTAGACAAGCGTGTGAGCGCTTTATTCACCCTAGGGGGTGTTTCCCAATGTGCCCTATCCTCTGGCGGGAAGGGGTATGATGCTAATAACTTTTTAGGAATTAACAGTTTTTATCGGGGGAAACCCACGCATCATCACACACTTCATTTAATTCCTCAGATGCAGGAAAAACTACAGGCAGTTTTTTCTCACCCAACATAATACCCTTTTTAGTGGTACTGGTATTATCAGAAATGTGTAAAAACATTTTCCATAGCCTCAATCATGTAACGTGTGGCCCTACTGGAAGTCACATTCGTCTCTTAATCGTCGACACTGGAATCAGTATCCGTGTCGGCGTCTGTATCTGCCATCTGCGGTAACGGGCGTTTTAGAGCCCCTGATGGCTTTTGAGACACCTGGACAGGCACAGGCTGAGTAGCCGGCTGTCTCATGTCATCAATCTTTTGTAAAGAGCTGACACTGTCACGTAATTCCTTCCATAAGCTCAGCCACTCAGGTGTCGACTCCCTAGGGGGTGACAACTCCATTACAGGCAATTGCTCCGCCTCCACACCATTTTCCTCCTCATACATGTCGACACAATCGTACCGACACACAGCACACACACAGGGAATGCTCTGATAGAGGACAGGACCCCACTAGCCCTTTGGGGAGACAGAGGGAGAGTATGCCAGCACACACCAGAGCGCTATATATATATATATATATATACAGGGATAACCTTATATAAGTGTTTTTCCCCTTATAGCTGCTGTATTGTTATACTACGCCTAATTAGTGCCCCCCTCTCTTTTTTAACCCCTTTCTGTAGTGTAGTAACTGCAGGGGAGAGCCAGGGAGTTTCCCTCCAACGGCGCTGTGAGAGAAAATGGCGCCAGTGTGCTGAGGAGATAGGCTCCGCCCCCTTCTCGGCGGCCTTTTCTCACGTTTTTCTGTGGAATCTGCCAGGGGTTAAAATTCATCCATATAGCCCTGGGGGCTATATGTGATGTATTTTCGCCAGCCAAGGTGTTTCTATTGCTGCTCAGGGCGCCCCCCCCTAGCGCCCTGCACCCTCAGTGACCGAAGTGTGAAGTGTGCTGAGGAGCAATGGCGCACAGCTGCAGTGCTGTGCGCTACCTTGGTGAAGACAGGATGTCTTCTGCCGCCGATTTTCCGGACCTCTTCTTGCTTCTGGCTCTGTAAGGGGGCCGGCGGCGCGGCTCTGGGACCGAGCTCCGAGGCTGGGCCTGTGTTCGGTCCCTCTGGAGCTAATGGTGTCCAGTAGCCTAAGAAGCCCAATCCACTCTGCACGCAGGTGAGTTCGCTTCTTCTCCCCTTAGTCCCTCGATGCAGTGAGCCTGTTGCCAGCAGGTCTCACTGAAAATAAAAAACCTAAAACAAAACTTTCACTAAGAAGCTCAGGAGAGCCCCTAGTGTGCACCCTTCTCGGCCGGGCACAAAAATCTAACTGAGGCTTGGAGGATTGTAATAGGGGGAGGAGCCAGTGCACACCAGGTAGTCCTAAAGCTTTACTTTTGTGCCCAGTATCCTGCGGAGCCGCTAATCCCCATGGTCCTTACGGAGTTCCCAGCATCCACTAGGACGTCAGAGAAACACTGATAGAGTACATTATATTTATGAATTAATTGCTTCCAGATTCTGCAGCAGCATCATCAGCACCACCAGTGTTACTCACAGTCACTTCACACTGACTGCTGCACAACACATCACTTAATTTCCGGGCCGCCCGCCACCTGGTGAAGAGACATGGGAGATGAAGGACCAGCAGTGCCACGTTGAGCGGAAGTATTGTTAATTAGTTACCCACACACTCCTTGTGACACCTGCTCCCCGTCTGCCCTCCCACCCGCCGCCTGCCGTCCGGAACCCGCACTGACAAGTAAGTCTCAGCAGAATGTGTCTGCCAGCAGCTCCCAGTCCCTCCTAGAGGAACACTGCCAGTGGTGTGGCGGCCGCGGCACACTAGGACTGAGAGACCGCAGCAGGAGGAAAGCACAGGTGGGCGGGAGGAGAGCATGGGCGGACATCACCACGTCACATTGCAAGGTGACGCCAGTCCCCCCAGTGAGGCCGCCGACGAATGCACTCAGCATAGTATTAGCAGCAGGCAGAGGGGGGTCGGGTGCAGCGGTGGTGGGAGGTACGGAAATGAGCTGCAGGCTAGGCTCCACCGATCACACACTCAGCGATCACTGTGCTACTCAAGCGTGGCGTGCAGCGGTGCTGGACATTAGGGAGTGCCTGTGCGCACCAGGCACCCCCTGTACGCACGCCTATGCGCTACCACCCCCCATATGCCACACTACATCACTATGCTACAGCCCTCCCATATGCTGCACTTCATAATTACACTATACCCCCCATACAACATACTACATCACCACACTACACTACTCACAATAAAATTAAAACATCCCAGTTCCTCATTCTTAATGAGCTCACGTGAGTTCTCTCCCCAACGGAGCTCCAGACCAAGTAACAATGAAGACACCAGCAGCGTGTAGGGGGCAGGCCTGGTCCACTTGTCAGGAGAGAGCAGTCACAGGAGGGTAAGAAGGGGGCGGGGCCTAGTCCTACAGACGGGAGAGAGCACAGACAGGAGAGAGCAAGGTACAGGGGTAGAAGGGGACGGAGCCTATTCTTACAGGCTTTCAAAATTCGACTTTAAAATTCGACATTTGACAAATTCGACTTTTCTGCAATGGTACAAATGCGGCAATTCGACAAAAGTATATTCAATTGAAGTTTGTAAATTCGACAACAGTGCTTTTAAACAGTAAATTCGTCATTTTCAATCCGCCACACTTTGCTGGCGGAATCTAATAAAAAATTTTTAAAAACATGTTTTTTTTTATGCAGTTTTTTTTTTTGGTAATAGCATATCTATTTATATTAGAAGGGATTAGGTACTTGGTTTGTCTTTTTTGGAGGCACAAGTATTATTTATATATTTTTTAAAATATTATTTATTTTTTAAATGGAATGTGAAAAACCCGAAAAAAAAATTGCGTGGGTCCCCCCTCCAAAGCATAACCAGCCTCGGGCTCTTCGAGCCGGTCCTGGTTCTAAAAATCCGGGGGAAAAACGGACAGGGGATCCCCCGTATTTTTAAAACCAGCACCGGGCTCTGCGCCTGGTGCTGGTGCAAAAAATACGGGGGACAAAAAGAGTAGGGGTCCCCCGTATTTTTTACACCAGCATCGGGCTCCACTAGCTGGACAGATAATGCCACAGCCGGGGGTCACTTTTATACAGTGCCCTGCGGCCGTGGCATTAAATATCCAACTAGTCACCCCTGGCCGGGGTACCCTGGGGGAGTGGGGACCCCTTCAATCAAGGGGTCCCCCCCCCAGCCACCTAAGGGCCAGGGGTGAAGCCCGAGGCTGTCCCCCCCATCCAAGGGCTGCGGATGGGAGGCTGATAGCCTTGAGAAAATTTAAAGAATATTGTTTTTTCTAGTAGTACTACAAGTCCCAGCAAGCCTCCCCCGCAAGCTGGTACTTGGAGAACCACAAGTACCAGCATGCAGGAGAAAAACGGGCCCGCTGGTACCTGTAGTTCTACTGGGGGAAAAATACCCAAATAAAAACAGGACACAGACACCGTGAAAGTATAACTTTATTTCCCACCTGCCGACACACACATACTTACCTATGTTGACATGAAGCAGTCGGTCCTCTTCTCCAAGTAGAATCCACGGGTACCTGAAAATAAAAGATAATTATACTCACCTGATCCAGGTTCCAGATTAAATCCACGTACTTGGCAAAACAACAAACCGAACACCCGGACCAGACGGACTGAAAGGGGTCCCATGTTTACACATGGGATCCCTTTCCACGAATGCAGACATCCGAATCTCGCGAGAATCCGACAGCGGGATGATGACGTTCGTGCGCGCTCGGGCTAGCCGAGCAAGGCGGGAAGGTTCGAACCTGCCTCGGACCCGTGTAAAATGGGTGAAGTTCGGGGGGTTCGGATTCCGACGAACCGAACCCACTCATCACTAGTATGTACGTGATTGTCAGGTGCCGTGCACGTACATACGTGTCAGTGCCGTGCGTGTACGTACGTGTGTGTCAAGTGTCGTGCGTGTACGTGTGTGTGTGTGTGTGTGTCAGGTGGCGCGTACCTACATGTGTGTATGTCAGGTGCTGTGCATGTGTGTACGTACAGGCGTGTGTCAGGTGCCGCGCGTGTACGTACGTGTGTGTGTGTGTGTGTGCCAGGAGCCGCGCGTGTACATGCGTGTGGGTGTCAGGAGCCGTGCGTATACGTACATACGTGTAGGTGTCAGGTGCCGTGCGTATACGTATATACGTGTGTGTGTCAGGAGCCGAGCGTGTTCGTACATGTGTGTGTGTGTGTGTGTGTGTCAGGAGCCACGCGTGTGTGTGTGTCAGGAGCCACGCGTGTTCGTACATGTGTGTCAGGTGCCGCACGTGTAAGTGTGTGTGTGTTTTAAATTCCGCGTGTGTACGTACGTATGTGTGTGCCTGGAGCCGCGCGTGTACATACATGTGTGTGTGTGTCAGGTGCTGTACGTGTATGTGTGTGTCTCAGGTGCTGCACGTGTATATGTGTGTATCTCAGGTGCTGCATTTGTATGTGTCAGCTGCCACGTGGGTGTCAGGTGTTGAGCGTGTATGTGTTTGTGTCGCATCTGTATGTGTGTGACTGTCAGGTGCTGCACGTGTATGTGTGTGTCAGGTGCTGCATGTATATATGTGTGTGTTAGGTGCTGTTCATGTATGTGGGAGTGGCAGGTGCTACATGTGTATATATGTGTGAGTGGCAGGTGCTGCGTGTGTATACGAGTGTGTGTGAGGTGCTGCGAGTGTATGTGTGTGTTAGGTGCTCTGAGTGTATATGATTGTGTGTCAGGTGCTGTGCGTGTGTGCGTTAAATGCCACATGTATGTATGTGTGTCAGGTGCTGCGTGTGTGTGTGGGTGTGTCAGGTGCTGCATGTCTGTGTGTGTGGGTGTGTCAGGTGCTGCATGTGTGTGTGTGTGTGTGTGTGTGTGTGTCTGTCAGGTGCTGCATGTGTGTGTCAGGTGCTGCATGTCTGCGTGTGTGTGTCAGGCGCTGCATGTCTGTGTCAGGTGCTGCGTGTGTGTGTGTCAGGTGCTGTGTGTGTGTGTCAGGTGCTGCGTATGTGTGTGTGTGTCAGGTGCTGCGTGTCTGTGTCAGGTGCTGCGTGTCTGCGTGTGTGTGTCAGGTGCTGCGTGTCTGCGTGTGTGTGTCAGGTGCTGCATGTCTGCGTGTGTGTGTCAGGTGCTGCGTGTGTGTGTGTGTGTCAGGTGCTGCGTGTCTGCGTGTGTGTGTCAGGTGCTGCGTGTCTGCGTGTGTGTGTCAGGCGCTGCATGTCTGTGTGTCAGGTGCTGCGTGTGTGTGTGTGTGTGTGTCAGGTGCTGTGTGTGTGTCAGGTGCTGCGTGCCGTGTGCGTGTGTCAGGTGCGTGAGTGTGCGTGTGTCAGGTGCGTGAGTGTGTGTGTGTCAGGTGCGTGAGTGTGTGTGTGTGTGTCAGGTGCGTGAGTGTGTGTGTCAGGTGCGTGAGTGTGTGTGTGTCAGGCGCTGCGTGTCTGTGTGTGTCAGGCGCTGCGTGTCTGTGTGTGTCAGGCGCTGCGTGTGAGTGTGTGCGTGTGTGTCAGGTCCGTGTGAGTGTCCGGTGCTGCGTCTGTGTGTGTGTGTCAGGTGCTGCGTGTGTGCGTGTGTGTCAGGCGCTGTGTGTGCGTGTGTCAGGCGCTGCAGGGAGGGCGGGGGGGGACGGACACACAGCAGGGAGGGCGGGGGGAGAACGGACACACAGCAGAGAGGAGGAGGGGGGGTGGACGGACACAGCGGGAGGAGGGGGGGTGGCCGGACACAGCGGGAGGAGGGGGGGGTGGCCGGACACAGCGGGAGGAGGGGGGGTGGCCGGACACAGCGGGAGGGGGGGTGGACGGACACAGCGGGAGGGGGGGGTGGACGGACACAGCGGGAGGGGGGGTGGCCGGACACAGCGGGAGGGGGGGGTGGCCGGACACAGCGGAAGGAGGGGAGGGTGGCCGGACACAGCGGGAGGAGGGGAGGGTGGCCGGACACAGCGGGAGGGGGGGGGGGTGGCCAGACACAGCGGGAGTGGGGGGGGTGGCCGGTCACAGCGGGAGGGGGGGGTGGCCGGACACAGCGGGAGGTAGGGGGTGGACGGACACAGCGAGAGGGGGGGGGTGGCCGGACACAGCAGGAGGGGGGGTGGCCGGACACAGCGGGAGGAGGGGAGGGTGGCCGGACACAGCGGGAGGAGGGGAGGGTGGCCGGACACACAGCAGGGAGGGCGCGGGGGGGAACACACTGCAGGGAGGAGGGGGGGACACACAGCAGGGAGGGCAAGGGGGGGGGCGACGGACACACAGCAGGGGGGGGAGACGGACACACAGCAGGGAGGGCGAGAGGGGGAAGGGGGGGTGACTGGTGACCATAGAGACCTTGATAAATACCGCATACTGCAGGGAGGGAGGGCCGGACACAGCGGGAGGAGGAGGAGGGAGGAGTGGCCGGACACAGCTGCCCGAGACGCCTCCTACTGCCAGCCGCACCACAGACGCGGGGAGGAGATGCAGGCAGCCACCAGGGAAGGTCCGGCGGGCGGCCGGGCACACAGCGGGCAAGCGGGCGGGCGAGCGGGCGAGCGGGCGGGCGGGCGGGCGGGAGGGGAGGGTGGCCGGGCGGGCGAGAGGGGAGGGTGGCCGGACACGCGGGGGAGAAGTGGAAGCTGGGTACACAGCGGTGGGCTGCCTGACAGAACTCACCCAGTGCTACGCAGCTCCGGCGATCTCCTCCCGCTTCATGGACCTCAATGAACTCACACGCCGGGAACCGCTGGCTGTCCTCCTGCAGCTCCACGTGACTCCTTCCCGCTCTGTCTCCTCGTGCCCAACTGCCAGAGCTACTCTCTGTACACCCCCTGCTGGCGGTCACTGCGCAGGCGCAATAAATTGAAATGCCCTATCTCTATAATGGGGCATATTTCTCTTAATTAAAAAAACCCTATAACTTTCTGAAAAACCACAACCCCAAAAGGCACTACACTGGGGCATACTCTATCTAGTAAAACAAACCCCAAGTCTTAATTCGTCCTCTATATTGAGTTATGCCTTCCCAAAAAAATCTTCATTCACTCTATAGGAAAACGTTGTCAAAAAGCCACAGAGGGAGTGGCAGAAAAAAACTGACAGTTGGAACTTTAGCTTACTCCCAATTCCTCATTTTTTATTATTTTGCCCTGAAATTT
Source organism: Pseudophryne corroboree (assembly GCF_028390025.1). Lineage (NCBI taxonomy): Eukaryota > Metazoa > Chordata > Amphibia > Anura > Myobatrachidae > Pseudophryne > Pseudophryne corroboree. The sequence goes on from NW_026969839.1 coordinate 181,283, forward strand.
GGCCTGCAGCAGCGGGTGACGATTCTACGCGTCCATGCCAAATTTCAGCTCAGTACGTCCTATCAGTTTTGAGGTGTAGCCCCTCAAACACCATGCCCCCATCTCAGAAGTTCCCTATGGGAGAATTCCGTTTGTTCGATTCAGCCTTAAAATAAGGGCACGACCGTGCCCTTATAATTGACAGTATTGTTTTCTTTCAAAAATCCACTTAATTTTCTTTACCCGATTATTAAAATGGTAATTGACAAAAAACAAACTACATTGTCACCAGAAGAGCAATACAAAATGTACAAGTGATATATTAAAATCATCTTTCCAGCTTGAATTTCAATGATGCATTGGGGCAACGATTTTGTGAGAAACATCTTCACCCTTAAATAAAGATTTTCTTAATTCCTTACCTGTGTGCTAATTAGATATCACCTTGTTTTCACATTAAACAGACTTCCACATGAGAAAACAGCAAAGATGCAGTGGCGTTAATGTTTCCTGGTGTCAACCTGTATTATTTCCGTAGACATTGAAATGAGGATGCATCTTGCTGCCTTTCCAATGAAGCAAGTTTAATTTAGTAATAGGTGAAAAACCATCCCTACAAAGATGTTAATCAGATACTTGGCTTTGTGGACACTTTTCAGAGAACAAATTTGTTATCATAAAAATAAAGCCAGAAAATGAAGAGCTGTTTAATCACTCAATTGGATTTTTCTGCCAGCATATTTCTTTTTCTCTGCAACCCACTGCTAAATTGTGCTTCCTAGCTGTTTTTATAAAATCACTGAATCAAATCTAACTCTGATTACATCAGAGAAGGCCAGGTACCCTACACCATAACAGGGGTTTTCGAAATTTTGACTTGTCTACTTAAAGATCAAAAAAATCTGATAACAAGGTCAATTACATCCCTGGGTGGGATTGAACCACCAACCTTTTGGTTAATAGCCGTACACACTAAGTGATTGCGCCACAGCGACACTTTGCAAAAGTACATACTGACAAAGGCTAATAAGCATTCATCTAGAACGTTTCCTATAAAAACTTTAAATAGTCAATAATCTGGAGAGTTTTTGTAAGATGTTTCTTCCATCAACCAATGAAGAAACACATTGGTACTTTCCCATGATGAGTGAGTGCTTCAGGATCTCTTGCACTTACATGTGCAGCAGAGTACTGTAATGGAAGCATGCTGGGTCCATAACCCAGAGGTAGGCAGATTGAAACTATCCTCTGCTATATGCATTTTTTTTTGTTAATTCAAGTAATCCAAAACTGGGATTGATATTTTTGCTCTTTTATTTTTACTTAAAGTACAATAACTTTTACCATTTTAATTTGTTTTAATAGTATATTGACAGTATTGTTTTCTTTCAAAAATCCAATTAATTTTCTTTACCCGATTATTAAAATGGTAATTGACAAAAACAAACTACATTGTCACCAGAAGAGCAATACAAAATGTACAAGTGATATATTAAAATCATCTTTCCAGCTTAAATTTCAATGATGCATTGGGGCAACGATTTTGTGAGAAACATCTTCACCCTTAAATAAAGATTTTCTTAATTCCTTACCTGTGTGCTAATTAGATATCACCTTGTTTTCACATTAAACAGACTTCCACATGAGAAAACAGCAAAGATGCAGTGGCGTTAATGTTTCCTGGTGTCAACCTGTATTATTTCCGTAGATATTGAAATGAGGATGCATCTTGCTGCCTTTCCAATGAAGCAAGTTTAATTTAGTAATAGGTGAAAAACCATCCCTACAAAGATGTTAATCAGATACTTGGCTTTGTGGACACTTTTCAGAGAACAAATTTGTTATCATAAAAATAAAGCCAGAAAATGAAGAGCTGTTTAATCACTCAATTGGATTTTTCTGCCAGCATTTTTCTTTTTCTCTGCAACCCACTGCTAAATTGTGCTTCCTAGCTGTTTTTTTTATAAAATCACTTAATCAAATCTAACTCTGATTACATCAGAGAAGGCCAGGTACCCTACACCATAAGAGGGGGTTTGCAATTTTGACTTGTCTACTTAAATATCACCAAAATCTGATCACAAGGTCAATTACGTCCCTGGGTGGGATTGAACCACCAACCTTTTGATTAATAGCTGAACACACTAACCGATTGCGCCACAGAGACACTTTGCAAAAAGTATATACTGACAAAGACTAATAAGCATTCATCTAGAACGTTTCCTAGAAAAACTTTAAAAAGTCAATAATCTGGAGAGTGTTTGTAAGATGTTTCTTCCAGCAACCAATGAAGAAACACATTGGTACTTTCGCATGATGAGTGAGTGCTTCAGGATCTCTTGCACTTACATGTGCAGCAGAGTACTGCAATGGAAGCATTGCTGGGTCCATAACCCAGAGGTAGGCAGATTGAAACTATCCTTTGCTATATGCATTTTTTTTTTGTTCATTAAAGTAATCCAAAACTGGGATTGATATTTTAGCTTTTATTTTTACTTAAAGTACAATAACTTTTACCATTTTAATTTGTTTTAATAGTATATTGACAGTATTGTTTTCTTTCAAAAATCCACTTAATTTTCTTTACCCTATTATTAAAATGGTAATTGACAAAAACAAACTACATTGTCACCAGAAGAGCAATACAAAATGTACAAGTGATATATTAAAATCATCTTTCCAGCTTGAATTTCAATGATGCATTGGGGCAACGATTTTGTGAGAAACATCTTCACCCTTAAATAAAGATTTTCTTAATTCCTTACCTGTGTGCTAATTAGATATCACCTTGTTTTCACATTAAACAGACTTCCACATGAGAAAGCAGCAAGGATGCAGTGGCGTTAATGTTTCCTGGTGTCAACCTGTATTATTTCAGTAGATATTGAAATGAGGATGCATCTTGCTGCCTTTCCAATGAAGCAAGTTTAATTTAGTAATAGGTGAAAAACCATCCCTACAAATATGTTAATCAGATACTTGGCTTTGTGGACACTTTTCAGAGAACAAATTAGTTAGCATAAAAATAAAGCCAGAAAATGAAGAGCTGTTTAATCACTCAATTGGATTTTTCTGCCAGCATATTTCTTTTTCTCTGCAACCCACTGCTAAATTGTGCTTCCTAGCTGTTTTTATAAAATCACTGAATCAAATCTAACTCTGATTACATCAGAGAAGGCCAGGTACCCTACACCATAACAGGGGGTTTGAAATTTTGACTTGTCTACTTAAAGATCACCAAAATCTGATAACAATGTCAATTAAGTCCCTGGGTGGGATTGAACCACCAACCTTTTGGTTAATAGCCTTACACACTAACTGATTGCGCCACAGTGACACTTTGCAAAAGTACATACTGACAAAGGCTAATAAGCATTCATCTAGAACGATTCCTAGAAACATTTTAAAAAGTCAATAATGTGGAGAGTTTTTGTATGATGTTTCTTCCATCAACCAATGAAGAAACACATTGGTACTTTCCCATGATGAGTGAGTGCTTCAGGATCTCTTGCACTTACATGTGCAGCAGAGTACTGTAATGGAAGCATGCTGGGTCCATAACCCAGAGGTAGGCAGATTGAAACTATCCTCTGCTATATGCATTTTTTTTTTGTTAATTAAAGTAATCCAAAACTGGGATTGATATTTTTGCTCTTTTATTTTTACTTAAAGTACAATAACTTTTACCATTTTAATTTGTTTTAATAGTATATTGACAGTATTGTTTTCTTTCAAAAATCCAATTAATTTTCTTTACCCGATTATTAAAATGGTAATTGACAAAAGCAAACTACATTGTCACCAGAAGAGCAATACAAAATGTACAAGTGATATATTAAAATCATCTTTCCAGCTTGAATTTCAATGATGCATTGGGGCAACGATTTTGTGAGAAACATCTTCACCCTTAAATAAAGATTTTCTTAATTCCTTACCTGTGTGCTAATTAGATATCACCTTGTTTTCACATTAAACAGACTTCCACATGAGAAAGCAGCAAGGATGCAGTGGCGTTAATGTTTCCTTGTGTCAACCTGTATTATTTCAGTAGATATTGAAATGAGGATGCGTCTTGCTGCCTTTCCAATGAAGCAAGTTTAATTTAGTAATAGGTGAAAAACCATCCCTACAAAGATGTTAATCAGATACTTGGCTTTGTGGACACTTTTCAGAGAACAAATTTGTTAGCATAAAAATAAAGCCAGAAAATGAAGAGCTGTTTAATCAGTCAATTGGATTTTTTTGCCAGCATATTTCTTTTTCTCTGCAACCCACTGCTAAATTGTGCTTCCTAGCTGTTTTTATAAAATCACTGAATCAAATCTAACTCTGATTACATCAGAGAAGGCCAGGTACCCTACACCATAACAGGGGTTTTCGAAATTTTGACTTGTCTACTTAAATATCACCAAAATCTGATCACAAGGTCAATTACGTCCCTGGGTGGGATTGAACCACCAACCTTTTGATTAATAGCTGAACACACTAACCGATTGCGCCACAGAGACACTTTGCAAAAAGTACATACTGACAAAGACTAATAAGCATTCATCTAGAACGTTTCCTAGAAAAACTTTAAATAGTCAATAATCTGGAGAGTTTTTGTAAGATGTTTCTTCCATCAACCAATGAAGAAACACATTGGTACTTTCCCATGATGAGTGAGTGCTTCAGGATCTCTTGCACTTACATGTGCAGCAGAGTACTGTAATGGAAGCATGCTGGGTCCATAACCCAGAGGTAGGCAGATTGAAACTATCCTCTGCTATATGCATTTTTTTTGTTAATTAAAGTAATCCAAAACTGGGATTGATATTTTTGCTCTTTTATTTTTACTTAAAGTACAATAACTTTTACCATTTTAATTTGTTTTAATAGTATATTGACAGTATTGTTTTCTTTCAAAAATCCAATTAATTTTCTTTACCCGATTATTAAAATGGTAATTGACAAAAACAAACTACATTGTCACCAGAAGAGCAATACAAAATGTACAAGTGATATATTAAAATCATCTTTCCAGCTTGAATTTCAATGATGCATTGGGGCAACGATTTTGTGAGAAACATCTTCACCCTTAAATAAAGATTTTCTTAATTCCTTACCTGTGTGCTAATTAGATATCACCTTGTTTTCACATTAAACAGACTTCCACATGAGAAAGCAGCAAGGATGCAGTGGCGTTAATGTTTCCTGGTGTCAACCTGTATTATTTCAGTAGATATTGAAATGAGGATGCATCTTGCTGCCTTTCCAATGAAGCAAGTTTAATTTAGTAATAGGTGAAAAACCATCCCTACAAATATGTTAATCAGATACTTGGCTTTGTGGACACTTTTCAGAGAACAAATTAGTTAGCATAAAAATAAAGCCAGAAAATGAAGAGCTGTTTAATCACTCAATTGGATTTTTCTGCCAGCATATTTCTTTTTCTCTGCAACCCACTGCTAAATTGTGCTTCCTAGCTGTTTTTATAAAATCACTGAATCAAATCTAACTCTGATTACATCAGAGAAGGCCAGGTACCCTACACCATAACAGGGGGTTTGAAATTTTGACTTGTCTACTTAAAGATCACCAAAATCTGATAACAAGGTCAATTAAGTCCCTGGGTGGGATTGAACCACCAACCTTTTGGTTAATAGCCTTACACACTAACTGATTGCGCCACAGCGACACTTTGCAAAAGTACATACTGACAAAGGCTAATAAGCATTCATCTAGAACGATTCCTAGAAACATTTTAAAAAGTCAATAATGTGGAGAGTTTTTGTAAGATGTTTCTTCCATCAACCAATGAAGAAACACATTGGTACTTTCCCATGATGAGTGAGTGCTTCAGGATCTCTTGCACTTACATGTGCAGCAGAGTACTGTAATGGAAGCATGCTGGGTCCATAACCCAGAGGTAGGCAGATTGAAACTATCCTCTGCTATATGCATTTTTTTTTGTTAATTAAAGTAATCCAAAACTGGGATTGATATTTTTGCTCTTTTATTTTTACTTAAAGTACAATAACTTTTACCATTTTAATTTGTTTTAATAGTATATTGACAGTATTGTTTTCTTTCAAAAATCCAATTAATTTTCTTTACCCGATTATTAAAATGGTAATTGACAAAAGCAAACTACATTGTCACCAGAAGAGCAATACAAAATGTACAAGTGATATATTAAAATCATCTTTCCAGCTTGAATTTCAATGATGCATTGGGGCAACGATTTTGTGAGAAACATCTTCACCCTTAAATAAAGATTTTCTTAATTCCTTACCTGTGTGCTAATTAGATATCACCTTGTTTTCACATTAAACAGACTTCCACATGAGAAAGCAGCAAGGATGCAGTGGCGTTAATGTTTCCTGGTGTCAACCTGTATTATTTCAGTAGATATTGAAATGAGGATGCATCTTGCTGCCTTTCCAATGAAGCAAGTTTAATTTAGTAATAGGTGAAAAACCATCCCTACAAAGATGTTAATCAGATACTTGGCTTTGTGGACACTTTTCAGAGAACAAATTAGTTAGCATAAAAATAAAGCCAGAAAATGAAGAGCTGTTTAATCACTCAATTGGATTTTTCTGCCAGCATATTTCTTTTTCTCTGCAACCCACTGCTAAATTGTGCTTCCTAGCTGTTTTTATAAAATTACTGAATCAAATCTAACTCTGATTACATCAGAGAAGGCCAGGTACCCTACACCATAACAGGGGGTTTGAAATTTTGACTTGTCTACTTAAAGATCACCAAAATCTGATAACAAGGTCAATTAAGTCCCTGGGTGGGATTGAACCACCAACCTTTTGGTTAATAGCCTTACACACTAACTGATTGCGCCACAGCGACACTTTGCAAAAGTACATACTGACAAAGGCTAATAAGCATTCATCTAGAACGATTCCTAGAAACATTTTAAAAAGTCAATAATGTGGAGAGTTTTTGTAAGATGTTTCTTCCATCAACCAATGAAGAAACACATTGGTACTTTCCCATGATGAGTGAGTGCTTCAGGATCTCTTGCACTTACATGTGCAGCAGAGTACTGTAATGGAAGCATGCTGGGTCCATAACCCAGAGGTAGGCAGATTGAAACTATCCTCTGCTATATGCAATTTTTTTTGTTAATTAAAGTAATCCAAAACTGGGATTGATATTTTTGCTCTTTTATTTTTACTTAAAGTACAATAACTTTTACCATTTTAATTTGTTTTAATAGTATATTGACAGTATTGTTTTCTTTCAAAAATCCAATTAATTTTCTTTACCCGATTATTAAAATGGTAATTGACAAAAACAAACTACATTGTCACCAGAAGAGCAATACAAAATGTACAAGTGATATATTAAAATCATCTTTCCAGCTTGAATTTCAATGATGCATTGGGGCAACGATTTTGTGAGAAACATCTTCACCCTTAAATAAAGATTTTCTTAATTCCTTACCTGTGTGCTAATTAGATATCACCTTGTTTTCACATTAAACAGACTTCCACATGAGAAAACAGCAAAGATGCAGTGGCGTTAATGTTTCCTGGTGTCAACCTGTATTATTTCCGTAGATATTGAAATGAGGATGCATCTTGCTGCCTTTCCAATGAAGCAAGTTTAATTTAGTAATAGGTGAAAAACCATCCCTACAAAGATGTTAATCAGATACTTGGCTTTGTGGACACTTTTCAGAGAACAAATTTGTTATCATAAAAATAAAGCCAGAAAATGAAGAGCTGTTTAATCACTCAATTGGATTTTTCTGCCAGCATTTTTCTTTTTCTCTGCAACCCACTGCTAAATTGTGCTTCCTAGCTGATTTTTTATAAAATCACTTAAACAAATCTAACTCTGATTACATCAGAGAAGGCCAGGTACCCTACACCATAAGAGGGGGTTTGCAATTTTGACTTGTCTACTTAAATATCACCAAAATCTGATCACAAGGTCAATTACGTCCCTGGGTGGGATTGAACCACCAACCTTTTGATTAATAGCTGAACACACTAACCGATTGTGCCACAGAGACACTTTGCAAAAAGTACATACTGACAAAGACTAATAAGCATTCATCTAGAACGTTTCCTAGAAAAACTTTAAAAAGTCAATAATCTGGAGAGTTTTTGTAAGATGTTTCTTCCAGCAACCAATGAAGAAACACATTGGTACTTTCGCATGATGAGTGAGTGCTTCAGGATCTCTTGCACTTACATGTGCAGCAGAGTACTGCAATGGAAGCATGCTGGGTCCATAACCCAGAGGTAGGCAGATTGAAACTATCCTTTGCTATATGCATTTTTTTTTTGTTCATTAAAGTAATCCAAAACTGGGATTGATATTTTAGCTTTTATTTTTACTTAAAGTACAATAACTTTTACCATTTTAATTTGTTTTAATAGTATATTGACAGTATTGTTTTCTTTCAAAAATCCACTTAATTTTCTTTACCCTATTATTAAAATGGTAATTGACAAAAACAAACTACATTGTCACCAGAAGAGCAATACAAAATGTACAAGTGATATATTAAAATCATCTTTCCAGCTTGAATTTCAATGATGCATTGGGGCAACGATTTTGTGAGAAACATCTTCACCCTTAAATAAAGATTTTCTTAATTCCTTACCTGTGTGCTAATTAGATATCACCTTGTTTTCACATTAAACAGACTTCCACATGAGAAAGCAGCAAGGATGCAGTGGCGTTAATGTTTCCTGGTGTCAACCTGTATTATTTCAGTAGATATTGAAATGAGGATGCATCTTGCTGCCTTTCCAATGAAGCAAGTTTAATTTAGTAATAGGTGAAAAACCATCCCTACAAATATGTTAATCAGATACTTGGCTTTGTGGACACTTTTCAGAGAACAAATTAGTTAGCATAAAAATAAAGCCAGAAAATGAAGAGCTGTTTAATCACTCAATTGGATTTTTCTGCCAGCATATTTCTTTTTCTCTGCAACCCACTGCTAAATTGTGCTTCCTAGCTGTTTTTATAAAATCACTGAATCAAATCTAACTCTGATTACATCAGAGAAGGCCAGGTACCCTACACCATAACAGGGGGTTTGAAATTTTGACTTGTCTACTTAAAGATCACCAAAATCTGATAACAATGTCAATTAAGTCCCTGGGTGGGATTGAACCACCAACCTTTTGGTTAATAGCCTTACACACTAACTGATTGCGCCACAGTGACACTTTGCAAAAGTACATACTGACAAAGGCTAATAAGCATTCATCTAGAACGATTCCTAGAAACATTTTAAAAAGTCAATAATGTGGAGAGTTTTTGTATGATGTTTCTTCCATCAACCAATGAAGAAACACATTGGTACTTTCCCATGATGAGTGAGTGCTTCAGGATCTCTTGCACTTACATGTGCAGCAGAGTACTGTAATGGAAGCATGCTGGGTCCATAACCCAGAGGTAGGCAGATTGAAACTATCCTCTGCTATATGCATTTTTTTTTTGTTAATTAAAGTAATCCAAAACTGGGATTGATATTTTTGCTCTTTTATTTTTACTTAAAGTACAATAACTTTTACCATTTTAATTTGTTTTAATAGTATATTGACAGTATTGTTTTCTTTCAAAAATCCAATTAATTTTCTTTACCCGATTATTAAAATGGTAATTGACAAAAGCAAACTACATTGTCACCAGAAGAGCAATACAAAATGTACAAGTGATATATTAAAATCATCTTTCCAGCTTGAATTTCAATGATGCATTGGGGCAACGATTTTGTGAGAAACATCTTCACCCTTAAATAAAGATTTTCTTAATTCCTTACCTGTGTGCTAATTAGATATCACCTTGTTTTCACATTAAACAGACTTCCACATGAGAAAGCAGCAAGGATGCAGTGGCGTTAATGTTTCCTTGTGTCAACCTGTATTATTTCAGTAGATATTGAAATGAGGATGCATCTTGCTGCCTTTCCAATGAAGCAAGTTTAATTTAGTAATAGGTGAAAAACCATCCCTACAAAGATGTTAATCAGATACTTGGCTTTGTGGACACTTTTCAGAGAACAAATTTGTTAGCATAAAAATAAAGCCAGAAAATGAAGAGCTGTTTAATCAGTCAATTGGATTTTTTTGCCAGCATATTTCTTTTTCTCTGCAACCCACTGCTAAATTGTGCTTCCTAGCTGTTTTTATAAAATCACTGAATCAAATCTAACTCTGATTACATCAGAGAAGGCCAGGTACCCTACACCATAACAGGGGTTTTCGAAATTTTGACTTGTCTACTTAAATATCACCAAAATCTGATCACAAGGTCAATTACGTCCCTGGGTGGGATTGAACCACCAACCTTTTGATTAATAGCTGAACACACTAACCGATTGCGCCACAGAGACACTTTGCAAAAAGTACATACTGACAAAGACTAATAAGCATTCATCTAGAACGTTTCCTAGAAAAACTTTAAATAGTCAATAATCTGGAGAGTTTTTGTAAGATGTTTCTTCCATCAACCAATGAAGAAACACATTGGTACTTTCCCATGATGAGTGAGTGCTTCAGGATCTCTTGCACTTACATGTGCAGCAGAGTACTGTAATGGAAGCATGCTGGGTCCATAACCCAGAGGTAGGCAGATTGAAACTATCCTCTGCTATATGCATTTTTTTTTGTTAATTAAAGTAATCCAAAACTGGGATTGATATTTTTGCTCTTTTATTTTTACTTAAAGTACAATAACTTTTACCATTTTAATTTGTTTTAATAGTATATTGACAGTATTGTTTTCTTTCAAAAATCCAATTAATTTTCTTTACCCGATTATTAAAATGGTAATTGACAAAAGCAAACTACATTGTCACCAGAAGAGCAATACAAAATGTACAAGTGATATATTAAAATCATCTTTCCAGCTTGAATTTCAATGATGCATTGGGGCAACGATTTTGTGAGAAACATCTTCACCCTTAAATAAAGATTTTCTTAATTCCTTACCTGTGTGCTAATTAGATATCACCTTGTTTTCACATTAAACAGACTTCCACATGAGAAAGCAGCAAGGATGCAGTGGCGTTAATGTTTCCTGGTGTCAACCTGTATTATTTCAGTAGATATTGAAATGAGGATGCATCTTGCTGCCTTTCCAATGAAGCAAGTTTAATTTAGTAATAGGTGAAAAACCATCCCTACAAAGATGTTAATCAGATACTTGGCTTTGTGGACACTTTTCAGAGAACAAATTAGTTAGCATAAAAATAAAGCCAGAAAATGAAGAGCTGTTTAATCACTCAATTGGATTTTTCTGCCAGCATATTTCTTTTTCTCTGCAACCCACTGCTAAATTGTGCTTCCTAGCTGTTTTTATAAAATTACTGAATCAAATCTAACTCTGATTACATCAGAGAAGGCCAGGTACCCTACACCATAACAGGGGGTTTGAAATTTTGACTTGTCTACTTAAAGATCACCAAAATCTGATAACAAGGTCAATTAAGTCCCTGGGTGGGATTGAACCACCAACCTTTTGGTTAATAGCCTTACACACTAACTGATTGCGCCACAGCGACACTTTGCAAAAGTACATACTGACAAAGGCTAATAAGCATTCATCTAGAACGATTCCTAGAAACATTTTAAAAAGTCAATAATGTGGAGAGTTTTTGTAAGATGTTTCTTCCATCAACCAATGAAGAAACACATTGGTACTTTCCCATGATGAGTGAGTGCTTCAGGATCTCTTGCACTTACATGTGCAGCAGAGTACTGTAATGGAAGCATGCTGGGTCCATAACCCAGAGGTAGGCAGATTGAAACTATCCTCTGCTATATGCAATTTTTTTTGTTAATTAAAGTAATCCAAAACTGGGATTGATATTTTTGCTCTTTTATTTTTACTTAAAGTACAATAACTTTTACCATTTTAATTTGTTTTAATAGTATATTGACAGTATTGTTTTCTTTCAAAAATCCAATTAATTTTCTTTACCCGATTATTAAAATGGTAATTGACAAAAACAAACTACATTGTCACCAGAAGAGCAATACAAAATGTACAAGTGATATATTAAAATCATCTTTCCAGCTTGAATTTCAATGATGCATTGGGGCAACGATTTTGTGAGAAACATCTTCACCCTTAAATAAAGATTTTCTTAATTCCTTACCTGTGTGCTAATTAGATATCACCTTGTTTTCACATTAAACAGACTTCCACATGAGAAAGCAGCAAGGATGCAGTGGCGTTAATGTTTCCTGGTGTCAACCTGTATTATTTCCGTAGATATTGAAATGAGGATGCATCTTGCTGCCTTTCCAATGAAGCAAGTTTAATTTAGTAATAGGTGAAAAACCATCCCTACAAAGATGTTAATCAGATACTTGGCTTTGTGGACACTTTTCAGAGAACAAATTTGTTATCATAAAAATAAAGCCAGAAAATGAAGAGCTGTTTAATCACTCAATTGGATTTTTCTGCCAGCATTTTTCTTTTTCTCTGCAACCCACTGCTAAATTGTGCTTCCTAGCTGATTTTTTATAAAATCACTTAAACAAATCTAACTCTGATTACATCAGAGAAGGCCAGGTACCCTACACCATAAGAGGGGGTTTGCAATTTTGACTTGTCTACTTAAATATCACCAAAATCTGATCACAAGGTCAATTACGTCCCTGGGTGGGATTGAACCACCAACCTTTTGATTAATAGCTGAACACACTAACCGATTGTGCCACAGAGACACTTTGCAAAAAGTACATACTGACAAAGACTAATAAGCATTCATCTAGAACGTTTCCTAGAAAAACTTTAAAAAGTCAATAATCTGGAGAGTTTTTGTAAGATGTTTCTTCCAGCAACCAATGAAGAAACACATTGGTACTTTCGCATGATGAGTGAGTGCTTCAGGATCTCTTGCACTTACATGTGCAGCAGAGTACTGCAATGGAAGCATGCTGGGCCCATAACCCAGAGGTAGGCAGATTGAAACTATCCTTTGCTATATGCATTTTTTTTTTGTTCATTAAAGTAATCCAAAACTGGGATTGATATTTTAGCTTTTATTTTTACTTAAAGACAATAACTTTTACCATTTTAATTTGTTTTAATAGTATATTGACAGTATTGTTTTCTTTCAAAAATCCACTTAATTTTCTTTACCCTATTATTAAAATGGTAATTGACAAAAACAAACTACATTGTCACCAGAAGAGCAATACAAAATGTACAAGTGATATATTAAAATCATCTTTCCAGCTTGAATTTCAATGATGCATTGGGGCAACGATTTTGTGAGAAACATCTTCACCCTTAAATAAAGATTTTCTTAATTCCTTACCTGTGTGCTAATTAGATATCACCTTGTTTTCACATTAAACAGACTTCCACATGAGAAAACAGCAAAGATGCAGTGGCGTTAATGTTTCCTGGTGTCAACCTGTATTATTTCCGTAGATATTGAAATGAGGATGCATCTTGCTGCCTTTCCAATGAAGCAAGTTTAATTTAGTAATAGGTGAAAAACCATCCCTACAAAGATGTTAATCAGATACTTGGCTTTGTGGACACTTTTCAGAGAACAAATTTGTTATCATAAAAATAAAGCCAGAAAATGAAGAGCTGTTTAATCACTCAATTGGATTTTTCTGCCAGCATTTTTCTTTTTCTCTGCAACCCACTGCTAAATTGTGCTTCCTAGCTGTTTTTTTATAAAATCACTTAATCAAATCTGATTACATCAGAGAAGGCCAGGTACCCTACACCATAAGAGGGGGTTTGCAATTTTGACTTGTCTACTTAAATATCACCAAAATCTGATTACAAGGTCAATTACGTCCCTGGGTGGGATTGAACCACCAACCTTTTGATTCATAGCTGAACACACTATCCGATTGCGCCACAGAGACACTTTGCGAAAAGTACATACTGACAAAGATTAATAAGCATTCATCTAGAACGTTTCCTAGAAAAACTTTAAAAAGTCAATAATCTGGAGAGTTTTTGTAAGATGTTTCTTCCAGCAACCAATGAAGAAACACATTGGTACTTTCGCATGATGAGTGAGTGCTTCAGGATCTCTTGCACTTACATGTGCAGCAGAGTACTGCAATGGAAGCATGCTGGGCCCATAACCCAGAGGTAGGCAGATTGAAACTATCCTTTGCTATATGCATTTTTTTTTTGTTCATTAAAGTAATCCAAAACTGGGGTTGATATTTTAGCTTTTATTTTTACTTAAAGTACAATAACTTTTACCATTTTAATTTGTTTTAGTGCAAATGGCATATCAGCAGTCAGCACTAACTGGTGACATGCCATTTGTACAAGTAAACCATGTGTGACTAATATATAAACATACTTTATTAAATAACACCTCAAACTATCATACCCAGGATTCAAACCTATAACCTGTTGAATTCTAATCAAACACCCTACCCATGGAGCTACTTGATCCTGCATCTTTTCTAACCTCCAAAAACAGATTCAGTTGCATTTTCCAGCGTGTTTTGTTTGCGCCTTTGCAAATGTCTTACATCGACAAACTTATTTAGTACTATTTTGCAAATAGGGTTACATTGTCGCAACATTGTGTTCCCTAATTGCTTGATTTTTTAAATGCAACAATGCAGACACCTGATAATTGCTCTGTGGAGTCTTATTTTGTGTTTTGTGTTTAGTCTTTAGATCTGAATTTGAATGTACTTGTGAACTAACTTAATTTCCTACTTCTAAATTCATTCCTAAATTCACTACTTACATGAATCCTGTAGTTGGGCATTTTGGGACTTCGATTGTGGGCATTGTTTTGTGTCCAGACCAGCAGCAGGTGGTGTGCATTTGCTGGAAAGGCATCGAAGACCTCCGATATGCTGCATCTCCTGATGTGTGTCTCCCTCAAGTGGCTGTCAGCAAATGCCTGCTAGACACCCCATTCCAAGCTGATTGTGACATCATGGAACATGCATCATAGAACAGGCATGCTAAAACATGGGTCTTCAACCTGCGACCCTCCAGCTGCTGTGGAACTACACATCCCAGCATGCCCTGCCTCAGTTTTAGCATACCTTAATAGCAAAACTGTGGCAGGGCATGCTGGGATGTGTAGTTTCACAGCAGCTGGAGGGCCACAGGATGAAGACCCATGTGCTAGAGCCAAGCCGCAGGTACATTGAATGCTAGCAAGCTGAATATTTAAATCCTTTTTGTTCCGCAGCATTCCAATGCGGAAGATTCCATGGAACCAGAGATCCTTCCATTGAGAAGGACATGCTGCCTGGATGACTACACTGTGCAAATTAAATCACGGAGCCAGTTGGCTTGTGGGTGGCTCTGGTGACTGGGTGGTTGGGTGGGTGGTGTGTCGGAAGTGGAGCGCATGCAAATGATTGTGTATCATCCAGCTAGTGAGAGAGAAAACTCATGCAGGAGTGTGCCTGCTTGTCAGTGGGTTATGCACCTTGCCAGACGTTAAATCTACATAGAGCAGCTGGAGGGGACAAGAGCAGGTTTGCAAAATATAGATAGAAGAGCATATATGCTGGCGCATTCTCCATGATTGTGTCAGCTTATGTTTTGGTGCACTGCACTTTCCTCCACTAAGTTTTAGCCATTTTTGTTAAGCTCAAGTGTAGTTGCTTCTCGGCCTTTTGGCTGTGATCTTGTATCGTGGTTGAAGGGTCTGCTGGAGGGAGGGATTGTTTTCTTCATTGGCGAAAGACCAAAGATATTCCAGGATGGAAGGCTTGGGAACACTATCTGTTTTTCAGTTGTGGAAGAGCACAGAGGTCGGATTGGACTACATTCTATAGTAAAGGATATCTTTCTATTTATTGACCCTCCCCTTATATGTGTCTGTGTTACAATAAAGCTTCGGTTTTGTGAATCCCTCACCCTCTTACACTCCACACCCATAGCCTTATTAACTGTTGTATTATTGTATAGTTTAAATGTATAGTGCAGTTCATGATTTATAGTGTAGACTGGCCTGTGCTGTAGTTCTTGAACTGTACTATACCGTCAGCATTTGTATTGTGTTTTGGCTGTGCTGCAACACTGTATTTATGTGTGCAATGTTTATGTATGTTTTTTTTATGTCAATAAAGACTGCTTTTTCAAGCCAATATCTGAAAACAATCAATGTTTATCTTTGATGGCAATAAAAGTGGTATGATATTTGATGCTTTTGAAATCCAATATCTGATATGTCCCCTATCTGGGAACCATATATTAAATGGCTTTTCAGAAAAGGGAGATGGGAGAAGAGCTTTCAGTACTTGTAGGACCGATGCACATAAAGAAGCAAAAAAACATACATAAACATTACACACATAAGTACCCGCGTTGCGGCACAGCCAAAACACAATAGAAATGCTGATGGTATAGTACAGTTCAAGAACTACAGCACAGGCCAGCCTACACTATAAATCATGAACTGCACTATACATTTAAACTGTACAATAATACAACAGTTAATAAGGCTATGGGTGTGGAGTGTAAGAGGGTGAGGGAATCACAAGCCCGAAGCTTTATTGAAAGACTGACACATATAAGGGGAGGATTAATAAATAGAAAGACATCCTTTACTATAGAATGTAGTCCAATCCGGTCTTTCAACTCTTCCACAATTGAAAAACGGATAGTGTTCCCAAGCCTTCCATCCTGGAATATCTTTGGTCTTTCGCCAATGAAGAAAGCAATCCCTCCCTCCAGCAGACCCTTCAACCACAATACAAGATCACAGCCAAAAGGCCGAGAAGCAACTACACTTGAGCTTAACAAAAATGGCTAAAACTTAGTGGAGGAAAGTGCAGTGCACCAAAACATAAGCTGACACAATCATGGAGAATGCGCCAGCATATATGCTCTTCTATCTATATTTTGCAAACATGCTCTTGTCCCCTCCAGCTGCTCTATGTAGATTTAACGTCTGGCAAGGTGCATAACCCACTGACAAGCAGGCACACTCCTGCATGAGTTTTCACTCTCACTAGCTGGATGATACACAATCATTTGCATGTGCTCCACCTCCGACACACCACCCACCCAACCACCCAGTCACCAGAGCCACCCACAAACCAACTGGCTCCGTGATTTAATTTGCACAGTGTAGTCATCCAGGCAGCATGTCCTTCTCAATGGAAGGATCTCTGGTTCCATGGAATCTTCCGCATTGGAATGCTGCGGAACAAAAAGGATTTAAATATTCAGCTTGCTAGCATTCAATGTACCTGCGGCTTGGCTCTAGCACATGGGTCTTCATCCTGTGGCCCTCCAGCTGCTGTGAAACTACACATCCCAGCACGCCCTGCCACAGTTTTGCTATAAGGTATGCTAAAACTGAGGCAGGGCATGCTGGGATGTGTAATTCTACAGCAGCTGGAGGGTCGCAGGTTGAAGACCCATGTTTTAGCATGCCTGTTCTATGATGCATGTTCCGTGATGTCACAATCAGCTTGGAATGGGGTGTCTAGCTGGCATTTGCTGACAGCCACTTGAGGGAGACACACATCAGGAGATGCAGCATATCGGAGGTCTTCGATGCCTTTCCAGCAAATGCACACCACCTGCTGCTGGTCTGGACACAAAACAATGCCCACAATCGAAGTCCCAAAATGCCCAACTACAGGATTCATGTAAGTAGTGAATTTAGGAATGAATTTAGAAGTAGGAAATTAAGTTAGTTCACAAGTACATTCAAATTCAGATCTAAAGTCTAGGTAGGCCTCACGTCCTGGCAGCCGCCAGCATTTAAAAATGCCTTGATTAGAGGTACGGAATTAAATGTAGATAAGAAGTAGACACAAAATAAGACTCCGCAGAGCAGTTATCAGGTGTTTTTATCAATTGTTGCATTTAAAAAATCAAGCAATTAGGGAACACAATGTTGCAACAATGTAACCCTATTTGCAAAATAGTACTAAATAAGTTTGTCGATGTAAGACATTTGCAAAGGCGCATCCAAAACACGCTGGAAAATGCAACTGAATCTGTTTTTGGAGGCTAGAATAGGAAATGTGCATCTGTCCTACAAGTACTGAAAGCTCTTCTCCCATCTCCCTTTTCTGAAAAGCCATTTAATATATGGTTCCCAGATAGGGGACATATCAGATATTGCCTTTCAAAAGCAGCAAATATCATACCACTTCTATTGCCATCAAAGATAAACATTGATTGTTTTCAGATATTGGATTGAAAAAGCAGTCTTTATTGACATAAAGAAGCAAAAAAACATATATAAACATTACACACATAAGTACTGTGTTGCAGCACAGCCAAATCACAATACAAATGCTGTCGGTATAGTACAGTTCAAGAACTACAGTACAGGTCAGCCTACACTATAAATCATGAACTGCACTATACATTTAAACAATACAATAGTTAATAAGGCTATGGGTGTGGAGTGTAAGAGGGTGACGGAATCACAAGCCCAAAGCTTTATTGAAAGACAGACACATATAAAGGGAGGATTAATAAATACAAAGATACCCTTTACTATAGAATGTAGTCCAATCCGGTCTTTCAACTCTTCCACAACTGAAAAACGGATAGTGTTCCCAAGCCTTCCATCCTGGAATATCTTCAGTCTCTCGCCAATGAAGAAAACAATCCCTCCAGCAGACTCTTCAACCACAATACAATATCACAGCCAAAAGAGCGAGAAGCAACTACACTTGCGTTTAAACAAAATGGCTAAAACTTAGTGGAGGAAAGTGCAGTGCACCAAAACATAAGCTGGCACAATCATGGAGAATGCGCCAGCATATATGCTCTTCTGTCTATATTTTCCAAACCTGCTCTTGTCCCCTCCAGTTGCTCCATGTAGATTTGACGTCTGGCAAGGTGCATAACTCACTGACAAACAGGCACACTCCTGCATGAGTTTTCTCTCTCACTAGCTGGATGATACACATTCATTTGCATGTGCTCCACCTCCGACACACCGCCCACCCAACCACCCAGTCACCAGAGCCACCCACAAGCCAACTGGCTCCGTGATTTAATTTGCACAGTGCAGTCATCCAGGCAGCATGTCCTTCTCAATGGAATAATCTCTGGTTCCATGGAATCTTCCGCATTGGAATGCTGCGGAACAAAAAGGATTTAAACATTCAGCTTGCTAGCATTCAATGTACCTGCGGTTTGGTTCTAGCACATGGGTCTTCATCCTGTGGCCCTCCAGCTGCTGTGAAACTACACATCCCAGCATGCCCTGCCACAGTTTTGCTATTAAGGTATCCTAAAACTGAGGCAGGGCATGCTGGGATATGTAGTTCCACAGCAGCTGGAGGGTCGCAGGTTGAAGACCCATGTTCTAGCATGCCTGTTCTATGATGCATGTTCCGTGATGTCACAATCAGCTTGGAATGGGGTGTCTAGCATGCATATGCTGACAGCCACTTGAGGCAGACACACATCAGGAGATGCAGCATATCGGAGGTCTTCGATGCCTTTCCAGCAAATGCACACCACCAGCTGCTGGTCTGGACACAAAACAATGCCCACAATTGAAGGCTCAAAATGCCCAACTACAGGATTAATGTAAGTAGTGAATTTAGGAATGAATTTAGAAGTAGGAAATTAAGTTAGTTAACAAGTACATTCAAATTCAGATCTAAAGACTAGGTAGGCCTCACGTCCTGGCAGCACCCAGCATTTAAAAATGCCTTGATTATAGGTAGGGAATTAAATGTAGATAAGAAGTAGACACAAAAGAAGACTCCACAGAGCAATTATCAGGTGTCTTTATCAATTTTTGCATTTAAAAAATCAAGCAATTAGGGAACACAATGTTGCGACAATGTAACCCTATTTGCAAAATAGTACTAAATTAGTTTGTCGATGTAAGACATTTGCAAAGGCGCAAACAAAACACGCTGGAAAATGCAACTGAATCTGTTATTGGAGGTTAGAATAGATGCAGGATCAAGTAGCTCAATGGGTAGGGTGTTTGATTAGAATTTAACAGGTTATAGGTTTGAATCCTGGGTATGATAGTTTGAGGTGTTATTTAATAAAGTATGTTTATATATTAGTCACACATGGCTTACTTGTACAAATGGCATGTCACCAGTTAGTGCTGACTGCTGATATGCCATTTACACAAACATGCCATGTGTGACTGTATATGCATTTAAGGAGGGCACCCCTGCAATACCACAAACCATTGAGTGTCAAGTATACTAGATATATCTTCATATCTCATGTGCTTTCTCTGAGACCAATCTTGTTATGCCCCTTCCCCACAAGGCATGCGCCTTTTGTCCATATTGCAAAAATGGGGGGGGAGGGCATATAATTCTCTGTCACAGGGCACCAAAAAGTCTAGTTATGGCTCTGGTATGCATTATGTAATCTGGCAGACCATCTCTCCAACACTGGCTGGTTGGAATAGAAATCCGGTTATCTATGTGAGCAAATGACCATCAACGATTTACTCTCAAACACTAAAAAATGGACAAAAATGGTCCCCTAAACAAATTGGTTAAATTTTGGGTTTAACCAATTTGTGTAATGACCATTTTTGACCACTTTTCTAGTGTTTGGGAGCAAATGGTTAATTGACATTTGCTCCTATACATTACCAGATTTTCATTCCATCCATCCAGACTGGATAGATAGCCTGACAGATAATTGTGTAGTGTACGCCCAGGATAACTGTTAGTCATGCTTTATTTTATGGCGGCACATAAATGGGTGGACAGATCCAGGGCAAGCACTGCCCACTCATGCATAGTTGTCAACTGATGTGAAGTTCCAGGGGGCAATCTCAGTTATAAAGAGAAGTATCTGGAAATTGTCCCTAGTTAAAAAAAAAAAAAAATTTTTTATCAACTCCATTTATTTAGTATGATATCCCAGGTGATAGGATGCCGGCAGTCAGAACAACATACTTTATTAAATAACACATCTCAAACTACCATACCCAGGATTCAAACCTATAACCTGTTGAATTCTAATCAAACACCCTACCTATTGAGCTATTTGATCCTGCATAAAAATTGTGAACATTATATGAAGCTATTGGTACTTTGCAAAAAAAAAGAATCAGCATTACAACGCAGCAGATCCATGCAGTTTGCAGCCACACACTACATGTATCTGCTCAGCCACAATGCTGATTATTTCTTCACAAAGTACAAGGTGAGCTCCAAACAGAATTCTCTAGCTTAGAATTATACCTTTCTTTGCCAAACCTAGAAGTCGGGCCCCCCACCCTGGGATCCCCCAGAGGGAGGCCTGCACCGTCATGCGGCAGGCTTGTCCGTTTTGGAAGCAGGCTGATGGGCAGCCCAGGATTGCTTCAGTCTGGGCTTGGCAGGTCTGGAAACATGAGCTTGCTTTGGGTATGCCTGACCTTGGGTACGCTTTACCTGGAGGATGAAAGGGCCAAGAAAAGTACTTTTAGCCTTCTGCGTGGTAGGAGTCATACTAGGTAGGCAAGCTGTTTTAGCAGTAGCCAGATCAGCTACAATCTTATTGAGGTCTTCTCCAAAAGGAGATTCAACTGAGGCAGCACAAGGGAACTCTCATCTGGGGACAACAACTGCAGGGAGAACACATATTTTCAGATGAACATGGTAGGGCAGAAGGCTGCCTAATACTGAAGCACCCCCAAACAACAAATCAAATGCAACTTACTTGACAATGATGTGCCTGAGCAACGGCCCTCCCCAGCCCTATCCCAAATCATACTTATTTTGCATAGGAGATACCATGGTCATGAAGATTGTTCTCCCAGGGTGAGGTTCATTCATTGCATTCTGGGTATGCTGACCCCTGTGATTTCCCCAAATGTGGGAAACTCGACTGCATTATTTGTGGTAGTGGGGGACTGTGTTTGTGCTTTCCTCTGGTCAGCTCTGGTAAAAGTCAGATTTCTTTGTCTCAGATCTTCCTCTAGCCTTGTTCTTCTTTCGAGAGTTCCCTTGTGCTGCCTCAGTTGGATCTCCTTCACTTGACAGGGGGGTGCCCGAGCAGCGACCCTCCCCAGCTCTAGCCCAACTCCTACTTACCTGCCAGGTGAGATACTATGATCATGAAGGTGCTTCTCCCAGGGCAAGGCTCACCCATTGCACTCTGGGTGTGCTGCCCCTGCGATTTCCCCAAATGTGGGAAACTTGACTGCATAATTTGAGTTTTCCCTGGTCGGCTCTCATGTAATTCAGATCTCTTTGTCTCAGGTCTCTCTCCAGCCTAGTTTGCTGTCTGGTTCCACTTCTTTTTTCTTGAGCCCCTCCCTTCTATACCCTTGTGCACTATCCTGACTTCTCCTCCCGTCTGCTTACTTTGTGCCTCCCAATGCACAATGCAAACTACGGGTAGTGCTGCAGGGCCCACACCCTTTTACTTGCTTTACAGAGCAGCTCTGGAGCTGTTACAGTGCCCAGCTGCAGCAAGAAATCAGCTTGAATGCTTCAGGGGCTGGGGAATGGCCAACATGAGCCCCACACCGAAGGAGGGTGGGGGTGCTTTATGCGAACTAGGGGTCATCCAAGCACCACAAAAGGCCTCCATGCCCTGCACGCTCCTTTTCTCTTTTCATATGCAGACGAGGGTTGAAGCCAACTTTGACCCACTGCTTGGATGACATCACCATATTCAAATCCATCTGCTGCAGGCCATCCCCCAGGAATGCTTGCACTAGTTGTTGCATTTGGTTTGTTGTTTGGGGGTGCTTCAGTATTAGGCAGCCTTCTGCCACCCCATGTTCATCTGAAAATATGTGTTCTCCCTGCAGTTGTTGTCCCCAGATGAGAGTTCCCTTGTGCTGCCTCAGTTGAATCTCCTTTACTTGACAGAGATGTGCCTGAGCAGCGGCCCTCCCCAGCCCTATCCCAAATCATACTTATTTTGCATAGGAGATACTATTGTCATGAAGATTGTTCTCCCAGGGTGAGGTTCATTCATTGCATTCTGGGTATGCTGACCCCTGTGATTTCCCCAAATGTGGGAAACTCGACTGCATTATTTGTGGTAGTGGTGGACTGTGTTTGTGCTTTCCTCTGGTCAGCTCTGGTAAAAGTCAGATTTCTTTGTCTCAGATCTTCCTCTAGCCTTGTTCTTCTTTTGAGAGTTCCCTTGTGCTGCCTCAGTTGGATCTCCTTCACTTGAAAGGTAGTGCCCGAGCAGCGACCCTCCCCAGCTCTAGCCCAACTCCTACTAACCTGCCAGGTGAGATACTATGATCATGAAGGTGCTTCTCCCAGGGCAAGGCTCACCCATTGCACTCTGGGAGTGCTGTCCCTTGCGATTTCCCCAAATGTGGGAAACTTGACTGCATAATTTGTGTTTCCCCTGGACGGCTCTCGTATAATTCAGATCTCTTTGTCTCAGGTCTCTCTCCAGCCTAGTATGCTGTCTGTTTCCACTTCTCTTTTCTTGAGCCCCTCCCTTCTATAACCTTGTGAACTATCCTGACTTCTCCTCCCGTCTGCTTACTTTGTGCCTTCCAATGCACAATGCAAACTACAGGTAGTGCTGCAGGGCCCACACCCTTTTACTTGCCTTACAGAGCAGCTCTGGAGCTGTTACAGTACCCAGCTGCTGCAAGAAATCAGCTTGAATGCTTCAGGGGCTGGGGCATGGCCAACATGAGCCCCACACCGAAGGAGGGTGGGGGTGTTTAATGCGAACTAGGGGTCATCCAAGCGTCGCAAAAGGCCGCCATGCCCTGCATATCCCTTTTCTCTTTTCATAAGCAGACGAGGGTTGAAGCCAACTTTGACCCACTGCTTGGATGACATCACTTGCTGCCTTTCCAATGAAGCAAGTTTAATTTAGTAATAGGTGAAAAACCATCCCTACAAAGGTGTTAATCAGATACTTGGCTTTGTGGACACTTTTCAGAGAACAAATTTGTTAGCATAAAAATAAAGCCAGAAAATGAAGAGCTGTTTAATCACTCAATTGGATTTTTCTGCAAGCGTATTTCTTTTTCTCTGCAACCCACTGCTAAGTTGTGCTTCCTAGCTGTTCTTTTATAAAATCACTTAATCAAATCTAACTCTGATTACATCAGAGAAGGCCAGGTACCCTACACCATAAGAGGGGGTTTGAAATTTTGACTTGTCTACTTAAAGATCACCAAAATCTGATAACAAGGTAAATTACGTCCCTGGGTAGGATTGAACCACCAACCTTTTGGTTAATAACCGAACACGCTAACTGATTGCGCCACAGAGACACATTGCAAAAGTATATACTGACAAAGGCTAATAAGCATTCATCTAGAACGTTTCCTAGAAAAACTTTAAAAAGTCAATAATCTGGAGAGTTTTTGTAAGATGTTTCTTCCATCAACCAATGAAGAAACACATTGGTACTTTCCCATGATGAGTGAGTGCTTCAGGATCTCTTGCACTTACATGTGCAGCAGAGTACTGCAATGGAAGCATGCTGGGCCCATAACCCAGAGGTAGGCAGATTGAAACTATCCTCTGCTATATGCATTTTTTTTTGTTAATTAAAGTAATCCAAAACTGGGATTGATATTTTTGCTCTTTTATTTTTACTTAAAGTACAATAACTTTTATTATTTTAATTTGTTTTAATAGTATATTGACAGTATTGTTTTCTTTCAAAAATCCACTTAATTTTCTTTACCCTATTATTCAAATGGTAATTGACAAAAACAAACTACATTGTCACCAGAAGAGCAATACAAAATGTACAAGTGATATATTAAAATCATCTTTCCAGCTTGAATTTCAATGATGCATTGGGGCAACGATTTTGTGAGAAACCTCTTCACCCTTAAATAAAGATTTTCTTAATTCCTTACCTGTGTGCTAATTAGATATCACCTTGTTTTCACATTAAACAGACTTCCACATGAGAAAGCAGCAAGGATGCAGTGGCGTTAATGTTTCCTGGTGTCAACCTGTATTATTTCAGTAGATATTGAAATGAGGATGCATCTTGCTGCCTTTCCAATGAAGCATGTTTAATTTAGTAATAGGTGAAAAACCATCCCTACAAAGGTGTTAATCAGATACTTGGCTTTGTGGACTCTTTTCAGAGAACAAATTTGTTAGCATAAAAATAAAGCCAGAAAATGAAGAGCTGTTTAATCACTCAATTGGATTTTTCTGCCAGCATATTTCTTTTTCTCTGCAACCCACTGCTAAATTGTGCTTCCTAGCTGTTTTTTTTTATAAAATCACTTAATCAAATCTAACTCTGATTACATCAGAGTAGGCCAGGTACCCTACACCATAAGAGAGGGTTTGACATTTTGACTTGTCTACTTAAATATCACCAAAATCTGATCACAAGGTCAATTACGTCCCTGGGTGGGATTGAACCACCAACTTTTTGGTTAATAGCCGTACACACTAACTGATTGCGCTACAGCGACACTTTGCAAAACTACATACTGACAAAGGCTAATAAGCATTCATCTAGAACGTTTCCTAGAAAAACTTTAAATAGTCAATAATCTGGAGAGTTTTTGTAAGATGTCTCTTCCATCAACCAATGAAGAAACACATTGGTACTTTCCCATGATGAGTGAGTGCTTCAGGATCTCTTGCACTTACATGTGCAGCAGAGTACTGTAATGGAAGCATGCTGGGTCCATAACCCAGAGGTAGGCAGATTGAAATTATCCTCTGCTATATGCATTTTTTTTTGTTAATTAAAGTAATCCAAAACTGGGATTGATATTTTTGCTCTTTTTATTTTACTTAAAGTACAATAACTTTTACCTTTTTAATTTGTTTTAATAGTATATAGACAGTATTGTTTTCTTTCAAAAATCCACTTAATTTTCTTTACCCGATTATTAAAATGGTAATTGACAAAAACAAACTACATTGTCACCAGAAGAGCAATACAAAATGTACAAGTGATATATTAAAATCATCTTTCCAGCTTGAATTTCAATGATGCATTGGGGCAACGATTTTGTGAGAAACATCTTACCATTAAATAAAGAATTTCTTAATTCCTTACCTGTGTGCTAATTAGATATCACCTTGTTTTCACATTAAACAGACTTCCACATGAGAAAGCAGCAAGGATGCAGTGGCGTTAATGTTTCCTGGTGTCAACCTGTATTATTTCAGTAGATCTTGAAATGAGGATGCATCTTGCTGCCTTTCCAATGAAGCATTTTTAATTTAGTAATAGGTGAAAAACCATCCCTACAAAGGTGTTAATCAGATACTTGTCTTTGTGGACTCTTTTCAGAGAACAAATTTGTTAGCATAAAAATAAAGTCAGAAAATGAAGAGCTGTTTAATCACTCAATTGGATTTTTCTGCCAGCATATTTCTTTTTCTCTGCAACCCACTGCTAAATTGTGCTTCCTAGCTGTTTTTTTTATAAAATCACTTAATCAAATCTAACTCTGATTACATCAGAGTAGGCCAGGTACCCTACACCATAAGAGAGGGTTTGAAATTTTGACTTGTCTACTTAAATATCACCAAAATCTGATCACAAGGTCAATTACGTCCCTGGGTGGGATTGAACCACCAACTTTTTGGTTAATAGCCGTACACACTAACTGATTGCGCTACAGCGACACTTTGCAAAAGTACATACTGACAAAGGCTAATAAGCATTCATCTAGAACGTTTCCTAGAAAAACTTTAAATAGTCAATAATCTGGAGAGTTTTTGTAAGATGTTTCTTCCATCAACCAATGAAGAAACACATTGGTACTTTCCCATGATGAGTGAGTGCTTCAGGATCTCTTGCACTTACATGTGCAGCAGAGTACTGTAATGGAAGCATGCTGGGTCCATAACCCAGAGGTAGGCAGATTGAAATTATCCTCTGCTATATGCATTTTTTTTTGTTAATTAAAGTAATCCAAAACTGGGATTGATATTTTTGCTCTTTTTATTTTACTTAAAGTACAATAACTTTTACCTTTTTAATTTGTTTTAATAGTATATAGACAGTATTGTTTTCTTTCAAAAATCCACTTAATTTTCTTTACCCGATTATTAAAATGGTAATTGACAAAAACAAACTACATTGTCACCAGAAGAGCAATACAAAATGTACAAGTGATATATTAAAATCATCTTTCCAGCTTGAATTTCAATGATGCATTGGGGCAACGATTTTGTGAGAAACATCTTACCCTTAAATAAAGATTTTCTTAATTCCTTACCTGTGTGCTAATTAGATATCACCTTGTTTTCACATTAAACAGACTTCCACATGAGAAAGCAGCAAGGATGCAGTGGCGTTAATGTTTCCTGGTGTCAACCTGTATTATTTCAGTAGATATTGAAATGAGGATGCATCTTGCTGCCTTTCCAATGAAGCAAGTTTAATTTAGTAATAGGTGAAAAACCATCCCTACAAAGATGTTAATCCGATACTTGGCTTTGTGGACACTTTTCAGAGAACAAATTAGTTAGCATAAAAATAAAGCCAGAAAATGAAGAGCTGTTTAATCACTCAATTGGATTTTTCTGCCAGCATATTTCATTTTCTCTGCAACCCACTGCTAAATTGTGCTTCCTAGCTGTTTTTTGATAAAATCACTTAATCAAATCTAACTCTGATTACATCAGAGTAGGCCAGGTACCCTACACCATAAGAGGGGGTTTGAAATTTTGACTTGTCTACTTAAAGATCACCAAAATCTGATGACAAGGTCAATAACATCCCTGGGTGGGATTGAACCACCAACCCTTTGGTTAATAACCAAACACACTAACCGATTGCACCACAGAGACACTTTGCAAAAGTACATACTGACAAAGGCTAATAAGCATTCATCTAGAACGTTTCCTAGAAAACTTTAAAAAGTCAATAATCTGGAGAGTTTTGTAAGATGTTTCTTCCATCAACCAATGAAGAAACGCATTGGTACTTTCCCATGATGAGTGAGTGCTTCAGGATCTCTTGCACTTACATGTGCAGCAGAGTACTGCAATTGAAGCATGCTGGGCCCCTTAACCCAGAGGTAGGCAGATTGAAACTATCCTCTGCTATATGCATTTTTTTTTTGTTAATTAAAGTAATCCAAAACTGGGATTGATATTTTTGCTCTTTTATTTTTACTTAAAGTACAATAACTTTTACCATTTTAATTTGTTTTAATAGTATATTGACAGTATTGTTTTCTTTCAAAAATCCACTTAATTTTCTTTACCCTATTATTAAAATGGTAATTGACAAAAACAAACTACATTGTCACCAGAAGAGCAATACAAAATGTACAAGTGATATATTAAAATCATCTTTCCAGCTTGAATTTCAATGATGCATTGGGGCAACGATTTTGTGAGAAACATCTTCACCCTTAAATAAAGATTTTCTTAATTCCTTACCTGTGTGCTAATTAGATATCACCTTGTTTTCACATTAAACAGACTTCCACATGAGAAAGCAGCAAGGATGCAGTGGCGTTAATGTTTCCTGGTGTCAACCTGTATTATTTCAGTAGATATTGAAATGAGGATGCATCTTGCTGCCTTTCCAATGAAGCAAGTTTAATTTAGTAATAGGTGAAAAACCATCCCTACAAAGATGTTAATCAGATACTTGGCTTTGTGGACACTTTTCAGAGAACAAATTTGTTAGCATAAAAATAAAGCCAGAAAATGAAGAGCTGTTTAATCACTCAATTGGATTTTTTTGCCAGCATATTTCTTTTTCTCTGCAAACCACTGCTAAATTGTGCTTCCTAGCTGTTTTTATAAAATCACTGAATCAAATCTAACTCTGATTACATCAGAGAAGGCCAGGTACCCTACACCATAACAGGGGTTTTTGAAATTTTGACTTGTCTACTTAAAGATCACCAAAATCTGATAACAAGGTCAATTACATCCCTGGGTGGGATTGAACCACCAACCTTTTGGTTAATAGCCGTACACACTAACTGATTGCGCCACAGCGACACTTTGCAAAAGTACATACTGACAAAGGCTAATAAGCATTCATCTAGAACGTTTCCTAGAAAAACTTTAAATAGTCAATAATCTGGAGAGTTTTTGTAAGATGTTTCTTCCATCAACCAATGAAGAAACACATTGGTACTTTCCCATGATGAGTGAGTGCTTCAGGATCTCTTGCAATTACATGTGCAGCAGAGTACTGTAATGGAAGCATGCTGGGTCCATAGCCCAGAGGTAAGCAGATTGAAACTATCCTCTGCTATATGCGTTTTTTTTTGTTAATTCAAGTAATCCAAAACTGGGATTGATATTTTTGCTCTTTTATTTTTACTTAAAGTACAATAACTTTTACCATTTTCATTTGTTTTAGTGCAAATGGCATATCAGCAGTCAGCACTAACTGGTGACATGCCATTTGTACAAGTAAGCCATGTGTGACTAATATATAAACATGCTTTATTAAATAACACCTCAAACTATCATACCCAGGATTCAAACCTATAACCTGTTGAATTTTAATCAAACACCCTACCCATGGAGCTACTTGATCCTACATCTTTTCTAACCTCCAAAAACAGATTCAGTTGCATTTTCCAGCGTGTTTTGTTTGCGCCTTTGCAAATGTCTTACATCGACAAACTTATTTAGTACTATTTTGCAAATAGGGTTACATTGTCGCAACATTGTGTTCCCTAATTGCTTGATTTTTTAAATGCAACAATTGATAAAGACACCTGATAATTGCTCTGTGGAGTCTTATTTTGTGTTTTGTGTTTAGTCTTTAGATCTGAATTTGAATGTACTTGTGAACTAACTTAATTTCCTACTTCTAAATTCATTCCTAAATTCACTACTTACATGAATCCTGTAGTTGGGCATTTTGGGACTTCGATTGTGGGCATTGTTTTGTGTCCAGACCAGCAGCAGGTGGTGTGCATTTGCTGGAAAGGCATCGAAGACCTCCGATATGCTGCATCTCCTGATGTGTGTCTCCCTCAAGTGGCTGTCAGCAAATGCCTGCTAGACACCCCATTCCAAGCTGATTGTGACATCATGGAACATGCATCATAGAACAGGCATGCTAAAACATGGGTCTTCAACCTGCGACCCTCCATCTGCTGTGGAACTATACATCCCAGCATGCCCTGCCTCAGTTTTAGCATACCTTAATAGCAAAACTGTGGCAGGGCATGCTGGGATGTGTAGTTTCACAGCAGCTGGAGGGCCACAGGATGAAGACCCATGTGCTAGAGCCAAGCCGCAGGTACATTGAATGCTAGCAAGCTGAATATTTAAATCCTTTTTGTTCCGCAGCATTCCAATGCGGAAGATTCCATGGAACCAGAGATCCTTCCATTGAGAAGGACATGCTGCCTGGATGACTACACTGTGCAAATTAAATCACGGAGCCAGTTGGCTTGTGGGTGGCTCTGGTGACTGGGTGGTTGGGTGGGTGGTGTGTCGGAAGTGGAGCGCATGCAAATGATTGTGTATCATCCAGCTAGTGAGAGAGAAAACTCATGCAGGAGTGTGCCTGCTTGTCAGTGGGTTATGCACCTTGCCAGACGTTAAATCTACATAGAGCAGCTGGAGGGGACAAGAGCAGGTTTGCAAAATATAGATAGAAGAGCATATATGCTGGCGCATTCTCCATGATTGTGTCAGCTTATGTTTTGGTGCACTGCACTTTCCTCCACTAAGTTTTAGCCATTTTTGTTAAGCTCAAGTGTAGTTTCTTCTCGGCCTTTTGGCTGTGATCTTGTATCGTGGTTGAAGGGTCTGCTGGAGGGAGGGATTGTTTTCTTCATTGGCGAAAGACCAAAGATATTCCAGGATGGAAGGCTTGGGAACACTATCTGTTTTTCAGTTGTGGAAGAGCACAGAGGTCGGATTGGACTACATTCTATAGTAAAGGATATCTTTCTATTTATTGACCCTCCCCTTATATGTGTCTGTGTTACAATAAAGCTTCGGTTTTGTGAATCCCTCACCCTCTTACACTCCACACCCATAGCCTTATTAACTGTTGTATTATTGTATAGTTTAAATGTATAGTGCAGTTCATGATTTATAGTGTAGACTGGCCTGTGCTGTAGTTCTTGAACTGTACTATACCGTCAGCATTTGTATTGTGTTTTGGCTGTGCTGCAACACTGTATTTATGTGTGCAATGTTTATGTATGTTTTTTTTTATGTCAATAAAGACTGCTTTTTCAAGCCAATATCTGAAAACAATCAATGTTTATCTTTGATGGCAATAAAAGTGGTATGATATTTGATGCTTTTGAAATCCAATATCTGATATGTCCCCTATCTGGGAACCATATATTAAATGGCTTTTCAGAAAAGGGAGATGGGAGAAGAGCTTTCAGTACTTGTAGGACCGATGCACATAAAGAAGCAAAAAAACATACATAAACATTACACACATAAGTACCGCGTTGCGGCACAGCCAAAACACAATAGAAATGCTGACGGTATAGTACAGTTCAAGAACTACAGCACAGGCCAGCCTACACTATAAATCATGAACTGCACTATACATTTAAACTGTACAATAATACAACAGTTAATAAGGCTATGGGTGTGGAGTGTAAGAGGGTGAGGGAATCACAAGCCCGAAGCTTTATTGAAAGACTGACACATATAAGGGGAGGATTAATACATAGAAAGACATCCTTTACTATAGAATGTAGTTCAATCCGGTCTTTCAACTCTTCCACAATTGAAAAACGGATAGTGTTCCCAAGCCTTCCATCCTGGAATATCTTTGGTCTTTCGCCAATGAAGAAAGCAATCCCTCCCTCCAGCAGACCCTTCAACCACAATACAAGATCACAGCCAAAAGGCCGAGAAGCAACTACACTTGAGCTTAACAAAAATGGCTAAAACTTAGTGGAGGAAAGTGCAGTGCACCAAAACATAAGCTGACACAATCATGGAGAATGCGCCAGCATATATGCTCTTCTATCTATATTTTGCAAACCTGCTCTTGTCCCCTCCAGCTGCTCTATGTAGATTTAACGTCTGGCAAGGTGCATAACCCACTGACAAGCAGGCACACTCCTGCATGAGTTTTCACTCTCACTAGCTGGATGATACACAATCATTTGCATGTGCTCCACCTCCGACACACCACCCACCCAACCACCCAGTCACCAGAGCCACCCACAAACCAACTGGCTCCGTGATTTAATTTGCACAGTGTAGTCATCCAGGCAGCATGTCCTTCTCAATGGAAGGATCTCTGGTTCCATGGAATCTTCCGCATTGGAATGCTGCGGAACAAAAAGGATTTAAATATTCAGCTTGCTAGCATTCAATGTACCTGCGGCTTGGCTCTAGCACATGGGTCTTCATCCTGTGGCCCTCCAGCTGCTGTGAAACTACACATCCCAGCATGCCCTGCCACAGTTTTGCTATAAGGTATGCTAAAACTAAGGCAGGGCATGCTGGGATGTGTAGTTCCACAGCAGTTGGAGGGTCGCAGGTTGAAGACCCATGTTTTAGCATGCCTGTTCTATGATGCATGTTCCGTGATGTCACAATCAGCTTGGAATGGGGTGTCTAGCAGGCATTTGCTGACAGCCACTTGAGGGAGACACACATCAGGAGATGCAGCATATCGGAGGTCTTCGATGCCTTTCCAGCAAATGCACACCACCTGCTGCTGGTCTGGACACAAAACAATGCCCACAATCGAAGTCCCAAAATGCCCAACTACAGGATTCATGTAAGTAGTGAATTTAGGAATGAATTTAGAAGTAGGAAATTAAGTTAGTTCACAAGTACATTCAAATTCAGATCTAAAGTCTAGGTAGGCCTCACGTCCTGGCAGCCGCCAGCATTTAAAAATGCCTTGATTAGAGGTACGGAATTAAATGTAGATAAGAAGAAGACACAAAATAAGACTCCGCAGAGCAGTTATCAGGTGTTTTTATCAATTGTTGCATTTAAAAAATCAAGCAATTAGGGAACACAATGTTGCAACAATGTAACCCTATTTGCAAAATAGTACTAAATAAGTTTGTCGATGTAAGACATTTGCAAAGGCGCATCCAAAACACGCTGGAAAATGCAACTGAATCTGTGTTTGGAGGCTAGAATAGGAAATGTGCATCGGTCCTACAAGTACTGAAAGCTCTTCTCCCATCTCCCTTTTCTGAAAAGCCATTTAATATATGGTTCCCAGATAGGGGACATATCAGATATTGCCTTTCAAAAGCAGCAAATATCATACCACTTCTATTGCCATCAAAGATAAACATTGATTGTTTTCAGATATTGGATTGAAAAAGCAGTCTTTATTGACATAAAGAAGCCATAAAACATACATAAACATTACACACATAAGTACTGTGTTGCAGCACAGCCAAAACACAATACAAATGCTGTCGGTATAGTACAGTTCAAGAACTACAGCACAGGTCAGCCTACACTATAAATCATGAACTGCACTATACATTTAAACAATACAATAGTTAATAAGGCTATGGGTGTGGAGTGTAAGAGGGTGACGGAATCACAAGCCCAAAGCTTTATTGAAAGACAGACACATATAAAGGGAGGATTAATAAATACAAAGATACCCTTTACTATAGAATGTAGTCCAATCCGGTCTTTCAACTCTTCCACAACTGAAAAACGGATAGTGTTCCCAAGCCTTCCATCCTGGAATATCTTCAGTCTCTCGCCAATGAAGAAAACAATCCCTCCAGCAGACTCTTCAACCACAATACAATATCACAGCCAAAAGAGCGAGAAGCAACTACACTTGCGTTTAAACAAAATGGCTAAAACTTAGTGGAGGAAAGTGCAGTGCACCAAAACATAAGCTGACACAATCATGGAGAATGCGCCAGCATATATGCTCTTCTGTCTATATTTTCCAAACCTGCTCTTGTCCCCTCCAGTTGCTCCATGTAGATTTGACGTCTGGCAAGGTGCATAACTCACTGACAAGCAGGCACACTCCTGCATGAGTTTTCTCTCTCACTAGCTGGATGATACACATTCATTTGCATGTGCTCCACCTCCGACACACCGCCCACCTAACCACCCAGTAACCAGAGCCACCCACAAGCCAACTGGCTCCGTGATTTAATTTGCACAGTGCAGTCATCCAGGCAGCATGTCCTTCTCAATGGAATAATCTCTGGTTCCATGGAATCTTCCACATTGGAATGCTGCGGAACAAAAAGGATTTAAACGTTCAGCTTGCTAGCATTCAATGTACCTGCGGTTTGGTTCTAGCACATGGGTCTTCATCCTGTGGCCCTCCAGCTGCTGTGAAACTACACATCCCAGCATGCCCTGCCACAGTTTTGCTATTAAGGTATGCTAAAACTGAGGCAGGGCATGCTGGGGTGTCTAGCATGCATTTGCTGACTGCCACTTGAGGCAGACACACATCAGGAGATGCAGCATATCGGAGGTCTTCGATGCCTTTCCAGCAAATGCACACCACCTGCTGCTGGTCTGGACACAAAACAATGCCCACAATTGAAGGCTCAAAATGCCCAACTACAGGATTAATGTAAGTAGTGAATTTAGGAATGAGTTTAGAAGTAGGAAATTAAGTTAGTTCACAAGTACATTCAAATTCAGATCTAAAGACTAGGTAGGCCTCACGTCCTGGCAGCACCCAGCATTTAAAAATGCCTTGATTATAGGTAGGGAATTAAATGTAGATAAGAAGTAGACACAAAAGAAGACTCCACAGAGCAATTATCAGGTGTCTTTATCAATTTTTGCATTTAAAAAATCAAGCAATTAGGGAACACAATGTTGCGACAATGTAACCCTATTTGCAAAATAGTACTAAATAAGTTTGTCGATGTAAGACATTTGCAAAGGCGCAAACAAAACACGCTGGAAAATGCAACTGAATCTGTTTTTGGAGGTTAGAATAGATGCAGGATCAAGTAGCTCAATGGGTAGGGTGTTTGATTAGAATTTAACAGGTTATAGGTTTGAATCCTGGGTATGATAGTTTGAGGTGTTATTTAATAAAGTATGTTTATATATTAGTCACACATGGCTTACTTGTACAAATGGCATGTCACCAGTTAGTGCTGACTGCTGATATGCCATTTACACAAACATGCCATGTGTGACTGTATATGCATTTAAGGAGGGCACCCCTGCAATACCACAAACCATTGAGTGTCAAGTATACTAGATATATCTTCATATCTCATGTGCTTTCTCTGAGATCAATCTTGTTATGCCCCTTCCCCACAAGGCATGCGCCTTTTGTCCATATTGCAAAAATGGGGGGGAGGGCATATAATTCTCTGTCACAGGGCACCAAAAAGTCTAGTTATGGCTCTGGTATGCATTATGTAATCTGGCAGACCATCTCTCCAACACTGGCTGGTTGGAATAGAAATCCGGTTATCTATGTGAGCAAATGACCATCAACGATTTACTCTCAAACACTAAAAAATGGACAAAAATGGTCCCCTAAACAAATTGGTTAAATTTTGGGTTTAACCAATTTGTGTAATGACCATTTTTGACCACTTTTCTAGTGTTTGGGAGCAAATGGTTAATTGACATTTGCTCCTATACATTACCAGATTTTCATTCCATCCATCCAGACTGGATAGATAGCCTGACAGATAATTGTGTAGTGTACGCCCAGGATAACTGTTAGTCATGCTTTATTTTATGGCGGCACATAAATGGGTGGACAGATCCAGGGCAAGCACTGCCCACTCATGCATAGTTGTCAACTGATGTGAAGTTCCAGGGGGCAATCTCAGTTATAAAGAGAAGTATCTGGAAATTGTCCCTAGTTAAAAAAAAAAAAATTTGATCAACTCCATTTATTTAGTATGATATCCCAGGTGATAGGATGCCGGCAGTCAGAACAACATACTTTATTAAATAACACATCTCAAACTACCATACCCAGGATTCAAACCTATAACCTGTTGAATTCTAATCAAACACCCTACCTATTGAGCTATTTGATCCTGCATAAAAATTGTGAACATTATATGAAGCTATTGGTACTTTGCAAAAAAAAAGAATCAGCATTACAACGCAGCAGATCCATGCAGTTTGCAGACACACACTACATGTATCTGCTCAGCCACAATGCTGATTATTTCTTCACAAAGTACAAGGTGAGCTCCAAACAGAATTCTCTAGCTTAGAATTATACCTTTCTTTGCCAAACCTAGAAGTCGGGCCCCCCACCCTGGGATCCCCCAGAGGGAGGCCTGCACCGTCATGCGGCAGGCTTGTCCGTTTTGGAAGCAGGCTGATGGGCAGCCCAGGATTGCTTCAGTCTGGGCTTGGCAGGTCTGGAAACATGAGCTTGCTTTGGGTATGCCTGACCTTGGGTACGCTTTACCTGGAGGATGAAAGGGCCAAGAAAAGTACTTTTAGCCTTCTGCGTGGTAGGAGTCATACTAGGTAGGCAAGCTGTTTTAGCAGTAGCCAGATCAGCTACAATCTTATTGAGGTCTTCTCCAAAAGGAGATTCAACTGAGGCAGCACAAGGGAACTCTCATCTGGGGACAACAACTGCAGGGAGAACACATATTTTCAGATGAACATGGTAGGGCAGAAGGCTGCCTAATACTGAAGCACCCCCAAACAACAAATCAAATGCAACTTACTTGACAGAGATGTGCCTGAGCAACGGCCCTCCCCAGCCCTATCCCAAATCATACTTATTTTGCATAGGAGATACCATGGTCATGAAGATTGTTCTCCCAGGGTTAGGTTCATTCATTGCATTCTGGGTATGCTGACCCCTGTGATTTCCCCAAATGTGGGAAACTCGACTGCATTATTTGTGGTAGTGGGGGACTGTGTTTGTGCTTTCCTCTGGTCAGCTCTGGTAAAAGTCAGATTTCTTTGTCTCAGATCTTCCTCTAGCCTTGTTCTTCTTTCGAGAGTTCCCTTGTGCTGCCTCAGTTGGATCTCCTTCACTTGACAGGGGGGTGCCCGAGCAGCGACCCTCCCCAGCTCTAGCCCAACTCCTACTTAGTTGCCAGGTGAGATACTATGATCATGAAGTTGCTTCTCCCAGGGCAAGGCTCACCCATTGCACTCTGGGTGTGCTGCCCCTGCGATTTCCCCAAATGTGGGAAACTTGACTGCATAATTTGAGTTTTCCCTGGTCGGCTCTCATGTAATTCAGATCTCTTTGTCTCAGGTCTCTCTCCAGCCTAGTTTGCTGTCTGGTTCTACTTCTTTTTTCTTGAGCCCCTCCCTTCTATACCCTTGTGCACTATCCTGACTTCTCCTCCCGTCTGCTTACTTTATGCCTCCCAATGCACAATGCAAACTACGGGTAGTGCTGCAGGGCCCACACCCTTTTACTTGCTTTACAGAGCAGCTCTGGAGCTGTTACAGTGCCCAGCTGCTGCAAGAAATCAGCTTGAATGCTTCAGGGGCTGGGGAATGGCCAACATGAGCCCCACACCGAAGGAGGGTGGGGGTGCTTAATGCGAACTAGGGGTCATCCAAGCACCACAAAAGGCCTCCATGCCCTGCACGCTCCTTTTCTCTTTTCATATGCAGACGAGGGTTGAAGCCAACTTTGACCCACTGCTTGGATGACATCACCATATTCAAATCCATCTGCTGCAGGCCATCCCCCAGGAATGCTTGCACTAGTTGTTGCATTTGGTTTGTTGTTTGGGGGTGCTTCAGTATTAGGCAGCCTTCTGCCACCCCATGTTCATCTGAAAATATGTGTTCTCCCTGCAGTTGTTGTCCCCAGATGAGAGTTCCCTTGTGCTGCCTCAGTTGAATCTCCTTTACTTGACAGAGATGTGCCTGAGCAGCGGCCCTCCCCAGCCCTATCCCAAATCAAAAAAACACAAAAACTACCCACACAGGTGTGACCCTCTGTAGGAAATCAGTAGCGCTGTCCCCACCATTTATCGGAGATAATCAATAAATAATTAAAAAATGGCTAATTACTATTAAATTTTAAAACATATAAATCATATTTTATTAACATATATTGCTGCAGCAAAATTGACATACATAAAAATGCATATTGTGTATAGTGGATGCCTTTAATGTAAATGCTCCACATACACAAATGTATATACTTAATTACGTTTATTCTCTGAGGCTTGGATTTTAATAAGCTGACTTCAAAATGTCCACATAGATTAATGATAGACCAATGAGCTCGGCATTTACGGACACTGCTTGCATGAGTATGTCCTTAATTAATTAATGTCCCGAAAAAGATGTGTGCACACATATATCACTTTGAATGGATAGTTACCATGGGCGATAAGTTTTTCATTCACCTCTTTAGAACAGTCTGTTTAGGACCGTCCCAATTGGAAAGACTCCCTCTGCTGGTGCTTGTCCATTTACTGCAGAATATCTGGAGACAATATCCACGGGAATCCGTCCACAGTGCTCCGGCTCCCTCTGCTTGTGGCTAACCGCAATTGCAGGTGGACTGGCTGTTTTGTCGTAGCCAGAAGCCGGTGATCGTGTAAAACAAGCAGGAGGTGATAGTCACTGCCAGTAGGTCCTTCGAAAACGCGTTTCTCCGCCTTCCCAGTGCGTTCAGCGGCTTCCTCAGTTCGAATGACCATCATCCCAATGAACACTTTATATAGCCCCACTTATTTGAAATTCCCGCGGCCATTCGCGCATGCGCACTCAAACGTGCGTTCCAAGCCTCAGTCTCATTACAAACTTTAAATAGACTCCAGCGGCCATTTTAGCTGGTTAAAACACACGATCCAAGCCTCATTATCACACCCGGAAGTTGCATCCATCGTTCTTATTAACAATATCAGAATCAAGCCTCGTTTTAAAACATAATTATCTACAACTTCATATTCAATTATACTGAACTCTAATGCAATTTGCTCAACAAGATTACGTCACTTAGTTTAATCATAATTAATTTATCATGATTACAAGTAATCCATGTCTTATTTGACAACATCAGTACAAATATGACCGTATTTAAGAACAATATTAATACTAGTCAACACATCCTATTTTATTAGCACAGGTGATAAATATATTAAATATACTGCTCAACAGTATCATTACTCGGAAATAAAAGGGGACTAATTTTGATTATAATTTGTACTTTATAATTTATAATTTAGATCCCCACACGCCATCTTGTGGTTCAAATACATAATTACATTAAGATCGAAAATGACATCATTATAACAAATACTTTTGTTAAGGAGGTAGATCAAAACCGATATTTACATTACAAAAGTAGTCATTTACAACGATGGAAGGATAATATACCGAAGGGCCAGTTCCTTCGGATAAAAAGGAATTGTTCCACCAAAGAAGGAGCAAGAGAACAAATGGAATCTCTCTATGGGGCGTTTCTTACGCAGGGGTATCCAATATCTGTTCTTGACCAGGCTTGGAAGGAGGTGGAAAATATGGAAAGAGACCATTTATTGGATACCACCAGCAAAAATACTAGAAAGAAAAATAACAAAATGACGGATAGGACAACAATGTTTGTAACTAAGTATAATACTAGTGCATACAAGATCAAGAGGATAATTAAGAAGAACTTTTCTATTCTCAAGTTGGATGAGATGTTGAACTCCAATGTAGTCCTTAGTGAACAGGTAATATTTCGGAAGTCAGATAGTCTGAAGTCCGCACTAGCTCCAAGTTTTTTTAGGAGACCTGGGGAAAAATCCATGGCTCCAGATGCCCAAGGGGGACAAATAGATACATGGATACCCAAACCGCCATTAGGGTTCCATAAGTGTGGTAGACTAAACTGTACAACATGCAAACACACAAAAAAGAAAACCACACAATTTGTCTCATCTGTATCGGGAGAGAAATTCAATATAAAAAGTTTTCTGAATTGTAGATCCATGTATGTTATCTACGTCTTACAGTGTGGTTGTGGAGCACAGTACGTGGGGCGCACCACTCGGGCACTTCACGTTAGGTTCATGGAGCATAAAAGACAGATAGATAAAAAAGTAGGAAACACCTACCTATACCGCCATATTTTGGAATGCAATGGAGGGAAAAGTGATAATCTACAAATCATGGCAATTGAACAAGTGGCGGTAACCAGTAGAGGAGGTGATAGGTATAAAAGGTTATGTAAGAAAGAGGCTTTCTGGATCTTTAGCCTAAAAACCTTGATCCCGCAGGGTCTGAATGATACGGTTGAGTTAAATAAAATCTAAGTTCAAATGTTTAATATTTATAATATAAATATTTGATTTTTATAAATATCATTCTTGACATATAATATATGGGGGGGTGGGATAGGATATGGTTCCTTATGATGCTGGATTAAGGAGATGGAGATAACAGGATTATGTATAACAATACGAAGGGGTGTAATTATGTATTTGAACCACAAGATGGCGTGTGGGGATCTAAATTATAAATTATAAAGTACAAATTATAATCAAAATTAGTCCCCTTTTATTTCCGAGTAATGATACTGTTGAGCAGTATATTTAATATATTTATCACCTGTGCTAATAAAATAGGATGTGTTGACTAGTATTAATATTGTTCTTAAATACGGTCATATTTGTACTGATGTTGTCAAATAAGACATGGATTACTTGTAATCATGATAAATTAATTATGATTAAACTAAGTGACGTAATCTTGTTGAGCAAATTGCATTAGAGTTCAGTATAATTGAATATGAAGTTGTAGATAATTATGTTTTAAAACGAGGCTTGATTCTTATATTGTTAATAAGAACGATGGATGCAACTTCCGGGTGTGATAATGAGGCTTGGATCGTGTGTTTTAACCAGCTAAAATGGCCGCTGGAGTCTATTTAAA
The DNA here is from genome assembly GCF_028390025.1 of Pseudophryne corroboree. Classification (NCBI taxonomy): domain Eukaryota; kingdom Metazoa; phylum Chordata; class Amphibia; order Anura; family Myobatrachidae; genus Pseudophryne; species Pseudophryne corroboree. The sequence continues at coordinate 221,887 of NW_026969839.1, forward strand.
GTTTGTAATGAGACTGAGGCTTGGAACGCACGTTTGAGTGCGCATGCGCGAATGGCCGCGGGAATTTCAAATAAGTGGGGCTATATAAAGTGTTCATTGGGATGATGGTCATTCGAACTGAGGAAGCCGCTGAACGCACTGGGAAGGCGGAGAAACGTGTTTTCGAAGGACCTACTGGCAGTGACTATCACCTCCTGCTTGTTTTACACGATCACCGGCTTCTGGCTACGACAAAACAGCCAGTCCACCTGCAATTGCGGTTAGCCACCAGCAGAGGGAGCCGGAGCACTGTGGACGGATTCCCGTGGATATTGTCTCCAGATATTCTGCAGTAAATGGACAAGCACCAGCAGAGGGAGTCTTTCCAATTGGGACGGTCCTAAACAGACTGTTCTAAAGAGGTGAATGAAAAACTTATCGCCCATGGTAACTATCCATTCAAAGTGATATATGTGTGCACACATCTTTTTCGGGACATTAATTAATTAAGGACATACTCATGCAAGCAGTGTCCGTAAATGCCGAGCTCATTGGTCTATCATTAATCTATGTGGACATTTTGAAGTCAGCTTATTAAAATCCAAGCCTCAGAGAATAAACGTAATTAAGTATATACATTTGTGTATGTGGAGCATTTACATTAAAGGCATCCACTATACACAATATGCATTTTTATGTATGTCAATTTTGCTGCAGCAATATATGTTAATAAAATATGATTTATATGTTTTAAAATTTAATAGTAATTAGCCATTTTTTAATTATTTATTGATTATCTCCGATAAATGGTGGGGACAGCGCTACTGATTTCCTACAGAGGGTCACACCTGTGTGGGTAGTTTTTGTGTTTTTTTGTTCAATATAGGGATTGCAATTATCCCTGTATCAGGAGCAGCAGTCTCCGCCATTGTCTAAAATCTCCTTGATCCAGCGGGTACTGGCGCCGGAGAGTGTATACTTCTGTCCACACAAGGTTGGTGTGTGGGCGGTTGTGTACACATCCAGTATCATTTATTCTTTGATTTGATTGTCTTAGGTAATTGCATCTCGGGCAGCAGGTAACTTGGGGAACCATTGATATGGCAGCGCTTAAGTGCATAGCTGAACGATTGGAAAGACGCAATGTGTATTTAAGAGGGGGGGAAGATATACAAATTATGGAGAGGGATGAGAATTTGGAGGATATGCATGGTTTATTCAATAGACTAGAAAATCTATGTATAGAGGAAACAAGGCACTGGTGGGACCAGGTGTCCTTACAGAAATATTTAGATCAAGGTTTGATACCCAGGGGATTGAGGATTTTAAAGACCTCTACGTTTAAAGAGGACAAGCAGTTTTCAGAGGAATGGAATAAATTACTAGATAATTGTTCCATAAACCTTATGAAATTGCTTGTCAGATTTAGGGAAGACAAAGTTAGTGTGATACAGAAGGAAATTGAAAAGACCCAGGATTTGTTGAAATCTTTTTCTGAAGACGAAGGATTCAATGAAAGAGATCTGAGAGTAAATCGTAAGGTGGAGGATTTTGAAAAAACCTTAGTCTTCAGAAAAAACAACAAACGAAATCGGGATAAATTAGACTATCAAAAGGGAGAGGTTCACACTTACAATAGAAGGAGGGACAACATCTATGACCAAAAACCCTCTAAAAGGGAATTAGGACCCAGACAAAATCTTGAACATAGATTAGGTCATTACAGGGGACCAAGAACCCCAATTGATCGGAGAGATTCCAGGAGTTTTAGGAATCAGGATGAGGGGAATTGGGAACCAAATACCTATAGGAATAGGCATGATAATTTATTCCAACAAAATAGTGTCAAATCCCCAGCCCCATATTCCAAGTGGAGTAGAAGAGACTCTGGAAGGGATGATTGGGTAGATATGGGAGGGAAGAATAGGCAACAGTCGAACACCCATGGTGGCACAAATAATTTTTTGGAGGACAGCCACAGATTCCAAAACCGTCCACAAAGAAAGTACGAAGGAACAGGGTGGTCCGGAAAAAGGCAAAGAGAACAAGAGCCAGAGGAAAGAGAGGAAAAAAGAGTAGGTCAAGTAAAAAACATGAAATTAAAGTGAAGGGAAAAGGGGTTTTTAATTTGTCCTCAAAAAAGTTGGGTCCAGATCAACTGAGATTGCTTGAAAAGGGCTTAAACTTTGCTCCCGCCCAAAAACCCAACTTATTCGATCTATTCGTTGATCTTAATAGATATATCAGAACGCTAAGTAGAAAGCGATATTTCGCGATGAAAAATATGAAGAAAAAAGGTATTGAAGGTAATCCCATTATATTGGATCAGGATGACCAATTAATGGTTGATATATTAGAATCCTTGGCAGATGAATCAACGAATGAGTCGAATAAGGAGGACTATACTAAAATATTTGATGGTAATGGGACAAACAGATTTAAAAATAAGTCTGAGTTTTACCCGCTGACTTATAGAGGGCCCTATATTGAGAGCTTCTATAAGTCAACATTAGAACAATTTAGGGAGATGTGCCAAAAATCAGAGAAACAATCGTTAAAGGATAATTTGAGTACTAAGGAACGATCAGCACTTAAAATCTTGAGGGGGGATCCCTCCTTGACTATTAAACAAGCTGATAAAGGCGGTGGGATTGTGGTAATGGATACAGTGATGTACTTGGCGGAGGCCAATAGACAATTAAACAACGTCCACCTGTATTCAAGACTGACCCACAATCCCACCGCACAGTTTCAAAAGGAATTAAAAATCTTGCTAAATAGGGCAGTGGATTTAGGTGCTATATCCAGAGAAACTCAATGTTTTTTGTTTTCTGATAATCCGGTAATTCCCACGTATTATTGTCTTCCAAAAGTACATAAAACTTTAATTAACCCCCCGGGAAGACCCATTATTGCGGGGGTAGATTCATTGACCAGCAATTTATCTTTTTTTATAGACAGTTTTTTACAGGGTTATGTTGTCAAATTAAAATCACACATTAAGGACACTACACATTTTTTAAATTTAATTAAAAATATTAAATGGCAGTCAACTTATTGTTTTATCACATGTGATGTAGAATCATTATATTCTAACATTGAGCACCAGTTGGGGATTGAGGCAGTGGCATTTTATCTGTTAAGAGACCCTAATATAGGGGAAGAATTGCGGTGGTTGATTTTGGAGAGTATTAGATTTATACTCGAACATAATTATTTTATTTTTGATAAACGATATTATTTACAGACTAGGGGGACGGCCATGGGAACCAGGTTCGCTCCGAGTTTCGCCAACCTGTTTATGGGGCGGTTCGAGGAACAACATGTGTGGACCAGTGATCTCGGGGCGAGCCTGGTTCTTTATGGCCGTTTCATTGATGATTTATTTTTCATTTGGGAGGGGAGCACTGAATCAGCAGAAGAATTTGTTGCCAGTTTGAATTGCAATAATTATGGTTTGAAGTTTACGGGGTACTGCCACCCCACACAGGTCACTTTTTTGGATATAGCACTTAAGATCGAAAATGACATCATTATAACAAATACTTTTGTTAAGGAGGTAGATCAAAACCGATATTTACATTACAAAAGTAGTCATTTACAACGATGGAAGGATAATATACCGAAGGGCCAGTTCCTTCGGATAAAAAGGAATTGTTCCACCAAAGAAGGAGCAAGAGAACAAATGGAATCTCTCTATGGGGCGTTTCTTACGCAGGGGTATCCAATATCTGTTCTTGACCAGGCTTGGAAGGAGGTGGAAAATATGGAAAGAGACCATTTATTGGATACCACCAGCAAAAATACTAGAAAGAAAAATAACAAAATGACGGATAGGACAACAATGTTTGTAACTAAGTATAATACTAGTGCATACAAGATCAAGAGGATAATTAAGAAGAACTTTTCTATTCTCAAGTTGGATGAGATGTTGAACTCCAATGTAGTCCTTAGTGAACAGGTAATATTTCGGAAGTCAGATAGTCTGAAGTCCGCACTAGCTCCAAGTTTTTTTAGGAGACCTGGGGAAAAATCCATGGCTCCAGATGCCCAAGGGGGACAAATAGATACATGGATACCCAAACCGCCATTAGGGTTCCATAAGTGTGGTAGACTAAACTGTACAACATGCAAACACACAAAAAAGAAAACCACACAATTTGTCTCATCTGTATCGGGAGAGAAATTCAATATAAAAAGTTTTCTGAATTGTAGATCCATGTATGTTATCTACGTCTTACAGTGTGGTTGTGGAGCACAGTACGTGGGGCGCACCACTCGGGCACTTCACGTTAGGTTCATGGAGCATAAAAGACAGATAGATAAAAAAGTAGGAAACACCTACCTATACCGCCATATTTTGGAATGCAATGGAGGGAAAAGTGATAATCTACAAATCATGGCAATTGAACAAGTGGCGGTAACCAGTAGAGGAGGTGATAGGTATAAAAGGTTATGTAAGAAAGAGGCTTTCTGGATCTTTAGCCTAAAAACCTTGATCCCGCAGGGTCTGAATGATACGGTTGAGTTAAATAAAATCTAAGTTCAAATGTTTAATATTTATAATATAAATATTTGATTTTTATAAATATCATTCTTGACATATAATATATGGGGGGGTGGGATAGGATATGGTTCCTTATGATGCTGGATTAAGGAGATGGAGATAACAGGATTATGTATAACAATACGAAGGGGTGTAATTATGTATTTGAACCACAAGATGGCGTGTGGGGATCTAAATTATAAATTATAAAGTACAAATTATAATCAAAATTAGTCCCCTTTTATTTCCGAGTAATGATACTGTTGAGCAGTATATTTAATATATTTATCACCTGTGCTAATAAAATAGGATGTGTTGACTAGTATTAATATTGTTCTTAAATACGGTCATATTTGTACTGATGTTGTCAAATAAGACATGGATTACTTGTAATCATGATAAATTAATTATGATTAAACTAAGTGACGTAATCTTGTTGAGCAAATTGCATTAGAGTTCAGTATAATTGAATATGAAGTTGTAGATAATTATGTTTTAAAACGAGGCTTGATTCTAATATTGTTAATAAGAACGATGGATGCAACTTCCGGGTGTGATAATGAGGCTTGGATCGTGTGTTTTAACCAGCTAAAATGGCCGCTGGAGTCTATTTAAAGTTTGTAATGAGACTGAGGCTTGGAACGCACGTTTGAGTGCGCATGCGCGAATGGCCGCGGGAATTTCAAATAAGTGGGGCTATATAAAGTGTTCATTGGGATGATGGTCATTCGAACTGAGGAAGCCGCTGAACGCACTGGGAAGGCGGAGAAACGCGTTTTCGAAGGACCTACTGGCAGTGACTATCACCTCCTGCTTGTTTTACACGATCACCGGCTTCTGGCTACGACAAAACAGCCAGTCCACCTGCAATTGCGGTTAGCCACCAGCAGAGGGAGCCGGAGCACTGTGGACGGATTCCCGTGGATATTGTCTCCAGATATTCTGCAGTAAATGGACAAGCACCAGCAGAGGGAGTCTTTCCAATTGGGACGGTCCTAAACAGACTGTTCTAAAGAGGTGAATGAAAAACTTATCGCCCATGGTAACTATCCATTCAAAGTGATATATGTGTGCACACATCTTTTTCGGGACATTAATTAATTAAGGACATACTCATGCAAGCAGTGTCCGTAAATGCCGAGCTCATTGGTCTATCATTAATCTATGTGGACATTTTGAAGTCAGCTTATTAAAATCCAAGCCTCAGAGAATAAACGTAATTAAGTATATACATTTGTGTATGTGGAGCATTTACATTAAAGGCATCCACTATACACAATATGCATTTTTATGTATGTCAATTTTGCTGCAGCAATATATGTTAATAAAATATGATTTATATGTTTTAAAATTTAATAGTAATTAGCCATTTTTTAATTATTTAATGATTATCTCCGATAAATGGTGGGGACAGCGCTACTGATTTCCTACAGAGGGTCACACCTGTGTGGGTAGTTTTTGTGTTTTTTTGTTCAATATAGGGATTGCAATTATCCCTGTATCAGGAGCAGCAGTCTCCGCCATTGTCTAAAATCTCCTTGATCCAGCGGGTACTGGCGCCGGAGAGTGTATACTTCTGTCCACACAAGGTTGGTGTGTGGGCGGTTGTGTACACATCCAGTATCATCTATCCCAAATCATACTTATTTTGCATAGGAGATACTATTGTCATGAAGATTGTTCTCCCAGGGTGAGGTTCATTCATTGCATTCTGGGTATGCTGACCCCTGTGATTTCCCCAAATGTGGGAAACTCGACTGCATTATTTGTGGTAGTGGTGGACTGTGTTTGTGCTTTCCTCTGGTCAGCTCTGGTAAAAGTCAGATTTCTTTGTCTCAGATCTTCCTCTAGCCTTGTTCTTCTTTTGAGAGTTCCCTTGTGCTGCCTCAGTTGGATCTCCTTCACTTGAAAGGTAGTGCCCGAGCAGCGACCCTCCCCAGCTCTAGCCCAACTCCTACTAACCTGCCAGGTGAGATACTATGATCATGAAGGTGCTTCTCCCAGGGCAAGGCTCACCCATTGCACTCTGGGTGTGCTGCCCCTTGCGATTTCCCCAAATGTGGGAAACTTGACTGCATAATTTGTGTTTCCCCTGGACGGCTCTCGTATAATTCAGATCTCTTTGTCTCAGGTCTCTCTCCAGCCTAGTATGCTGTCTGTTTCCACTTCTCTTTTCTTGAGCCCATCCCTTCTATAACATTGTGCACTATCCTGACTTCTCCTCCCGTCTGCTTACTTTGTGCCTTCCAATGCACAATGCAAACTACAGGTAGTGCTGCAGGGCCCACACCCTTTTACTTGCCTTACAGAGCAGCTCTGGAGCTGTTACAGTACCCAGCTGCTGCAAGAAATCAGCTTGAATGCTTTAGGGGCTGGGGCATGGCCAACATGAGCCCCACACCGAAGGAGGGTGGGGGTGTTTATTGCGAACTAGGGGTCATCCAAGCGTCGCAAAAGGCCGCCATGCCCTGCATATCCCTTTTCTCTTTTCATAAGCAGACGAGGGATGAAGCCAACTTTGACCCACTGCTTGGATGACATCACTTGCTGCCTTTCCAATGAAGCAAGTTTAATTTAGTAATAGGTGAAAAACCATCCCTACAAAGGTGTTAATCAGATACTTGGCTTTGTGGACACTTTTCAGAGAACAAATTTGTTAGCATAAAAATAAAGCCAGAAAATGAAGAGCTGTTTAATCACTCAATTGGATTTTTCTGCAAGCGTATTTCTTTTTCTCTGCAACCCACTGCTAAGTTGTGCTTCCTAGCTGTTCTTTTATAAAATCACTTAATCAAATCTAACTCTGATTACATCAGAGAAGGCCAGGTACCCTACACCATAAGAGGGGGTTTGAAATTTTGACTTGTCTACTTAAAGATCACCAAAATCTGATAACAAAGTAAATTACGTCCCTGGGTAGGATTGAACCACCAACCTTTTGGTTAATAACCGAACACGCTAACTGATTGCGCCACAGAGACACATTGCAAAAGCATATACTGACAAAGGCTAATAAGCATTCATCTAGAACGTTTCCTAGAAAAACTTTAAAAAGTCAATAATCTGGAGAGTTTTTGTAAGATGTTTCTTCCATCAACCAATGAAGAAACACATTGGTACTTTCCCATGATGAGTGAGTGCTTCAGGATCTCTTGCACTTACATGTGCAGCAGAGTACTGCAATGGAAGCATGCTGGGCCCATAACCCAGAGGTAGGCAGATTGAAACTATCCTCTGCTATATGCATTTTTTTTTTGTTAATTAAAGTAATCCAAAACTGGGATTGATATTTTTGCTCTTTTATTTTTACTTAAAGTACAATAACTTTTATTATTTTAATTTGTTTTAATAGTATATTGACAGTATTGTTTTCTTTCAAAAATCCACTTAATTTTCTTTACCCTATTATTCAAATGGTAATTGACAAAAACAAACTACATTGTCACCAGAAGAGCAATACAAAATGTACAAGTGATATATTAAAATCATCTTTCCAGCTTGAATTTCAATGATGCATTGGGGCAACGATTTTGTGAGAAACCTCTTCACCCTTAAATAAAGATTTTCTTAATTCCTTACCTGTGTGCTAATTAGATATCACCTTGTTTTCACATTAAACAGACTTCCACATGAGAAAGCAGCAAGGATGCAGTGGCGTTAATGTTTCCTGGTGTCAACCTGTATTATTTCAGTAGATATTGAAATGAGGATGCATCTTGCTGCCTTTCCAATGAAGCATGTTTAATTTAGTAATAGGTGAAAAACCATCCCTACAAAGGTGTTAATCAGATACTTGGCTTTGTGGACTCTTTTCAGAGAACAAATTTGTTAGCATAAAAATAAAGCCAGAAAATGAAGAGCTGTTTAATCACTCAATTGGATTTTTCTGCCAGCATATTTCTTTTTCTCTGCAACCCACTGCTAAATTGTGCTTCCTAGCTGTTTTTTTTATAAAATCACTTAATCAAATCTAACTGATTACATCAGAGTAGGCCAGGTACCCTACACTATAAGAGAGGGTTTGAAATTTTGACTTGTCTACTTAAATATCACCAAAATCTGATCACAAGGTCAATTACGTCCCTGGGTGGGATTGAACCACCAACTTTTTGGTTAATAGCCGTACACACTAACTGATTGCGCTACAGCGACACTTTGTGAAAGTACATACTGACAAAGGCTAATAAGCATTCATCTAGAACGTTTCCTAGAAAAACTTTAAATAGTCAATAATCTGGAGAGTTTTTGTAAGATGTTTCTTCCATCAACCAATGAAGAAACACATTGGTACTTTCCCATGATGAGTGAGTGCTTCAGGATCTCTTGCACTTACTGTACATGTGCAGCAGAGTACTGTAATGGAAGCATGCTGGGTCCATAACCCAGAGGTAGGCAGATTGAAATTATCCTCTGCTATATGCATTTTTTTTTGTTAATTAAAGTAATCCAAAACTGGGATTGATATTTTTGCTCTTTTTATTTTACTTAAAGTACAATAACTTTTACCTTTTTAATTTGTTTTAATAGTATATAGACAGTATTGTTTTCTTTCAAAAATCCACTTAATTTTCTTTACCCGATTATTAAAATGGTAATTGACAAAAACAAACTACATTGTCACCAGAAGAGCAATACAAAATGTACAAGTGATATATTAAAATCATCTTTCCAGCTTGAATTTCAATGATGCATTGGGGCAACGATTTTGTGAGAAACATCTTACCCTTAAATAAAGATTTTCTTAATTCCTTACCTGTGTGCTAATTAGATATCACCTTGTTTTCACATTAAACAGACTTCCACATGAGAAAGCAGCAAGGATGCAGTGGCGTTAATGTTTCCTGGTGTCAACCTGTATTATTTCAGTAGATATTGAAATGAGGATGCATCTTGCTGCCTTTCCAATGAAGCAAGTTTAATTTAGTAATAGGTGAAAAACCATCCCTACAAAGATGTTAATCCGATACTTGGCTTTGTGGACACTTTTCAGAGAATAAATTAGTTAGCATAAAAATAAAGCCAGAAAATGAAGAGCTGTTTAATCACTCAATTGGATTTTTCTGCCAGCATATTTCATTTTCTCTGCAAACCACTGCTAAATTGTGCTTCCTAGCTGTTTTTTGATAAAATCACTTAATCAAATCTAACTCTGATTACATCAGAGTAGGCCAGGTACCCTACACCATAAGAGGGGGTTTGAAATTTTGACTTGTCTACTTAAAGATCACCAAAATCTGATGACAAGGTCAATAACATCCCTGGGTGGGATTGAACCACCAACCCTTTGGTTAATAACCAAACACACTAACCGATTGCACCACAGAGACACTTTGCAAAAGTCCATACTGACAAAGGTTAATAAGCATTCATCTAGAACGTTTCCTAGAAAACTTTAAAAAGTCAATAATCTGGAGAGTTTTTGTAAGATGTTTCTTCCATCAACCAATGAAGAAACACATTGGTACTTTCCCATGATGAGTGAGTGCTTCAGAATCTCTTGCACTTACATGTGCAGCAGAGTACTGCAATGGAAGCATGCTGGGCCCCTTAACCCAGAGGTAGGCAGATTGAAACTATCCTCTGCTATATGCATTTTTTTTTTTGTTAATTAAAGTAATCCAAAACTGGGATTGATATTTTTGCTCTTTTATTTTTACTTAAAGTACAATAACTTTTACCATTTTAATTTGTTTTAATAGTATATTGACAGTATTGTTTTCTTTCAAAAATCCACTTAATTTTCTTTACCCTATTATTAAAATGGTAATTGACAAAAACAAACTACATTGTCACCAGAAGAGCAATACAAAATGTACAAGTGATATATTAAAATCATCTTTCCAGCTTGAATTTCAATGATGCATTGGGGCAACGATTTTGTGAGAAACATCTTCACCCTTAAATAAAGATTTTCTTAATTCCTTACCTGTGTGCTAATTAGATATCACCTTGTTTTCACATTAAACAGACTTCCACATGAGAAAGCAGCAAGGATGCAGTGGCGTTAATGTTTCCTGGTGTCAACCTGTATTATTTCCGTAGATATTGAAATGAGGATGCATCTTGCTGCCTTTCCAATAAAGCAAGTTTAATTTAGCAATAGGTGAAAAACCATCCCTACAAAGATGTTAATCAGATACTTGGCTTTGTGGACACTTTTCAGAGAACAAATTTGTTAGCATAAAAATAAAGCCAGAAAATGAAGAGCTGTTTAATCACTCAATTGGATTTTTTTGCCAGCATATTTCTTTTTCTCTGCAAACCGCTGCTAAATTGTGCTTCCTAGCTGTTTTTATAAAATCACTGAATCAAATCTAACTCTGATTACATCAGAGAAGGCCAGGTACCCTACACCATAACAGGGGTTTTTGAAATTTTGACTTGTCTACTTAAAGATCACCAAAATCTGATAACAAGGTCAATTACATCCCTGGGTGGGATTGAACCACCAACCTTTTGGTTAATAGCCGTACACACTAACTGATTGCGCCACAGCGACACTTTGCAAAAGTACATACTGACAAAGGCTAATAAGCATTCATCTAGAACGTTTCCTAGAAAAACTTTAAATAGTCAATAATCTGGAGAGTTTTTGTAAGATGTTTCTTCCATCAACCAATGAAGAAACACATTGGTACTTTCCCATGATGAGTGAGTACTTCAGGATCTCTTGCAATTACATGTGCAGCAGAGTACTGTAATGGAAGCATGCTGGGTCCATAGCCCAGAGGTAGGCAGATTGAAACTATCCTCTGCTATATGCGTTTTTTTTTGTTAATTAAAGTAATCCAAAACTGGGATTGATATTTTTGCTCTTTTATTTTTACTTAAAGTACAATAACTTTTACCATTTTCATTTGTTTTAATAGTATATTGACAGTATTGTTTTCTTTCAAAAATCCACTTAATTTTCTTTACCCGATTATTAAAATGGTAATTGACAAAAACAAACTACATTGTCACCAGAAGAGCAATACAAAATGTACAAGTGATATATTAAAATCATCTTTCCAGCTTGAATTTCAATGATGCATTGGGGCAACGATTTTGTGAGAAACATCTTCACCCTTAAATAAAGATTTTCTTAATTCCTTACCTGTGTGCTAATTAGATATCACCTTGTTTTCACATTAAACAGACTTCCACATGAGAAAGCAGCAAGGATGCAGTGGCGTTAATGTTTCCTGGTGTCAACCTGTATTATTTCAGTAGATATTCAAATGAGGATGCATCTTGCTGCCTTTCCAATGAAGCAAGTTTAATTTAGTAATAGGTGAAAAACCATCCCTACAAAGGTGTTAATCAGAAACTTGGCTTTGTGGACACTTTTCAGAGAACAAATTTGTTAGCATAAAAATAAAGCCAGAAAATGAAGAGCTGTTTAATCACTCAATTGGATTTTTTTGCCAGCATATTTCTTTTTCTCAGCAACCCACTGCTAAATTGTGCTTCCTAGCTGTTTTTATAAAATCACTGAATCAAATCTAACTCTGATTACATCAGAGAAGGCCAGGTACCCTACACCATAAGAGGGGGTTTGAAATTTTGACTTGTCTACATAAAGATCACCAAAATCTGATAACAAGGTCAATTACATCCCTGGGTGGGATTGAACCACCAACCTTTTGGTTAATAGCCTTACACAGTAACTGATTGCGCCACAGCAACACTTTGCAAAAGTCCATACTGACAAAGGCTAATAAGCATTCATCTAGAACGATTCCTAGAAACATTTTAAAAAGTCAATAATGTGGAGAGTTTTTGTAAGATGTTTCTTCCATCAACCAATGAAGAAACACATTGGTACTTTCCCATGATGAGTGAGTGCTTCAGGATCTCTTGCACTTACATGTGCAGCAGAGTACTGTAATGGAAGCATGCTGGGTCCATAACCCAGAGGTAGGCAGATTGAAACTATCCTCTGCTATATGCATTTTTTTTGTTAATTAAAGTAATCTAAAACTGGGATTGATATTTTTGCTCTTTTATTTTTACTTAAAGTACAATAACTTTTACCATTTTAATTTGTTTTAATAGTATATTGACAGTATTGTTTTCTTTCAAAAATCCAATTAATTTTCTTTACCCGATTATTAAAATGGTAATTGACAAAAACAAACTACATTGTCACCAGAAGAGCAATACAAAATGTACAAATGATATATTAAAATCATCTTTCCAGCTTGAATTTAAATGATGCATTGGGGCAACGATTTTGTGAGAAACATCTTCACCCTTAAATAAACATTTTCTTAATTCCTTACCTGTGTGCTAATTAGATATCACCTTGTTTTCACATTAAACAGACTTCCACATGAGAAAGCAGCAAGGATGCAGTGGCGTTAATGTTTCCTGGTGTCAACCTGTATTATTTCAGTAGATATTGAAATGAGGATGCATCTTGTTGCCTTTCCAATGAAGCAAGTTTAATTTAGTAATAGGTGAAAAACCATCCCTACAAAGATGTTAATCAGATACTTGGCTTTGTGGACACTTTTCAGAGAACAAATTTGTTAGCATAAAAATAAAGCCAGAAAATGAAGAGCTATTTAATCACTCAATTGGATTTTTTTGCCAGCATATTTCTTTTTCTCTGCAACCCACTGCTAAATTGTGCTTCCTAGCTGTTTTTATAAAATCACTGAATCAAATCTAACTCTGATTACATCAGAGAAGGCCAGGTACCCTACACCATAACAGGGGTTTTCGAAATTTTGACTTGTCTACATAAAGATCACCAAAATCTGATAACGAGGTCAATTACGTCCCTGGGTGGGATTGAACCACCAACCTTTTGGTTAATAGCCTTACACAGTAACTGATTGCACCACAGCAACACTTTGCAAAAGTCCATACTGACAAAGGCTAATAAGCATTCATCTAGAACGATTCCTAGAAACATTTTAAAAAGTCAATAATGTGGAGAGTTTTTGTAAGATGTTTCTTCCATCAACCAATGAAGAAACACATTGGTACTTTCCCATGAGGAGTGAGTGCTTCAGGATCTCTTGCACTTACATGTGCAGCAGAGTACTGTAATGGAAGCATGCTGGGTCCATAACCCAGAGGTAGGCAGATTGAAACTATCCTCTGCTATATGCATTTTTTTTGTTAATTAAAGTAATCCAAAACTGGGATTGATATTTTTGCTCTTTTATTTTTACTTAAAGTACAATAACTTTTACCATTTTAATTTGTTTTAATAGTATATTGACAATATTGTTTTCTTTCAAAAATCCACTTAATTTTCTTTACCCGATTATTAAAATGGTAATTGACAAAAACAAACTACATTATCACCAGAAGAGCAATATAAAATGTTCAAGTAATATATTAAAATCATCTTTCCAGCTTGGATTTCAATGATGCATTGGGGCAACGATTTTGTGAGAAACATCTTCACCCTTAAATAAAGATTTTCTTAATTCCTTACCTGTGTGCTAATTAGATATCACCTTGTTTTCACATTAAACAGACTTCCACATGAGAAAACAGCAAAGATGCAGTGGCGTTAATGTTTCATGGTGTCAACCTGTATTATTTCCGTAGATATTGAAATGAGGATGCATCTTGCTGCCTTTCCAATGAAGCAAGTTTAATTTAGTAATAGGTGAAAAACCATCCCTACAAAGATGTTAATCAGATACTTGGCTTTGTGGACACTTTTCAGAGAACAAATTTGTTATCATAAAAATAAAGCCAGAAAATGAAGAGCTGTTTAATCACTCAATTGGATTTTTCTGCCAGCATTTTTCTTTTTCTCTGCAACTCACTGCTAAATTGTGCTTCCTAGCTGTTTTTTTATAAAATCACTTAATCAAATCTAACTCTGATTACATCAGAGAAGGCCAGGTACCCTACACCATAAGAGGGGGTTTGCAATTTTGACTTGTCTACTTAAATATCACCAAAATCTGATCACAAGGTCAATCACGTCCCTGGGTGGGATTGAACCACCAACCTTTTGATTAATAGCTGAACACACTAACCGATTGCGCCACAGAGACACTTTGCAAAAAGTAAATACTGACAAAGACTAATAAGCATTCATCTAGAACGTTTCCTAGAAAAACTTTAAAAAGTCAATAATCTGGAGAGTTTTTGTAAGATGTTTCTTCCAGCAACCAATGAAGAAACACATTGGTACTTTCGCATGATGAGTGAGTGCTTCAGGATCTCTTGCACTTACATGTGCAGCAGAGTACTGTAATGGAAGCATGCTGGGTCCATAACCCAGAGGTAGGCAGATTGAAACTATCCTTTGCTATATGCATTTTTTTTTGTTCATTAAAGTAATCCAAAACTGGGATTGATATTTTAGCATTTATTTTTACTTAAAGTACAATAACTTTTACCATTTTAATTTGTTTTAATAGTATATTGACAGTATTGTTTTCTTTCAAAAATCCACTTAATTTTCTTTACCCTATTATTAAAATGGTAATTGACAAAAACAAACTACATTGTCACCAGAAGAGCAATACAAAATGTACAAGTGATATATTAAAATCATCTTTCCAGCTTGAATTTCAATGATGCATTGGGGCAACGATTTTGTGAGAAACATCTTCACCCTTAAATAAAGATTTTCTTAATTCCTTACCTGTGTGCTAATTAGATATCACCTTGTTTTCACATTAAACAGACTTCCACATGAGAAAGCAGCAAGGATGCAGTGGCGTTAATGTTTCCTGGTGTCAACCTGTATTATTTCAGTAGATATTGAAATGAGGATGCATCTTGCTGCCTTTCCAATGAAGCAAGTTTAATTTAGTAATAGGTGAAAAACCATCCCTACAAAGATGTTAATCAGATATTTGGCTTTGTGGAAACTTTTCAGAGAACAAATTTGTTAGCATAAAAGTAAAGCCAGAAAATGAAGAGCTGTTTAATCACTCAATTGGATTTTTTTGCCAGCATATTTCTTTTTCTCTGCAAACCACTGCTAAATTGTGCTTCCTAGCTGTTTTTATAAAATCACTGAATCAAATCTAACTCTGATTACATCAGAGAAGGCCAGGTACCCTACACCATAAGAGGGGTTTTTGAAATTTTGACTTGTCTACTTAAAGATCACCAAAATCTGATAACAAGGTCAATTACGTCCCTGGGTGGGATTGAACCACCAACCTTTTGGTTAATAGCCTTACACACTAACTGATTGCGCCACAGCGACACTTTGCAAAAGTACATACTGACAAAGGCTGATAAGCATTCATCTAGAACGTTTCCAAGAAAAACTTTAAATAGTCAATAATCTGGAGAGTTTTTGTAAGATGTTTCTTCCATCAACCAATGAAGAAACACATTGGTACTTTCCCATGATGAGTGAGTGCTTCAGGATCTCTTGCAATTACATGTGCAGCAGAGTACTGTAATGGAAGCATGCTGGGTCCATAGCCCAGAGGTAGGCAGATTGAAACTATCCTCTGCTATATGCATTTTTTTTTGTTAATTAAAGTAATCCAAAACTGGGATTGATATTTTTGCTCTTTTATTTTTACTTAAAGTACAATAACTTTTACCATTTTAATTTGTTTTAATAGTATATTGACAGTATTGTTTTCTTTCAAAAATCCACTTAATTTTCTTTACCCGATTATTAAAATGGTAATTGACAAAAATAAACTGATGAGGATACTACTGCAGTCTTTGTTTCGTCTGTACCCGCTGAAAGAGCAGCAAAAGGTGGAGATCTTGATGGGACAGTTGAAAGGGCTTGCACTTAGAGAGGTTACTTCCTGGCCTACTGAAGAGAAGAAGACTGTGGACCAGATCCTCAACAGGCTTGCTACCACATTTGACACAAGGACAGTGTCAGAACTTAAAATGCACTTCTTTGCTCGAAAGCAACAACCAGGAGAGTCACTCACGGGCTATGCCCTCAGCTTTCAGGAAGCACTCAGAGATGTTCAGCAAGCAGACCCTGAGGAAGTGCATGACAAAGAGAAAATGTTATTGGACCAGTTCACTGAAGTTGCAAGGGGCGAATTTGTAAAAACTCAGCTGCGACTATTGAGATTGCAGAAGCCTGGAAGCACATTCCTGGATTTTAAAGAGGCTGCGATTAAAGTTCTAGGCTCCAGTCTTACTTCAGGGGCTGTTCCACAAGAGTCTATTCCAGAGATGCCACGGTATCAAGAGAATTCTGATGCCCAGGAGTCAAGTTTTAAAGGAGCTACTTACCCACCTACAGTAAAAGGAGTGACAGTGCCATGTTCAAAGACATGCATATTTGACTCTTCTAGTGAGTTACGAAGTCTGCTGGCTGAACTGACACGTGGTGTGACAGAGATGCGCAGAGACCTGCAGATTCTGAAGAGACAGCAGGCACTGCTCCATGAAGAAATGGAATGGTGCCAGGAGAGGAGACCACTGAACAGTTCCCAATGGGACCTACATAGAAACAGGGAGACACTTTTTTCCAGCCACTTTGCCTCCCAAAGGCGACCCATTTTTCAAAGCTGTGAAGGAAGCGGACAAATTAAGAGAGAATTTGAGCAGCCAGATCATTTAAACTCCAAATTCATGTGGTTAACCCGTTATGTTAGCCAATGCCCGGTGGTTCAAGTTTGCATCAATGGAGTCTCAATGCCCGCTCTCTTAGACACTGGATCACAAGTGACCACAATACAAGCAACACAGTTTGAGCAGCATTGGACTGAGGAACAGATGTTTCCGTCAACTTCCACATTGATAAACCCGATTGCAAGCAATGGGCACTGCATCCCTTGCAAAGGATACTGGGAAGCTGAAATTCAAATCGGACGAACAGTGCTACCACAGCAAGGCTTCATCATCACCACTGCCCAAGATGATGGATTGCCTCCAGTGATAGTGGGCATGAATGTGTTGCGGAACTGCTGTGAGGAGCTCGTAGCAGCACTCCAAGGAGAGTTTCAAACTGACAAGCTCCAGGAGAAACAAGGCCTTCAACCTGGGATAGCCAAACAAAAGGGAAGAATGATAACAGAATTATCTGTAAGAGAGGAACATGAAAAAAATAAGGCTAGCCAAATAATGATAGAAATGCCCATCTCCAGTGTCCAGATTATCCGAAAGAATGCTTCAATGTTAGGCATGAATAATATAGCATCCAGTTCTAGAAACTGTGAGCAACCTATTCAAGGAACCAGTTTTGACCACCTGCAAGATAAAAGTCAGATGATAAGACACCTCAAAGCCTTACTGAAGATTGGGAAATACCTGACCAAGCGACAAAGGCAAGAATCCTCGCCAGAACTCCTGAAGTTGTTGAGACAGCGAGAAAGGCTGTTTGAAGAGAAAGGACAGTTGGTTCGATGTAGTGTGGATCCTAATACTCATTATAGGATCAGTCAACTTGTAATTCCAAGACAAAGTGCTTGTTATGTGCTTGAAGAATATCACGACAAGTCAGGTCACCCTGGGTGCAAAAGGATGGAAACAAGCATCTGGAAAAAGTTCTTTTGGGTTGAAATGAGGGAAGACATCAAGAGATGGTGCCGAAACTGTCCAACCTGTTCTGTAAGAAGAACCTTGCTGCCTCTTTCTCTCCAGAATCCATTGTCCCAAACCAGCTGTGATACTGAATCCCAAGATGGAATGGAAGAGGCTCATAAAATGTATTTACAGCAGACTAAGGTGGTTTGTCACCGACAAGGAGGCAAGAAGACTAGGGCTTGCAAAACAGAAAACCACCATAGTCAGCTGCAGTTTTGTACAGCATGTCCCAAAGACAGTTTAGAAAGAGTTCAATACTCATCCATGGCAGGGGGGTTGAGGTTTCCTAGACAAACTTTTCAAGACCATATACTGTCCAGATTTCAACCGATTGCTCCAGGAGCATGTGTTAATGTACTATAGCACAAAAGGAATTATACCTATCAGATACTGATGTTAAAAATGTTGATAAATGTTAATGTTTCAGACATAATCTGTGTTCACTAATGAATGTGACTGGATATAGTGAGAAGTTTATATAGGGATAAAACCAAAATGCGTGAGGACACGCATGTTTTTGGGGGGGGGCACGTGTGATATCCCATAACAACAAGGACATTTTTGACAACAGTGTAGTTGCCTGTGCCATTTTAAATAAAGTTTATTTAAAAGAAAATTGAACAGCAGTTTGAGAAGTCAGTTGGAGCCATGGTGAGGAAAGAGCTGGCGACGCCATTACGCAGAGATGAGCAGCTGAGAGAGGGGAGACAAATAAGCTGAAAATTGCATGAGAGAGTAAGCAGTAGTGCAAAATACAGCAGTGGAAGTGCAGCAATTAACAAGTAAGAACGCCATGACACTCTCAGCCAAGAGAGTGCACAGCAAGTGTCAGAGACAGGAGAGTATAAAGCCTTTATACCAATGCTGACTGGCCTACATCTGAGGGGAAACTGCCTCAGAAACATCTATTGACTGGGTGAGATAAATCCATATTTATACTGAAACCTACTCCACTGCAAAGGACATTATCCTATATTTACTATACCTATGCAGCGATTTACATGGGAAGCAGCTCCAGTTTGTTTTAAACAATCATCTTTACTACACAGAGCTACAATATTTTGTTCACAGCTAAAGGAGACAATAGCTGCATATAACTATGTAACAACATAACCGGGCCCCAACGTGCACATAGAGACTCCCTGCAGTGACACCAATGTTATCTGGGACTTAAATATTGTCTGCATAAGTTGATTTCTATTACTAAGCAACATAGTATTAATCTCAGATTTAGTTATATTACCATTTGTGTAATGACTTAAAGTGTATATGGTGTCTGTGTTTAAGTTGCTTGAATCAAATCTTTCCCTTCCCTACTGTAATCAGTTCCTTTTCTGAGTTATGTGGTAAACCATTTATTCTTTCATACAAAGCCCTGCCTGCCTTTCTTTGTGTCTGGGGAAACCTTGCCTCTCTGCCAGGAATAGAGAAGAGCTGCTGCTGAAGGAGGAATAGTCCATCAAGGTATCCCTGACCTGTTCCACATAGTTTACACACTTGTTATACCGGGGTGTTACATTGTGTGTGACTGACCTTAGGAAGAAACCGGAGCCTCCGCTGCAGTGACCCAGCAACCAGGGCACGGGAGTATACAGTGCCGCTGGGAGTGATGAAGCTGCAGTAAAGATGTCTATTAGACCTAGCCTGCTGCAGCCCTTGTAGATTCTCATAAAAAAAGTTCTTCTTTTCTTGTCAAAATTAATAGCTAAGAATAGGCTGCTTGAGGCAGGCCCCTGTTAAGTGGCCTGCTACTGAAGGCAACAACTACAAACTGAGCTCCCTGTTCATGGAAGCGGGGTTATAGAGGAGAATGCGCTGAGCATCTTGGGAACAGTCAAAAGCTTTGAGCCGGTTGGTGCCTCAGATCAAGATCCTACTCTACACCCCAATGTGAATCCTTGTGGAGTCCAGTGTACCCCACAGAAGAAATTAATGTGTCACACCCATTGGCAGCAACCTTAGAATAGCTGCTGATGGGCACAATTGAGAAAGGAAGGGGGGGGACATTTGAATCCAGCACATAGATGCAATTCAAATATGTAATTTGAACCTTCCTATTTTAAAATATAATGGATGAACCTCACCCTGTGAGAACAATCTTCATGATATAGAGATCTCATATGCAAAATAAGTATGAGTTGGGATAGGGCTGGGGAGGGTGGCTGCTCGGGCAGCCCCTCCCCCGTCAAGTTAAGGAGATTCAACTGAGGAAGCACAAGGGAACTCTCGTCTGGGGACAACAACTGCAGGGAGACCACATCTTTTCAGATGAACATGGGAGGGCGGAAGGCTGCCTAATACTGAAGCACCATCAAATATCAAACCATATGCAATAACTAGTACAAGCATTCCTGGGGGAAGGTCTGCAGGAGACGAATTTGCATACGGTGATGTCATCCAAGCAGTGGGCCAAAGTTGGCTGGAACCCTCATCTGCATATGAAAAGAGAAAAGGGTTATGCAGGGCATGGCGGCATTTTGCGGCGCTTGGATGACCCCTAGTTCGCATTAAACACCTCCACCCTCCTTCGGTGTGGGGCTCATGTTGACTATGCCCCAGCCCCTGAAGCATTCAAGCTGATTTCTTGCAGCAGCTGGGCACTGTAACAGCTCCAGAGCTGCTCTGTAAGGCAAATAAAAGGGTGTGGGCCCTGCAGCACTACCTGTAGTTCGCATTGTGCGTTGGAAGGCACAAAGTAAGCAGACGGGAGAAGTCAGGATAGTGCGCAAGGGCATAGAAGGGAGCGGCTCAAGAATAGAGAAGTGGAAACAGACAGCAAACTAGGCTGGAGAGAGACCTGAGACAAAGAGATCTGAATTATACGAGAGCCGACCAGGGGAAACACAAATTATGCAGTCAAGTTTCCCACATTTGGGGAAATCGCAGGGGCAGCACAGCCAGAGTGCAATGGGTGAGCCTTGCCCTGGGAGAAGCACCTTCAAGATCATAGTATCTCACCTGGCAGGTAAATAGGAGTTGGGCTAGAGCTGGGGAGGGTCGCTGCTCGGGCACCCCCCTGTCAAGTGAAGGAGATCCAACTGAGGCAGCACAATGGAACTCTCGAAAGAAGAACAAGGCTAGAGGAAGATCTGAGACAAAGAAATCTGACTTTTACCAGAGCTGACCAGTGGAAAACACAAACACAGTCCCCCACTACCACAAATAATGCAGGCGAGTTTCCCACATTTGGGGAAATCACAGGGGTCAGCATACCCAGAATGCAATGAATGAACCTCACCCTGGGTGAACAATCTTCATGACCATGGTGTCTCCTATGCAAAATAAGTATGATTTGGGATAGGGCTGGGGAGGGCCGCTGCTCAGGCACATCTCTGTCAAGTAAAGGAAATTCAACTGAGGCAGCACAAGGGAACTCTCATCTGGGGACAACAACTGCAGGGAGAACACATATTTTCAGATGAACATGGGAGGGCAGAAGGCTGCCTAATACTGAAGCACCCCCAAACAACAAACCAAATGCAACAACTAGTGCAAGCATTCCTGGGGGAAGGCCTGCAGCAGATGGATTTGCATATGGCGATGTTATCCAAGCAGTGGGTCAAAGTTGGCTTCAACCCTCATCTGCATATGAAAAGAGAAAAGGGGCGTGCAGGGCATGGCGGCCTTTTGCGCTGCTTGGATGACCCCTAGATCGCATTAAACACCCCCACCCTCCTTTGGTGTGGGGCTCATGTTGGCCATGCCCCATCCCATGAAGCATTCAAGCTGATTTCTTGCAGCAGCTGGGCACTGTAACAGCTCCAGAGCTGCTCTGTAAGGCAAGTAAAAGGGTGTGGGCCCTGCAGCACTACCTGTAGTTTGCATTGTGCATTGGAAGGCACAAAGTAAGCAGACGGGAGGAGAAGTCAGGATAGTGCACAAGGGTATAGAAGGGAGGGGCTCAAGAAAATAGAAGTGGAAACAGACAGCAAACTAGGCTGGAGAGAGACCTGAGACAAAGAGATCTGAATTATACGAGAGCCGACCAGGGGAAACACAAATTATGCAGTCAAGTTTCCCACATTTGGGGAAATTGCAGGGGCAGCACACCCAGAGTGCAATGGGTGAGCCTTGCCCTGGGAGAAGCACCTTCATGATCATAGTATCTCACCTGGCAGGTAAGTAGGAGTTGGGCTAGAGCTGGGGAGGGTCGCTGCTCGGGCACCCCCCTGTCAAGTGAAGGAGATCCAACTGAGGCAGCACAAAGGAACTCTCGAAAGAAGAACAAGGCTAGAGGAAGATCTGAGACAAAGAAATCTGACTTTTACCAGAGCTGACCAGAGGAAAGCACAAACACAGTCCACCACTACCACAAATAATGCAGTCGAGTTTCCCACATTTGGGGAAATCACAGGGGTCAGCATACCCAGAGTGCAATGAATGAACCGCACCCTGGGAGAACAATCTTCATAACAATGGTATCTCCTATGCAAAATAAGTATGATTTGGGATATGGCTGGGGAGGGCCGCTGCTCAGGCACATCTCTGTCAAGTAAAGGAGATTCAACTGAGGCAGCACAAGGGAACTCTCATCTGGGGACAACAACTGCAGGGAGAACACATATTTTCAGATGAACATGGGAGGGCAGAAGGCTGCCTAATACTGAAGCACCC
Source organism: Pseudophryne corroboree (assembly GCF_028390025.1). Classification (NCBI taxonomy): domain Eukaryota; kingdom Metazoa; phylum Chordata; class Amphibia; order Anura; family Myobatrachidae; genus Pseudophryne; species Pseudophryne corroboree. Next base: position 244,508 of record NW_026969839.1, read on the forward strand.
CCAAACAACAAACCAAATGCAACAACTAGTGCAAGCATTCCTGGGGGAAGGCCTGCAGCAGATGGATTTGCATATGGCGATGTTATCCAAGCAGTGGGTCAAAGTTGGCTTCAACCCTCATCTGCATATGAAAAGAGAAAAGGGGCGTGCAGGGCATGGCGGCCTTTTGCGCTGCTTGGATGACCCCTAGATCGCATTAAACACCCCCACCCTCCTTCGGTGTGGGGCTCATGTTGGCTATGCCCCAGCCCCTGAAGCATTCAAGCTGATTTCTTGCAGCAGCTGGGCACTGTAACAGCTCCAGAGCTGCTCTGTAAGGCAAGTAAAAGGGTGTGGGCCCTGCAGCACTACCTGTAGTTCGCATTGTGCGTTGGAAGGCACAAAGTAAGCAGAAAGGAGGAGAAGTCAGGATAGTGCGCAAGGGCATAGAAGGGAGCGGCTCAAGAAAAGAGAAGTGGAAACAGACAGCAAACTAGGCTGGAGAGAGACCTGAGACAAAGAGATCTGAATTATACGAGACCTGACCAGGGGAAACACAAATTATGCAGTCAAGTTTCCCACATTTGGGGAAATCGCAGGGGCAGCACACCCAGAGTGCAATGGGTGAGCCTTGCCCTGGGAGAAGCACCTTCATGATCATAGTATCTCACCTGGCAGGTAAGTAGGAGTTGGGCTAGAGCTGGGGAGGGTCGCTGCTCGGGCACCCCCCTGTCAAGTGAAGGAGATCCAACTGAGGCAGCACAAGGAAACTCTCGAAAGAAGAACAAGGCTAGAGGAAGATCTGAAACAAAGAAATCTGACTTTTACCAGAGATCAGAGGAAAACACAAACACAGTCCCCCACTACCAACAAATAAAGCAGTCACGTTTCCCACATTTGGGGAAATCACAGGGGTCAGCATACCCAGAATGCAATGAATGAACCTCACCCTGGGAGAGTAATCTTCATGACCATGGTATCTCCTATGCAAAATAAGTATGATTTGGGATAGGGCTGGGGAGGGCCGCTGCTCATGCACATCTCTGTCAAGTAAAGGAGATTCAACTGAGGCAGCACAAGGGAACTCTCATCTGGGGACAACAACTGCAGGGAGAACACATATTTTCAGATGAACATGGGAGGGCAGAAGGCTGCCTAATACTGAAGCACCCCCAAACAACAAACCAAATGCAACAACTAGTGCAAGCATTCCTGGGGGAAGTTCTGCAGAAGACGGATTTGCATATGGTGATGTCATCCAAGCAGTGGGTCAAAGTTGGCTTCAACCCTCATCTGCATATGAAAAGAGAAAAGGGGCGTGCAGGGCATGGCGGCCTTTTGCGGTGCTTGGATGACCCCTAGTTCGCATTAAACACCCCACCCTCCTTTGGTGTGGGGCTCATGTTGGCCATGCCCCATCCCCTGAAGCATTCAAGCTGATTTATTGCAGCAGCTGGGCACTGTAACAGCTCCAGAGCAGCTCTGAACGGCAAGTAAAAGGGTGTGGGCCCTGCAGCACTACCTGTAGTTTGCATTGTGCATTGGAAGGCACAAAGTAAGCAGACGGGAGAAGTCAGGATAGTGCGCAAGGGCATAGAAGGGAGCGGCTCAAGAAAAGAGAAGTTGAAACAGACAGCAAACTAGGCTGGAGAGAGACCTGAGACAAAGAGATCTGAATTATACGAGAGCCGACCAGGGGAAACACAAATTATGCAGTCAAGTTTCCCACATTTGGGGAAATCGCAGGAGCAGCACACCCAGAGTGCAATGGGTGAGCCTTGCCCTGGGAGAAGCACCTACATGATCATAGTATCTCACCTGCCAGGTAAGTAGAAGTTGGGCTAGAGCTGGGGAGGGTCGCTGCTCGGGTACCCCCCTGTCAAGTGAAGGAGATCCAACTGAGGCAGCACAAGGGAACTCTCGAAAGAAGAACAAGGCTAAAGGAAGATCTGAGACAAAGAAATCTGACTTTTACCAGAGCTGACCAGAGGAAAGCACAAACACAGTCCCCCACTACCACAAATAAAGCAGTCGAGTTTCCCACATTTGGGGAAATCACAGGGGTCAGCATACCCAGAATGCAATGAATGAACCTCACCGTGGGAGAACAATCTTCATGACCATGGTATCTCCTATGCAAAATAAGTATGATTTGGGATAGGGCTGGGGAGGGCCGCTGCTCAGGCACATCTCTGTCAAGTAAAGGAGATTCAACTGAGGCAGCACAAGGGAACTCTCATCTGGGGACAACAACTGCAGGGAGAACACATATTTTCAGATGAACATGGGAGGGCAGAAGGCTGCCTAATACTGAAGCACCCCCAAACAACAAACCAAATGCATCAACTAGTGCAAGCATTCCTGGGGGAAGGCCTGCAGCAGATGGATTTGCATATGGTGATGTCATCCAAGCAGTGGGTCAAAGTTGGCTTCAACCCTCGTCTGCATATGAAAAGAGAAAAGGGGCGTGCAGGGCATGGTGGCCTTTTGCGGCACTTGGCTGACCCCTAGTTTGCATTAAACACCTCCACCCTCCTTCGGTGTGGGGCTCATGTTGGCTATGCCCCAGCCCCTGAAGCATTCAAGCTGATTTCTTGCAGCAGCTGGGCACTGTAACAGCTCCAGAGCTGCTCTGTAAGGCAAGTAAAAGGGTGTGGGCCCTGCAGCACTACCTGTAGTTCGCATTGTGCGTTGGAAGGCACAAAGTAAGCAGAAAGGAGGAGAAGTCAGGATAGTGCGCAAGGGCATAGAAGGGAGCGGCTCAAGAAAAGAGAAGTGGAAACAGACAGCAAACTAGGCTGGAGAGAGACCTGAGACAAAGATATCAGAATTATACGAGACCTGACCAGGGGAAACACAAATTATGCAGTCAAGTTTCCCACATTTGGGGAAATCGCAGGAGCAGCACACCCAGAGTGCAATGGGTGAGCCTTGCCCTTGGAGAAGCACCTTCATGATCATAGTATCTCACCTGGCAGGTAAGTAGGAGTTGGGCTAGAGCTGGGGAGGGTCGCTGCTCGGGCACCCCCCTGTCAAGTGAAGGAGATCCAACTGAGGCAGCACAAAGGAACTCTCGAAAGAAGAACAAGGCTAGAGGAAGATCTGAGACAAAGAAATCTGACTTTTACCAGAGCTGACCAGAGGAAAGCACAAACACAGTCCACCACTACCACAAATAATGCAGTCGAGTTTCCCACATTTGGGGAAATCACAGGGGTCAGCATACCCAGAGTGCAATGAATGAACCGCACCCTGGGAGAACAATCTTCATAACAATGGTATCTCCTATGCAAAATAAGTATGATTTGGGATATGGCTGGGGAAAGCCGCTGCTCAGGCACATCTCTGTCAAGTAAAGGAGATTCAACTGAGGCAGCACAAGGGAACTCTCATCTGGGGACAACAACTGCAGGGAGAACACATATTTTCAGATGAACATGGGAGGGCAGAAGGCTGCCTAATACTGAAGCACCCCCAAACAACAAACCAAATGCAACAACTAGTGCAAGCATTCCTGGGGGAAGGCCTGCAGCAGATAGATTTGCATATGGTGATGTCATCCAAGCAGTGGGTCAAAGTTGGCTTCAACCCTCGTCTGCATATGAAAAGAGAAAAGGGGCGTGCAGGGCATGGTGGCCTTTTGCAGCACTTGGCTGACCCCTAGTTTGCATTAAACACCTCCACCCTCCTTCGGTGTGGGGCTCATGTTGGCTATGCCCCAGCCCCTGAAGCATTCAAGCTGATTTCTTGCAGCAGCTGGGCACTGTAACAGCTCCAGAGCTGCTCTGTAAGGCAAGTAAAAGGGTGTGGGCCCTGCAGCACTACCTGTAGTTCGCATTGTGCGTTGGAAGGCACAAAGTAAGCAGAAAGGAGGAGAAGTCAGGATAGTGCGCAAGGGCATAGAAGGGAGCGGCTCAAGAAAAGAGAAGTGGAAACAGACAGCAAACTAGGCTGGAGAGAGACCTGAGACAAAGAGATCTGAATTATACGAGACCTGACCAGGGGAAACACAAATTATGCAGTCAAGTTTCCCACATTTGGGGAAATCGCAGGGGCAGCACACCCAGAGTGCAATGGGTGAGCCTTGCCCTGGGAGAAGCACCTTCATGATCATAGTATCTCACCTGGCAGGTAAGTAGGAGTTGGGCTAGAGCTGGGGAGGGTCGCTGCTCGGGCACCCCCCTGTCAAGTGAAGGAGATCCAACTGAGGCAGCACAAGGAAACTCTCGAAAGAAGAACAAGGCTAGAGGAAGATCTGAAACAAAGAAATCTGACTTTTACCAGAGATCAGAGGAAAACACAAACACAGTCCCCCACTACCAACAAATAAAGCAGTCACGTTTCCCACATTTGGGGAAATCACAGGGGTCAGCATACCCAGAATGCAATGAATGAACCTCACCCTGGGAGAGTAATCTTCATGACCATGGTATCTCCTATGCAAAATAAGTATGATTTGGGATAGGGCTGGGGAGGGCCGCTGCTCATGCACATCTCTGTCAAGTAAAGGAGATTCAACTGAGGCAGCACAAGGGAACTCTCATCTGGGGACAACAACTGCAGGGAGAACACATATTTTCAGATGAACATGGGAGGGCAGAAGGCTGCCTAATACTGAAGCACCCCCAAACAACAAACCAAATGCAACAACTAGTGCAAGCATTCCTGGGGGAAGTTCTGCAGAAGACGGATTTGCATACGGTGATGTCATCCAAGCAGTGGGTCAAAGTTGGCTTCAACCCTCATCTGCATATGAAAAGAGAAAAGGGGCGTGCAGGGCATGGCGGCCTTTTGCGGTGCTTGGATGACCCCTAGTTCGCATTAAACACCCCACCCTCCTTTGGTGTGGGGCTCATGTTGGCCATGCCCCATCCCCTGAAGCATTCAAGCTGATTTATTGCAGCAGCTGGGCACTGTAACAGCTCCAGAGCAGCTCTGAACGGCAAGTAAAAGGGTGTGGGCCCTGCAGCACTACCTGTAGTTTGCACTGTGCAATGGAAGGCACAAAGTAAGCAGACGGGAGAAGTCAGGATAGTGCGCAAGGGCATAGAAGGGAGCGGCTCAAGAAAAGAGAAGTTGAAACAGACAGCAAACTAGGCTGGAGAGAGACCTGAGACAAAGAGATCTGAATTATACGAGAGCCGACCAGGGGAAACACAAATTATGCAGTCAAGTTTCCCACATTTGGGGAAATCGCAGGAGCAGCACACCCAGAGTGCAATGGGTGAGCCTTGCCCTGGGAGAAGCACCTACATGATCATAGTATCTCACCTGCCAGGTAAGTAGAAGTTGGGCTAGAGCTGGGGAGGGTCGCTGCTCGGGTACCCCCCTGTCAAGTGAAGGAGATCCAACTGAGGCAGCACAAGGGAACTCTCGAAAGAAGAACAAGGCTAAAGGAAGATCTGAGACAAAGAAATCTGACTTTTACCAGAGCTGACCAGAGGAAAGCACAAACACAGTCCCCCACTACCACAAATAAAGCAGTCGAGTTTCCCACATTTGGGGAAATCACAGGGGTCAGCATACCCAGAATGCAATGAATGAACCTCACCGTGGGAGAACAATCTTCATGACCATGGTATCTCCTATGCAAAATAAGTATGATTTGGGATAGGGCTGGGGAGGGCCGCTGCTCAGGCACATCTCTGTCAAGTAAAGGAGATTCAACTGAGGCAGCACAAGGGAACTCTCATCTGGGGACAACAACTGCAGGGAGAACACATATTTTCAGATGAACATGGGAGGGCAGAAGGCTGCCTAATACTGAAGCACCCCCAAACAACAAACCAAATGCATCAACTAGTGCAAGCATTCCTGGGGGAAGGCCTGCAGCAGATGGATTTGCATACGGTGATGTCATCCAAGCAGTGGGTCAAAGTTGGCTTCAACCCTCATCTGCATATGAAAAGAGAAAAGGGGCGTGCAGGGCATGGCGGCCTTTTGCGGCGCTTGGATGACCCCTAGTTCGCATTAAACACCTCCACCCTCCTTCGGTGTGGGGCTCATGTTGGCTATGCCCCAGCCCCTGAAGCATTCAAGCTGATTTCTTGCAGCAGCTGGGCACTGTAACAGCTCCAGAGCTGCTCTGTACGGCAAGTAAAAGGGTGTGGGCCCTGCAGCACTACCTGTAGTTTGCATTGTGCATTGGAAGGCACAAAGTAAGCAGACAGGAGGAGAAGTCAGGATAGTGCACAAGGGTATAAAAGGGAGGGGCTCATGAAAAAAGAAGTGGAAACAGACAGCAAACTAGGCTGGAGAGAGACCTGAGACAAAGAGATCTGAATTATACGAGAGCCGACCAGGGGAAACACAAATTATGCAGTCAAGCTTCCCACATTTGGGGAAATCAGAGTGCAATGGGTGAGCCTTGCCCTGGGAGAAGCACCTTCATGATCATAGTATCTCACCTGGCAGGTAAGTAGGAGTTGGGCTAGAGCTGGGGAGGGTCGCTGCTCGGGCACCCCCCTGTCAAGTGAAAGAGATCCAACTGAGGCAGCACAAGGAAACTCTCGAAAGAAGAACAAGGCTAGAGGAAGATCTGAGACAAATAAATCTGACTTTTACCAGAGCTGACCAGAGGAAAGCACAAACACAGTCCCCCACTACCACAAATAATGCAGTCGAGTTTCCCACATTTGGGGAAATCACAGGGGTCAGCATACCCAGAATGCAATGAATGAACCTCACCCTGGGAGAACAATCTTCATGACCATGGTATCTCCTATGCAAAATAAGTATGATTTGGGATAGGGCTGGGGAGGGTCGCTGCTCAGGCACATCTCTGTCAAGTAAAGGAGATTCAACTGAGGCAGCACAAGGGAACTCTCATCTGGGGACAACAACTGCAGGGAGAACACATATTTTCAGATGAACATGGGAGGGCAGAAGGCTGCCTAATACTGAAGCACCCCCAAACAACAAACCAAATGCAACAACTAGTGCAAGCATTCCTGGGGGAAGGCCTGCAGCAGATGGATTTGCATACGGTGATGTCATCCAAGCAGTGGGTCAAAGTTGGCTTCAACCCTCGTCTGCATATGAAAAGAGAAAAGGGGCGTGCAAGGCATGGCGGCCTTTTGCGGTGCTTGGATGACCCCTAGTTCACATTAAACACCTCCACCCTCCTTCGGTGTGGGGCTCATGTTGGCTGTGCCCCAGCCCCTGAAGCATTCAAGCTGATTTCTTGCAGTAGCTGGGCACTGTAACAGCTCCAGAGCTGCTCTGTACGGCAAGTAAAAGGGTGTGGGCCCTACAGCACTACCTGTAGTTTGCATTGTGCATTGGAAGGCACAAAGTAAGCAGACAGGAGGAGAAGTCAGGATAGTGCACAAGGGTATAAAAGGGAGGGGCTCATGAAAAAAGAAGTGGAAACAGACAGCAAACTAGGCTGGAGAGAGACCTGAGACAAAGAGATCTGAATTATACGAGAGCCGACCAGGGGAAACACAAATTATGCAGTCAAGCTTCCCACATTTGGGGAAATCGCAGGGGCACCACACCCAGAGTGCAATGGGTGAGCCTTGCCCTGGGAGAAGATCCTTCATGATCATAGTATCTCACCTGGCAAGTAAGTAGGAGTTGGGCTAGAGCTGGGGAGGGTCGCTGCTCGGGCACCCCCCTGTCAAGTTAAAGAGATCCAACTGAGGCAGCACAAGGGAACTCTCGAAAGAAGAACAAGGCTAGAGGAAGATCTGAGACAAAGAAATCTGACTTTTACCAGAGCTGTCCAGAGGAAAGCACAAACACAGTCCCCCACTACCACAAATAATGCAGTCGAGTTTCCCACATTTGGGGAAATCACAGGGGTCAGCATACCCAGAATGCAATGAATGAACCTCACCCTGGGAGAACAATCTTCATGACCATGGTATCGCCTATGCAAAATAAGTATGATTTGGGATAGGGTTGGGAAGGGCCGCTGCTCAGGCACATCTCTGTCAAGTAAAGGAGATTCAACTAAGGCAGCACAAGGGAACTCTCATCTGGGGACAACAACTGCAGGGAGAACACATATTTTCAGATAAACATGGGAGGGCAGAAGGCTGCCTAATACTGAAGCACCCCCAAACAACAAACCAAATGCAACAACTAGTACAAGCATTCCTGGGGGAAGGCCTGCAGCAGATGGATTTGCATATAGTGATGTCATCCAAGCAGTGGGTCAAAGTTGGCTTCAACCCTCGTCTGCATATGAAAAGAGAAAAGGGGCGTGCAGGGCATGGCGGCCTTTTGCGGCGCTTGGATAACCCCTAGTTCGCATTAAACACCTCCACCCTCCTTCGGTGTGGGGCTCATGTTGGCTATGCCCCAGCCCCTGAAGCATTCAAGCTGATTTCTTGCAGCAGCTGGGCACTGTAACAGCTCCAGAGCTGCTCTGAACGGCAAGTAAAAGGGTGTGGGCCCTGCAGCACTACCTGTAGTTTGCATTGTGCATTGGAAGGCACAAAGTAAGCAGACGGGAGAAGTCAGGATAGTGCGCAAGGGCATAGAAGGGAGCGGCTCAAGAAAAGAGAAGTTGAAACAGACAGCAAACTAGGCTGGAGAGAGACCTGAGACAAAGAGATCTGAATTATACGAGAGCCGACCAGGGGAAACACAAATTATGCAGTCAAGTTTCCCACATTTGGGGAAATCGCAGGAGCAGCACACCCAGAGTGCAATGGGTGAGCCTTGCCCTGGGAGAAGCACCTACATGATCATAGTATCTCACCTGCCAGGTAAGTAGAAGTTGGGCTAGAGCTGGGGAGGGTCGCTGCTCGGGTACCCCCCTGTCAAGTGAAGGAGATTCAACTGAGGCAGCACAAGGGAACTCTCGAAAGAAGAACAAGGCTAGAGGAAGATCTGAGACAAATAAATCTGACTTTTACCAGAGCTGACCAGAGGAAAGCACAAACACAGTCCTCCACTACCACAAATAATGCAGTCGAGTTTCCCACATTTGGGGAAATCACAGGGGTCAGCATACCCAGAATGCAATGAATGAACCTCACCCTGGGAGAACAATCTTCATGACCATGGTATCTCCTATGCAAAATAAGTATGATTTGGGATAGGGCTGGGGAGGGCCGCTGCTCAGGCACATCTCTGTCAAGTAAAGGAGATTCAACTGAGGCAGCACAAGGGAACTCTCATCTGGGGACAACAACTGCAGGGAGAACACATATTTTCAGATGAACATGGGAGGGCAGAAGGCTGCCTAATAATGAAGCACCCCCAAACAACAAACCAAATGCAACAACTAGTGCAAGCATTCCTGGGGGAAGGCCTGCAGCAGATGGATTTGCATACGGTGATGTCATCCAAGCAGTGGGTCAAAGTTGGCTTCAACCCTCGTCTGCATATGAAAAGAGAAAAGGGGCGTGCAGGGCATAGCGGCCTTTTGCGGCGCTTGGATGACCCCTAGTTCGCATTAAACACCTCCACCCTCCTTCGGTGTGGGGCTCATGTTGGCTATGCCCCAGCCCCTGAAGCATTCAAGCTGATTTCTTGCAGCAGCTGGGCACTGTAACAGCTCCAGAGCTGCTCTGTACGGCAAGTAAAAGGGTGTGGGCCCTGCAGCACTACCTGTAGTTTGCATTGTGCATTGGAAGGCACAAAATAAGCAGACAAGAGGAGAAGTCAGGATAGTGCACAAGGGTATAAAAGGGAGGGGCTCATGAAAAAAGAAGTGGAAACAGACAGCAAACTAGGCTGGAGAGAGACCTGAGACAAAGAGATCTGAATTATACGAGAGCCGACCAGGGGAAACACAAATTATGCAGTCAAGCTTCCCACATTTGGGGAAATCGCAGGGGCACCACACCCAGAGTGCAATGGGTGAGCCTTGCCCTGGGAGAAGCACCTTCATGATCATAGTATCTCACCTGGCAGGTAAGTAGGAGTTAGGCTAGAGCTGGGGAGGGTCGCTACTCGGGCACCCCCCTGTCAAGTGAAGGAGATCCAACTGAGGCAGCACAAGGGAACTCTCGAAAGAAGAACAAGGCTAGAGGAAGATCTGAGACAAATAAATCTGACTTTTACCAGAGCTGACTAGAGGAAAGCACAAACACAGTCCCCCACTACCACAAATAATGCAGTCGAGTTTCCCACATTTGGGGAAATCACAGGGGTCAGCATACCCAGAATGCAATGAATGAACCTCACCCTGGGAGAACAATCTTCATGACCATGGTATCGCCTATGCAAAATAAGTATGATTTGGGATAGGGCTGGGGAGGGCCGCTGCTCAGGCACATCTCTGTCAAGTAAAGGAGATTCAGCTGAGGCAGCACAAGGGAACTCTCATCTGGGGACAACAACTGCAGGGAGAACACATATTTTCAGATAAAAATCTTGGTCATGCTCTGGTTTCTCTTCAGAACGAACAAATCTTTCGCCTCTTACTAAAGATTTCCGTGGAGAGGAGCAAAACCGAGTTTTATCTCAATTTTTGCATGCCCCATCTTTTTGGGGTTTCTTTTACCGGTTTAAAGATAGAATGAGTGTGCTTTAATGTAAGCTCATTTGCATAGAAATGACAGTAAATGTTTATTTATGTTCAAACAGAACTTTCTTGACCATGCTACTTGCTTTAAAGATCTGGGAGCACATGGAATACAGTACAAACCATGCTTATAGCAAGGAGAAGCCAGGTGAGAAATCTGCTTTCTTTCAAATTGGGCGCTCACTTTGATCTGAATGAGGACTGCTGGCACAGCACTCAGGCGACAGGTGGAATCTTGGTCATGCTCTGGTTTCTCTTCAGAATGAACAAATCTTTCGCCTTTTATTAAAGATTATCCGTGGAGAGGAGCAAAACTGAGTTTTATCTCAATTTTTGCATGCCCCATATTATTGGGGTTTCTTTTATCAGTTTAAAGACAGAACAAGTGTGCTTTCTTGTTAGCTTTAATGTAAGTTTATTTGCATAACAATGACAATAAATGTCTGTTTCTTTTCAAGCAGAACTTTCTTGACCATACTAATTGCTTGAAAGATCTGGGAGCACATGGAAAAGAGTACAAACCATGTTTATAGCAAGGGGAAGCCTGGTGAGAAATCTGCTTTCTTTCTTTCAAATTGGGTGCTCACTTTGAGCTGAATGAGGACTGCTGGCATGGCACTCAGGCGACAGGTGGAATCTTGGTCATGCTCTGGTTTCTCTTCAGAACGAACAAATCTTTCGCCTTTTACTAAAGATTTCCGTGGAGAGGAGCAAAACTGAGTTTTATCTCAATTTTTGCATGCCCCATATCATACCTCCCAACTGTCCCGATTTTCGCGGGACAGTCCCGTTTTTTGGGGACTGTCCCGCTGTCCCACCTGCGGGCCGCAGTGTCCCGCGGTGGGGAGGACAGTTGGGAGGCTCTGTCTGTCGCTGCCCTGCTTAGCAGAGCAGCGGTGAATAGTCGCTGTGCGCACAGCGTCTATTCACTGAAGTCAGAGGGAGAGGTGGCATGCCAGCGGCTCACAGAGCGCTGGGCATGCCCCCTCAGTGCCGAAAACGGGGGCGTGACTCGCGATCGCGGGTCCTCCCGCGAAGCCATGCCCCTTTTTACTTAGGCCACGCCCTTTTTGGGAGCGCGTGCGACTTCGCCGCGCGTGTGTCCCTCTTTGCGAGCCGACAAAGTTGGGAGGTATGCCCATATTATTGGGGTTTCTTTTATCAGTTTAAAGACAGAACGAGTGTGCTTTCTGGTTAGCTTTAATGTAAGTTTATTTGCATAACAATGACAGTAAATGTTTGTTTCTTTTCAAACAGAACTTTCTTGACCATGCTACTTGCTTGAAAGATCTGGGAGCACATGGAAAACAGTACAAACCATGCAGTATCACAAGAGCCTTTATTTGATCTTTCATGAAGATAGAGCAGAATTGGGGACACGTCAACAATTTCTGCCGAAGGTGGTTCATCTTTCCACATGGTGCCTTTGGCCACTGACACCTTCGTTGAGTCAAAGTCTCTGGCTGTGGTCAGAACTTTGAAAATTTATGTCACCAGAACGGTTCAGATTAGGAAAACAGAGGCTCTGTTTGTCCTGTATGCTCCCAACAGGATTGGGTGTCCTGCTTCCATGTAGACCATTATGCGCTGGATCTGTGGTAAGATTCAGCATGCTCATTCCATGGCAGGATTGCCGTTACTGAATTAGGTGAAGACCCATTCTACTAGAAAGGTGGGTTCATCCTGGGCAGCTGGTCGGGGAGTCTCGGCATTGCAACTTTGCCGAGCAGCTATTTAGTAAACACTTTTGCTAAGTTTTACAAGTTTGATACCTTGGCCGATGATAACTTCAAGTTGGGTAATTCGGTGCTGCAGAGTCGTACGCACTCTTCCACCCGTTCAAGAGCTTTGGTATAACCCCATGGTTCTTAATGTGACCCCAGCATCCTCTAGGTCGTATGAGAAAATAGGATTTTAATACCTACCGGTAAATCCTTTTCTCTTAGTCTGTAGAGGATGCTGGGCACCCGTCCCAGTCCATACTGTGTCTGCAGTTATTACTTGTGGTTATACACATGTTGTGTTATGGTTCTGGTCAGCTTTTTGCTGCAATTATTCATGCCGTTGGCTTGTGTTCTGTTGAATGCCACGTTCTGCGGCATGCTTAAGGTGTGAGCTGGTAAGATGCTCACCTTAGTTTAACAATAAATCCTTTCCTCGAAATGTCCGTCTCCATGGGCACAGTTCCTATAACTGGAGTCTGGAGGAGGGGCATAGAGGGAGGAGCCAGTTCACACCCTTTGATAGTCTTAAAGTGCCCATGTCTCTTGCGGATCCCGTCTATACCCCATGGTTCTTAATGTGACCCCAGCATCCTCTACGGACTAAGAGAAAAGGATGCCCTTGCGCACTATCCTGACTTCTCCTCCCGTCTGCTTACTTTGTGCCTTCCAACGCACAATGCAAACTACAGGTGGTGCTGCAGGGCCCACACCCTTTTACTTGCCTTACAGAACAGCTCTGGAGCTGTTACAGTGCCCAGCTGCTGCAAGAAATCAGCTTGAATGCTTCAGGGGATGGGGCATGGCCAACATGAGCCCCACACCAAAGGAGGGTGGGGGTGTTTAATGAGAACTAGGGGTCATCCAAGCACTGCAAAAGGCCGCCATGCCCTGCACGCCCCTTTTCTCTTTTCATATGCAGATGAGGGTTCCAGCCAACTTTGGCCCACTGCTTGAATAACATCACTGTATGCAAATCCGTCTGCTGCAGACCTTCCCCCAGGAAGGCTTGTACTAGATGTTGCATATGGTTTGATATTTGATGGTGCTTCAGTATTAGGCAGCCTTCCGCCCTCCCATGTTCATCTGAAAAGATGTGGTCTCCCTGCAGTTGTTGTCCCCAGACGAGAGTTCCCTTGTGCTTCCTCAGTTGAATCTCCTTAACTTGACGGGGGAGGGGCTGCCCGAGCAGCCACCCTCCCCAGCCCTATCCCAACTCATACTTATTTTGCATATGTGATCTCTTGATCATGAAGATTGTTCTCACAGGGTGAGGTTCATCCATTATATTTTAAAATAGGAAGGTACAAATTACATATTTGAATTGCATTTATGTGCTGGATTCAAATGTCCCCCCCCCCCCTTCCTTTCTCAATTGTGCCCGTCAGCAGCTATTCTAAGGTTGCTGCCAATGGGTGTGACACATTAATTTCTTCTGTGGGGTACACTGGACTCCACAAGGATTCACATTGGGGTGTAGAGTAGGATCTTGATCTGAGGCACCAACCGGCTCAAAGCTTTTGACTGTTCCCAAGATGCTCAGTGCATTCTCCTCTATAACCCCGCTTCCATGAACAGGGAGCTCAGTTTGTAGTTGGTGCCTTCAGTAGCAGGCCACTTAACAGGGGCCTGCCTCAGGCAGCCTATTCTTAGCTATAAATTTTGACAAGAAAAGAAGAACTTGTTTTATGAGAATCTACAAGGGCTGCAGCAGGCTAGGTCTAATAGACATCTTTACTGCAGCTTCATCACTCCCAGCGGCGCTGTATACTCCCGTGCCCTGGTTGCTGGGTCACTGCAGCGGAGGGTCCGGTTTCATCCTAAGGTCAGTCACACACACACCACCCTTCCGGATCACGAGGCCGCTGATGAAGGGGAGCGTGGCCGTAGGGGGTGGACCGTGTGCGCACTGGCGTGGACACTGATTACTGGGCAGCCGCTCCACTAGCCACCAGGTACAGTTAAGGAGCACAGGTCTGGGGGTTTTTCTCCTATATTAACCCAATTTTGTACTGCCCGCAGCGCATTGTGATAGGTAATAGGGCCTGATTCAGGTTGGATTGCAATCACAATAAGCGATCCAACTGCAAAAATTGCTAAGAGCATACGCATGTGCCTGCATTTTCTGCGGCACCGCGCAGAGAATGCGATCGCCTCTGCCTGTCAATCGGGGCGGGGGGGGATAGGTGGGTCAGCAACACTCCATTTCCAAGTCAGGGATGGAGCGGTGCGGGGGCAAGGCTTCAAAATGGGGTCTGCAACGGAGTAGACACAGGGGGCGTGGTCACAGCGGCTGTATGACATCACATTCAGCCGCTGTGATCACAAAAATGGTGGCGGCTTCCTGCGCGCACATACAGTCTGCACCAGCAGGAGGCTACACCATTTTTTATGATCACGCTGAACTGCAGTGCGACTGCAATTACAGCATGGTCAAGAAGGGAGGCGTCATGCTGGGTGGCCATGCCCTTTCACTGTGCAGGAGCCAGCACCGCTCACACACTAGTCCCCGGGTGCAGCCCCCAACCCCCGGGACACCCGGAGCAACAAAATGTAGATTCAGGCCACCAGGCCACGCCCCTACCTATGAAACCATGCCTCCTTTTTACCATTGCGCTGCTTATCTGCGCGCACTGCATTACAATCTCCCTCGCCACCTCTCTGGGTGTCACCAGTGATAGTGACACCTCTGCCATGCTTGTAGCAGCTGGTCCTAAGATCTACGCCTCAAGCCCTGAGTGTTTGCCCTTGTGACTTGTTGATCATCATAGCGAAGCAGATGCTTACAGAAAACTGCAGGGGCTTAGATTGAAAATAAAAAAAATTGATTGGTATAAGGTAGAGAGGAGCGGGTTCGGTTCTCCGAGAACCGAATTCCCCACGAACTCCACGTTGTTTACACTGGTCCGAGGCAGGCTCGGTTGTTCCCGCCTGACTCGCAAAACCTGAACAAGGGAAAATGTCATCATCCCGCTGTCGGATTCTCGCGAGATTCGGATTCCATATAAAGAGCTGCGCGTTGCCGCCATTTTTACTCGTGCATTGAAGAGAGAGCGGAATGGACGTGGCTATGTTCTCTCAGTGGAAATCTCAATATCAGTGCTCAGTATCAGTGGTTACTTATTGCTGCTCAGTAATACTAGTAGTGTGTCTCTCCTGCTCAGTGTCAGTTCTCAGTAGTATCCTCATCAGTGCTCAGTATCACTGCTCATTGTCTTGTGCTGCATTGTGGTGCTCAGCATACTACAGTACATTACTAATAGTCCAGTGCTGCATCTTGCTGCTCAGTGTCAGTTCTAGTATCCTCATCAGTGCTCACTATCACTGTTCATTGCATTTTGGTTTTCTGTATACTACAGTAACATAGTAATATAGTAACATATAGTAACATAGTTTTTGAGGTTGAATAGAGGCAAATTGCCCATCGTGTTCAACCTGTTTTAAGTTGTGATGATTCTACATACTTGCTGAATAATGTTTTATGACTAGTTAGCTACTATAACTCATGTTACCCCCGGATTAACCATGTTGATATTTTAAGTATTATAACCTTAGATAGCTTTTTCATTCAGAAATGTATCCATTCCTTTTTTAAATCCAATTACAGAGTCCGCCATTACCACCTTCCCTGGCAGGGAATTCCACATCCTGATTGCCCTAACAGTGAAGATCATAGTATCTCACCTGGCAGGTAAGTAGGAGTTGGGCTAGAGCTGTGGAGGATTGCTGCTCGGGCACCCCCTGTCAAGTGAAGGAGATCCAACTGAGGCAGCACAAGGGAACTCTCGAAAGAAGAACAAGGCTAGAGGAAGATCTGAGACAAAGAAATCTGACTTTTACCAGAGCTGACCAGAGGAAAGCACAAACACAGTCCCCCACTACCACAAATAATGCAGTCGAGTTTCCCACGTTGGGGAAATCACAGGGGTCAGCATACCCAGAATGCAATGAATGAACCTCACCCTGGGAGAACAATCTTCATGACCATGGTATCTCCTATGCAAAATAAGTATGATTTGGGATAGGGCTGGGGAGGGCCGCTGCTCAGGCACATCTCTGTCAAGTAAAGGAGATTCAACTGAGGCAGCACAAGGGAACTCTCATCTGGGGACAACAACTGCAGGGAGAACACATATTTTCAGATGAAAATCTTGGTCATGCTCTGGTTTCTCTTCAGAACGAACAAATCTTTCGCCTTTTACTAAAGATTTCCGTGGAGAGGAGCAAAACTGAGTTTTACCTCAATTTTTGCATGCCCCATCTTTTTGGATTTTCTTTTATCGGTTTAAAGATAGAATGAGTGTGCTTTAATGAAAGCTCATTTGCATAGAAATTACAGTAAATGTTTGTTTCTTTTCAAACAGAACTTTCTTGACCATGCTACTTGCTTGAAAGATCTGGGAGCACATGGAATACAGTACAAACCATGCTTATAGCAAGGAGAAGCCAGGTGAGAAATCTGCTTTCTTTCAAATTGGGCGCTCACTTTGATCTGAATGAGGACTGCTGGCATGGCACTCAGGCGACAGGTGGAATCTTGGTCATGCTCTGGTTTCTCTTCAGAATGAACAAATCTTTCGCCATTTATTAAAGATTTCCGTGGAGAGGAGCAAAACTGAGTTTTATCTCAATTTTTGCATGCCCCATATTATTGGGGTTTCTTTTATCAGTTTAAGGACAGAATGAGTGTGCTTTCTTGTTGGCTTTAATGTAAGTTTATTTGTATAACAATGACAGTAAATGTCTGTTTCTTTTCAAACAGAACTTTCTTGACCATGCTACTTGCTTGAAAGATCTGGGAGCACATGGAAAAGAGTACAAACCATGCTTATAGCAAGGGGAAGCCTGGTGAGAAATCTGCTTTCTTTCTTTCAAATTGGGTGCTCACTTTGAGCTGAATGAGGACTGCTGGCATGGCACTCAGGCGACAGGTGGAATCTTGGTCATGCTCTGGTTTCTCTTCAGAACGAACAAATCTTTCGCCTTTTACTAAAGATTTCCGTGGAGAGGAGCAAAACTGAGTTTTATCTCAAATTTTGCATTCCCCATCTTATTGGGGTTTTATTTTATCTGTTTAAAGATAGAACGAGTGTGCTTTAATGTAAGCTCATTTGCATAGAAATGACAGTAAATGTTTGTTTCTTTTCAAACAGAACTTTCTTGACTATACTAATTGCTTGAAAGATCTGGGAACACATGGAAAAGAGTACAAACCATGTTTATAGCTAGGGGAAGCCTGGTGAGAAATCTGCTATCTTTCTTTCAAATTGGGTGCTCACTTTGAGCTCAATGAGAACTGCTGGCATGGCACTCAGGCGACAGGTGGAATCTTGGTCATGCTCTGGTTTCTCTTCAGAACTAACAAATATTTCGCCTTTTATTAAAGATTTCCGTGGAGAGGAGCAAAACTGAGTTTTATCTCAATTTTTGCATGCCCCATATTTTTGGGGTTTCTTTTATCAGTTTAAAGACAGAACGAGTGTGCTTTCTTGTTAGCTTTAATGTAAGTTGCCATAGATGCAGTGAAACACACGTGTAGGGCACGGCGTGTCCGCGTGTATTTGACTCATGTGAAATGTTATAAAACAAAAATATATGATTATGATGTTAGCTGTTAGTCTCCACTAATAGGGAATAGAAGCTGAGCTATAAGAAAGGAATACACTAGATATGATGTCACTTAGCAGATACAATGTCTAAAGTGCATACAGATAGCTACTAATAACTCTTGATAAGAAAGTATATCAGTGTGGGTATATTTATATGATGGGATATTGGGACTAGTGAATATATATCACTCCTGCTGTCCAGATTGGCAATAACCAGACAATTATGATAAGAGTAGAGATGTCACATGGGCTGCTATAGATATTAATTTAATGCTGTATGTGTCATGTGTTACAAATGGATACATTTTCTATGAGTCAGCCTAGCAGCTGCATGTTCTAACAGAACACTATCCTCACACAGAATCTGCTAACCTTGAGATAACTAAATGACAGTGTGTAACAGTCTCTTTACTATAAGACTGTTACAAAGTAATATATATATTTGAAGTCAGTCTAGCAGCTGTGTGTTCCAGCAGTTTATAAGACAAAGAAAATCTCCTATTGTGGAATCTAGACACATGGGACTGCTGGCCTGTGTCATACTATTTCTATGTAATACCAGTAACATGTATATAACTGTTACATAATTGTTACAAATGGATAAATCTTTGAGTCAGCCTAGCAGCTGCATGTCCTAACAGGACACCATAAATCCTTTACAGTGTAACAAATTGATTGGTAACACTTAAAGGCTGGAGAGCAGTTATATGCCTTACTAGCATACTCAATATACCACATTATTACACCAGTTACCACGATTATTGACAGCGCATTTGATATATTATATTACCCTCACACTGAGTCTGTTTACCTTTAGATAACTAAGTGACCGAATATGTAACAGTTTCTCTATCATAAGACTGTTACAAAGTGAGATAGATATATTTGGAAGTCAGTCAAACAGCTGTGTGTTTCAGCGGTTTATAAGAAAATTCCTCATTGTGGAATCTGGACCACTAAGGGTTATTATATATATAGCACATGGAATTGCCACATCTCCCTATATGATAATTTCATTACACTGTAACATAATAAGAATTAACTCTTTAACAGTGTAAATAGAGAGTAATGAATCTCTGACACATGGAATATATTATTTCTTAGATGAATTGGATAAACCATTATGACAGACACTTTGCTTCCTAATAAGAATTGAGGTGGCTATACCTCTAAGGAAAGCATTATTGCCTACGCCTAGATCAGATTAAATAAGATCTGGCTGAATATATGAAGGAAGGTTGCTATTTATATGAGAATTGGAATTGCTATATTCCTTAAGGCAACCCCACCGATTGATATATGTTGTCAATTAAGTATATCTGAACGGCTATATCTGGACCAGATTTAATAAGATCTGGCTGATTATATGAAGGAGGGCTGCTATTTATATTGGAATTGCCATATTCCTTAAGGCAACCGCACCTGTTGGTATATCTCGCCAATTAACTATATCTAAACAGCTAAATTAAAGCTATTCATCATTTTTTTAGTTTGGATATTAATAAATATGATCTTTCCATGATGCATAGAGATTTCCCTATCAAGTGATTCCTTATCCGATATAGAAAGCTATCCCCCTGTGGTATTGAATTTAGGAATATAGTCTTAGGGGACACAGAGAAATAAGTGATCCCCATCTACCTAAGCACCCCACAAATTGGAGGTTAGCTTACCGGTTATACTCAATCACCCCCACAAATTCGCCAATGGGGATGGCTTCCCGGGAGGTAACCCCTATTGAGTGAAGGGAGTATATAGGATACGACCCAGTGGTACCTGACGACATAGATACTAACAGCTATTTAATAACATTACGCTAGAAAGTGATTATTAGCAACATATATATCTATATAAACAACCCCGCCAGGGTTGTGCCTTCAAAAATAATCACACACGGACACGCTTTTTAAACCTTTTTTTCACATCTCTTTATTCTTCTTATGCACATGTATGTTAGTTCTGTGATTTTAACCTTTATGTTTCACTGCAGTTTGGGATAATAATATTAATATTTATCCAATTTTAATACATACTTAATAAAGGTTATATTTTATGATTCATTCATTCTGTCCAGTGCGTCAACAGTGCAGATTTCTTCTTGTTTTTTCTCCCAAATTCTATAACAATGACAGTAAATGTTGTTTCTTTTCAAACAGAACTTTCTTGACCATGCTACTTGCTTGAAAGATCTGGGAGCACATGGAAAACAGTACAAACCATGCAGTATCACAAGAGCCTTTATTTGATCTTTCATGAAGATAGAGCAGAATTGAGGACACGTCAACAATTTCTGCCGAAGGTGGTTCATCTTTCCACATGGTGCCTTTGGCCACTGACACCTTCGTTGAGTCAAAGTCTCTGGCTGTGGTCAGAACTTTGAAAATTTATGTCACCAGAACGGTTCAGATTAGGAAAACAGAGGCTCTGTTTGTCCTGTATGCTCCCAACAGGATTGGGTGTCCTGCTTCCATGTAGACCATTATGCGCTGGATCTGTGGTAAGATTCAGCATGCTCATTCCATGGCAGGATTGCCGTTACTGAATTAGGTGAAGACCCATTCTACTAGAAAGGTGGGTTCATCCTGGGCAGCTGGTCGGGGAGTCTCGGCATTGCAACTTTGCCGAGCAGCTATTTAGTAAACACTTTTGCTAAGTTTTACAAGTTTGATACCTTGGCTGATGATAACCTCAAGTTGGGTCATTCGGTGCTGCAGAGTCGTACGCACTCTCCCACCCGTTCAAGAGCTTTGGTATAACCCCATGGTTCTTAATGTGACCCCAGCATCCTCTAGGTCGTATGAGAAAATAGGATTTTAATACCTACCGGTAAATCCTTTTCTCTTAGTCCGTAGAGGATGCTGGGCACCCGTCCCAGTCCATACTGTGTCTGCAGTTATTACTTGTGGTTATACACATGTTATGTTATGGTTCTGGTCAGCTTTTTGCTGCAATTGTTCATGCCGTTGGCTTGTGTTCTGTTGAATGCCACGTTCTGCGGCATGCTTAAGGTGTGAGCTGGTAAGATGCTCACCTTAGTTTAACAATAAATCCTTTCCTCGAAATGTCCGTCTCCCTGGGCACAGTTCCTATAACTGGAGTCTGGAGGAGGGGCATAGAGGGAGGAGCCAGTTCACACCCTTTGAAAGTCTTAAAGTGCCCATGTCTCTTGCGGATCCCGTCTATACCCCATGGTTCTTAATGTGACCCCAGCATCCTCTACGGACTAAGAGAAAAGGATGCCCTTGCGCACTATCCTGACTTCTCCTCCCGTCTGCTTACTTTGTGCCTTCCAACGCACAATGCGAACTACAGGTGGTGCTGCAGGGCCCACACCCTTTTACTTGCCTTACAGAACAGCTCTGGAGCTGTTACAGTGCCCAGCTGCTGCAAGAAATCAGCTTGAATGCTTCAGGGGATGGGGCATGGCCAACATGAGCCCCACACCAAAGTAGGGTGGGGGTGTTTAATGCGAACTAGGGGTCATCCAAGCACCGCAAAAGGCCGCCATGCCCTGCATGCCCCTTTTCTCTTTTCATATGCAGATGAGGGTTCCAGCCAACTTTGGCCCACATCTTGGATGACATCACCGTATGCAAATCCGTCTTCTGCAGACCTTCCCCCAGGAATGCTTGTACTAGTTGTTGCATATGGTTTGATATTTGATGGTGCTTCAATATTAGGCAGCCTTCCACCCTCCCATGTTCATCTGAACAGATGTGGTCTCCCTGCAGTTGTTGTCCCCAGACGAGAGTTCCCTTGTGCGTCCTCAGTTGAATCTCCTTAACTTGACGGGGGAGGGGCTGCCCGAGCAGCCACCCTCCCCAGCCCTATCCCAACTCATACTTATTTTGCATATGAGATCTCTTGATCATGAAGATTGTTCTCACAGGGTGAGGTTCATCCATTATATTTTAAAATAGGAAGGTACAAATTACATATTTGAATTGCATCTATGTGCTGGATTCAAATGTCCCCCCCCCCCCTTCCTTTCTCAATTGTGCCCGTCAGCAGCTATTCTAAGGTTGCTGCCAATGGGTGTGACACATTAATTTCTTCTGTTGGGTACACTGGACTCCACAAGGATTCACATTGGGGTGTAGAGTAGGATCTTGATCTGAGGCACCAACCGGCTCAAAGCTTTTGACTGTTCCCAAGATGCTCAGCGCATCCTCCTCTATAACCCCGCTTCCATGAACAGGGAGCTCAGTTTGTAGTTGGTGCCTTCAGTAGCAGGCCACTTAACAGGGGCCTGCCTCAGGCAGCCTATTCTTAGCTATTAATTTTGACAAGAAAAGAAGAACTTGTTTTATGAGAATCTACAAGGGCTGCAGCAGGCTAGGTCTAATAGACATCTTTACTGCAGCTTCATCACTCCCAGCGGCGCTGTATACTCCCGTGCCCTGGTTGCTGGGTCACTGCAGCGGAGGCTCCAGTTTCTTCCTAAGGTCAGTCACACACACACCGCCCTTCCGGATCACGAGGCCGCTGATGAAGGGGAGCGTGGCCGTAGGGGGTGGACCGTGTGCGCACTGGCGTGGACACTGATTACTGGGCAGCCGCTCCACTAGCCACCAGGTACAGTTAAGGAGCACAGGTCTGGGAGTTTTACTCCTATATTAACCCAATTTTGTACTGCCCGCAGCGCATTGTGATAGGTAATAGGGCCTGATTCAGGTTGGAATGCAATCACAATAAGCGATCCAACTGCAAAAATTGCTAACAGCATACGCATGTGCCTGCATTTTCTGCGGCACCCCGCAGAGAATGCGATCGCCTCTGCCTGTCAATCGGGGCGGGGGGGGGAGAGGGGGGTCAGCAACACTCCATTTCCAAGTCAGGGATGGAGCGGTGCGGGGGCAAGGCTTCAAAATGGGGTCTGCAACGGAGGAGACACAGGGGGCGTGGTCACAGCGGCTGTATGACATCACATTCAGCCGCTGTGATCACAAAAATGGTGGCGGCTTCCTGCGCGCACATACAGTTTGCACCAGCAGGAGGCTACACCATTTTTTATGATCACGCTGAACTGCAGTGCGACTGCAATTACAGCATGGTCAAGAATGGAGGCGTCATGCTGGGTGGCCATGCCCTGTCACTGTGCAGGAGCCAGCACCGCACACACACTAGTCCCCGGGTGCAGCCCCCAACCCCCGGGACACCCGGAGCAACAAAATGTAGATTCGGGCCACCAGGCCACGCCCCTACCTATGAAACCATGCCTCCTTTTTACCATTGCGCTGCTTATCTGCGCGCACTGCATTACAATCTCCTTCGCCACCTCTCTGGGTGTCACCAGTGATAGTGACACCTCTGCCATGCTTGTAGCAGCTGGTCCTAAGATCTACGCCTCAAGCCCTGAGTGTTTGCCCTTGTGACTTGTTGATCATCATAGCGAAGCAGATGCTTACAGAAAACTGCAGGGGCTTAGATTGAAAATAAAAAAATTGATGGGTATAAGGTAGAGAGGAGCGGGTTCGGTTCTCCGAGAACCGAATTCCCGACGAACTCCATGTGGTTTACACTGGTCCGAGGCAGGCTCGGTTGTTCCCGCCTGACTCGGAAAACCTGAACAAGGGAAAATGTCATCATCCCGCTGTCGGATTCTCTCGAGATTCGGATTCCATATAAAGAGCTGCGCGTTGCCGCCATTTTTACTCGTGCATTGAAGAGAGAGCGGAGAGGACGTGGCTATGTTCTCTCAGTGGAAATCTCAATATCAGTGCTCAGTATCAGTGGTTACTTATTGCTGCTCAGTAATACTAGTAGTGTGTCTCTCCTGCTCAGTGTCAGTTCTCAGTAGTATCCTCATCAGTGCTCAGTATCACTGCTCATTGTCTTGTGCTGCATTGTGGTGCTCAGCATACTACAGTACATTACTAATAGTCCAGTGCTGCATCTTGCTGCTCAGTGTCAGTTCTAGTATCCTCATCAGTGCTCACTATCACTGCTCATTACATTGTGGTGTTCTGTATACTACAGTAACATAGTAATATAGTAACATATAGTAACATAGTTTTTGAGGTTGAATAGAGGCAAATTGCCCATCGTGTTCAACCTGTTTTAAGTTGTGATGATTCTACATACTTGCTGAATAATGTTTTATGACTAGTTAGCTACTATAACTCATGTTACCCCCGGATTAACCATGTTGATATTTTAAGTATTATAACCTTGGATAGCTTTTTCATTCAGAAATGTATCCATTCCTTTTTTAAATCCAATTACAGAGTCCGCCATTACCACCTTCCCTGGCAGGGAATTCCACATCCTGATTGCCCTAACAGTGAACATCATAGTATCTCACCTGGCAGGTAAGTAGGAGTTGGGCTAGAGCTGTGGAGGATTGCTGCTCGGGCACCCCCTGTCAAGTGAAGGAGATCCAACTGAGGCAGCACAAGGGAACTCTCGAAAGAAGAACAAGGCTAGAGGAAGATCTGAGACAAAGAAATCTGACTTTTACCAGAGCTGACCAGAGGAAAGCACAAACGCAGTCCCCCACTACCACAAATAATGCAGTCGAGTTTCCCACATTTGGGGAAATCACAGGGGTCAGCATACCCAGAGTGCAATGAATGAACCTCACCCTGGGAGAACAATCTTCATGACCATGGTATCTCCTATGCAAAATAAGTATGATTTGGGATAGGGCTGGGGAGGGCCGCTGCTCAGGCACATCTCTGTCAAGTAAAGGAGATTCAACTGAGGCAACACAAGGGAACTCTCATCTGGGGACAACAACTGCAGGGAGAACACATATTTTCAGATGAACATGGGAGGGCAGAAGGCTGCCTAACACTGAAGCACCCCCAAACAACAAACCAAATGCAACTACTAGTGCAAGCATTCCTGGGGGAAGGCCTGCAGCAGATGGATTTGCATATGGTGATGTCATCCAAGCAGTGGGTCAAAGTTGGCTTCAACCCTCGTCTGCATATGAAAATAAAAAAGGGGTGTGCAGGGCATGGCGGCCTTTTGCGGCGCTTGGATGACCCCTAGTTTGCATTAAACACCTCCACCTTCCTTCGGTGTGGGGCTCATGTTGGCTATGCCCCAGCCCCTGAAGCATTCAAGCTGATTTCTTGCAGCAGCTGGGCACTGTAACAGCTCCAGAGCTGCTCTGTAAAGCAAGTAAAAGGGTGTGGGCCCTGCAGCACTACCTGTAGTTTGCATTGTGCGTTGGAAGGCACAAAGTAAGCAGACGGGAGAAGTCAGGATAGTGCACAAGGGCATAGAAGGGAGCGGCTCAAGAAAAGAGAAGTGGAAACAGACAGCAAACTAGGCTGGAGAGAGACCTGAGACAAAGAGATCTGAATTATACGAGAGCCGACCAGAGGAAACACAAATTATGTAATCAAGTGTCCCACATTTGGGGAAATCGTAGGAGCAGCACACCCAGAGTGCATTGGGTGAGCCTTGCCCTGGGAGAAGCACCTTCCTGATCATAGTATCTCACCTGGCAGGTAAGTAGGAGTTGGGCTAGAGCTGGGGAGGGTCGCTGTTCGGGCACCCCCCTGTCAAGTGAAGGAGATCCAACTGAGGCAGCACAAGGAAACTCTCGAAAAAAGAACAAGGCTAGAGGAAGATCTGAGACAAAGAAATCTGACTTTTACCAGAGCTGACCAGAGGAAAGCACAAACACAGTCCCCCACTACCACAAATAATGCAGTCGAGTTTCCCACATTTGGGGAAATGACAGGGGTCAGCATACCCAGAATGCAATGAATGAACCTCACCCTGGGAGAACAATCTTCATGACAATGGTATCTCCTATGCAAAATAAGTATGATTTGGGATAGGGCTGGGGAGGGCCGCTGCTCAGGCACATCCCTGTCAAGTAAAGGAGATTCAACTGAGGCAGCACAAGGGAACTCTCATCTGGGGACAACAACTGCAGGGAGAACACATATTTTCAGATGAACATGGGAGAGCAGAAGGCTGCCTAATACTGAAGCACCCCCAAACAACAAACCAAATGCAACAACTAGTACAAGCATTCCTGGGAAAAGGTCTGCAGAAGACGGATTTGCATACGGTGATGTCATCCAAGCAGTGGGCCAAAGTTGGCTGGAACCCTCATCTGCATATGAAAAGAGAAAAGGGGTATGCAGGGCATGGCGGCCTTTTGCGGCGCTTGGATGACCCTTAGTTCGCATTAAACACCTCCACCCTCCGTCGGTGTGGGGCTCATGTTGGCTATGCCCCAGCCCCTGAAGCATTCAAGCTGATTTCTTGCAGCAGCTGGGCACTGTAACAGCTCCAGAGCTGCTCTGTAAGGCAAGTAAAAGGGTGTTGGCCCTGCAGCACTACCTGTAGTTTGCATTGTGCGTTGGAAGGCACAAAGTAAGCAGACAGGAGAAGTCAGGAGAGTGCACAAGGGCAAGGGCAGGGGCTCAAGAAAAGAGAAGTGGAAACAGACAGCAAACTAGGCTGGAGAGAGACCTGAGACAAAGAGATCTGAATTATACGAGTAGCCGACCAGAGGAAACACAAATTATGTAGTCAAGTGTCCCACATTTGGGGAAATCGTAGGAGCAGCACACCCAGAGTGCAATGGGTGAGCCTTGCCCTGGGAGAAGCACCTTCCTGATCATAGTATCTCACCTGGCAGGTAAGTAGGAGTTGGGCTAGAGCTGGGGAGGGTCGCTGCTCGGGCACCCCCCTGTCAAGTGAAGGAAATCCAACTGAGGCAGCACAAGGAAACTCTCAAAAAAAGAACAAGGCTAGAGGAAGATCTGAGACAAAGAAATCTGACTTTTACCAGAGCTGACCAGAGGAAAGCACAAACACAGTCCCCCACTACCACAAATAATGCAGTCGAGTTTCCCACATTTGGGGAAATCACAGGGGTCAGCATACCCAGAATGCAATGAATGAACCTCACCCTGGAAGAACAATCTTCATGACCATGGTATCTCCTATGCAAAATAAGTATGATTTGGGATAGGGCTGGGGATGGCCGCTGCTCAGGCACATCTCTGTCAAGTAAAGGAGATTCAACTGAGGCAGCACAAGAGAACTCTCATCTGGGGACAACAACTGCAGGGAGAACACATATTTTCAGATGAACATGGGAGAGCAGAAGGCTGCCTAATACTGAAGCACCCCAAACAACAAACCAAATGCAACAACTAGTACAAGCATTCCTGGGGGAAGGTCTGCAGAAGACGTATTTGCATACGGTGATGTCATCCAAGCAGTGGGCCAAAGTTGGCTGGAACCCTCATCTGCATATGAAAAGAGAAAAGGGGTATGCAGGGCATGGCGGCCTTTTGCGGCGCTTGGATGACCCTTAGTTCGCATTAAACACCTCCACCCTCCGTCGGTGTGGGGCTCATGTTGGCTATGCCCCAGCCCCTGAAGCATTCAAGCTGATTTCTTGCAGCAGCTGGGCACTGTAACAGCTCCAGAGCTGCTCTGAAAGGCAAGTAAAAGGGTGTGGGCCCTGCAGCACTACCTGTAGTTTGCATTGTGCGTTGGAAGGCACAAAGTAAGCAGACAGGAGAAGTCAGGAGAGTGCACAAGGGCATAGAAGGCAGCGGCTCAAGAAAAGAGAAGTGGAAACAGACAGCAAACTAGGCTGGAGAGAGACCTGAGACAAAGAGATCTGAATTATACGAGAGCCGACCAGGGGAAACGCAAATTATGCAGTCAAGTTTCCCACATTTGGGGAAATCGCAGGAGCAGCACACCCAGAGTGCAATGGGTGAGCCTTGCCCTGGGAGAAGCACCTTCATGATCATAGTATCTCACCTGGCAGTTATGTAGGAGTTGGGCTAGAGCTGGGGAGGGTCGCTGCTCGGGTACCCCCCTGTCAAGTGAAGGAGATCAAACTGAGGCAGCACAATGGAACTCTCGAAAGAAGAACAAGGCTAGAGGAAGATCTGAGACAAAGAAATCTGACTTTTACCAGAGCTGACCAGAGGAAAACACAAACACAGTCCCCCACTACCACAAATAATGCAGTTGAGTTTCCCACATTTGGGGAAATCACAGGGGTCAGCATACCCAGAATGCAATGAATGAACCTCACCCTGGGAGAACAATCTTTATGACCATGGTATCTCCTATGCAAAATAAGTATGATTTGGGATAGGGCTGGGGAGGGCCGCTGCTCAGGCACATCTCTGTCAAGTAAAGGAGATTCAACTGAGGCAGCACAAGGGAACTCTCATCTGGGGACAACAACTGCCGGGAGAACACATATTTTCAGATGAACATGGGAGGGCAGAAGGCTGCCTAATACTGAAGCACCCCCAAACAACAAACCAAATGCAACAACTAGTACAAGCATTCCTGGGGGAAGGTCTGCAGAAGACGGATTTGCATACAGTGATGTCATCCAAGCAGTGGGCCAAAGTTGGCTGGAACCCTCATCTGCATATGAAAAGAGAAAAGGGGTATGCAGGGCATGGCGGCCTTTTGCGGCGCTTGGATGACCCTTAGTTCGCATTAAACACCCCCACCCTACTTCGGTGTGGGGCTCATGTTGGCCATGCCCCAGCCCCTGAAGCATTCAAGCTGATTTCTTGCAGCAGCTTGGCACTGTAACAGCTCCAGAGCTGCTCTGTAAGGCAAGTAAAAGGGTGTGGGCCCTGCAGCACTACCTGTAGTTTGCATTGTGCATCGGAAGGCACAAAGTAAGCAGACAGGAGGAGAAGTCAGGATAGTGCACAAGGGTATAGAAGGGAGGGGCTCAAGAAAAAAGAAGTGGAAACAGACAGCAAACTAGGCTGGAGAGAGACCTGAGACAAAGAGATCTGAATTATATGAGAGCCGACTAGGGGAAACACAAATTATGCAATCAAGTTTCCCATATTTGGGGAAATCGCAGGGGCAGCACACCCAGAGTGCAATGGGTGAGCCTTGCCCTGGGAGAAGCAACTTCATGATCATAGTATCTCACCTGGCAGGTAAGTAGGAGTTGGGCTAGAGCTGGGGAGGGTCGCTGCTCGGGCACCCCCCTGTCAAGTGAAGGAGATCCAACTGAGGCAGCACAAGGGAACTCTTGAAAGAAGAACAAGGCTAGAGGAAGATCTGAGACAAAGAAATCTGACTTTTACCAGAGCTGACCAGAGTAAAGCACAAACACAGTCCCCCACTACCACAAATAATGCAGTTGAGTTTCCCACATTTGGGGAAATCACAGAGGTCAGCATACCCAGAACGCAATGAATGAACCTAACCCTGGGAGAACAATCTTCATGACCATGGTATCTCCTATGCAAAATAAGTATGATTTGGGATAGGGCTGGGGAGGGCCGCTGCTCAGGCACATCTCTGTCAAGTAAAGGAGATTCAACTGAGGCAGCACAAGGGAACTCTCATCTGGGGACAACAACTGCAGGGAGAACACATATTTTCAGATGAACATGGGAGGGCAGAAGGCTGCCTAATACTGAAGCACCCCCAAACAACAAACCAAATGCAACAACTAGTGCAAGCATTCCTGGGGGAAGGCCTGCCGCAGATGGATTTGCATATGGTGCTGTCATCCAAGCAGTGGGTCAAAGTTGGCTTCAACCCTCGTCTGCATATGAAAAGAGAAAAGGGGCATGCAGGGCATGGCGGCCTTTTGCGGCGCTTGGCTGACCCCTAGTTTGCATTAAACACCTCCACCCTCCGTCGGTGTGGGGCTCATGTTGGCTATGCCCCAGCCCCTGAAGCATTCAAGCTGATTTCTTGCTGCAGCTGGGCACTGTAACAGCTCCAGAGCTGCTCTGTAAGGCAAGTAAAAGGGTGTGGGCCCTGCAGCACTACCTGTAGTTTGCATTGTGCGTTGGAAGGCACAAAGTAAGCAGACAGGAGAAGTCTGGAGAGTGCACAAGGGCATAGAAGGCAGCGGCTCAAGAAAAGAGAAGTGGAAACAGACAGCAAACTAGGCTGGAGAGAGACCTGAGACAAAGAGATCTGAATTATACGAGAGCCGACCAGGGGAAACACAAATTATGCAGTCAAGTTTCCCACAGGAGTATATAGGATACGACCCAGTGGTACCTGACGACATAGATACTAACAGCTATTTAATAACATTACGCTAGAAAGTGATTATTAGCAACATATATATCTATATAAACAACCCCGCCAGGGTTGTGCCTTCAAAAATAATCACACACGGACACGCTTTTTAAACCTTTTTTTCACATCTCTTTATTCTTCTTATGCACATGTATGTTAGTTCTGTGATTTTAACCTTTATGTTTCACTGCAGTTTGGGATAATAATATTAATATTTATCCAATTTTAATACATACTTAATAAAGGTTATATTTTATGATTCATTCATTCTGTCCAGTGCGTCAACAGTGCAGATTTCTTCTTGTTTTTTCTCCCAAATTCTATAACAATGACAGTAAATGTTGTTTCTTTTCAAACAGAACTTTCTTGACCATGCTTCTTGCTTGAAAGATCTGGGAGCACATGGAAAACAGTACAAACCATGCAGTATCACAAGAGCCTTTATTTGATATTTCATGAAGATAGAGCAGAATTGAGGACACGTCAACTATTTCTGCCGAAGGTGGTTCATCTTTCCACATGGTGCCTTTGGCCACTGACACCTTCGTTGAGTCAAAGTCTCTGGCTGTGGTCAGAACTTTGAAAATTTATGTCACCAGAACGGTTCAGATTAGGAAAACAGAGGCTCTGTTTGTCCTGTATGCTCCCAACAGGATTGGGTGTCCTGCTTCCATGTAGACAATTATGCGCTGGATCTGTGGTAAGATTCAGCATGCTCATTCCACGGCAGGATTGCCGTTACTGAATTAGGTGAAGACCCATTCTACTAGAAAGGTGGGTTCATCCTGGGCAGCTGGTCGGGGAGTCTCGGCATTGCAACTTTGCCGAGCAGCTATTTAGTAAACACTTTTGCTAAGTTTTACAAGTTTTAGAGTAAAGGAGATTCAACTGAGGCAGCACAAGGGAACTCTCATCTGGGGACAACAACTGCAGTGAGAACACATATTTTCAGATGAACATGGGAGGGCAGAAGGCTGCCTAATACTGAAGCACCCCCAAACAACAAACCAAATGCAACAACTAGTACAAGCATTCCTGGGGGAAGGTCTGCAGAAGACGGATATGCATATAGTGATGTCATCCAAGCAGTGGGCCAAAGTTGGCTGGAACCCTCATCTGCATATGAAAAGAGAAAAGGGGTATGCAGGGCATGGCGGCCTTTTGCGGCGCTTGGATGACCCTTAGTTCGCATTAAACACCCCCACCCTCCTTCGGTGTGGGGCTCATGTTGGCCATGCCCCAGCCCCTGAAGCATTCAAGCTGATTTCTTGCAGCAGCTTGGCACTGTAACAGCTTCAGAGCTGCTCTGTAAGGCAAGTAAAAGGGTGTGGGCCCTGCAGCACTACCTGTAGTTTGCATTGTGCATTGGAAGGCACAAAGTAAGCAGACAGGAGGAGAAGTCAGGATATTCCACAAGGGTATAGAAGGGAGGGGCTCAAGAAAAAAGAAGTGGAAACAGACAGCAAACTAGGCTGGAGAGAGACCTGAGACAAAGAGATCTGAATTATATGAGAGCCGACCAGGGGAAACACAAATTATGCAGTCAAGTTTCCCACATTTGGGGAAATCGCAGGGGCAGCACACCCAGGTGAGATACTATAATCAGGAAGGTGCTTCTCCCAGGGCAAGGCTCACCCATTGTACACTGGGTGTGCTGCTCCTACGATTTCCCCAAATGTGGGACACTTGACTGCATAATTTGTGTTTCCTCTGGTCGGCTCTCGTATAATTCAGATCTCTTTGTCTCAGGTCTCTCTCCAGCCTAGTTTGCTCTCTGTTTCCACTTCTTTTTTCTTGAGCCCCTCCCTTCTATACCCTTGTGCACTATCCTGACTTCTCCTCCCGTCTGCTTACTTTGTGCCTTCCAATGCACAATGCAAACTACAGGTAGTGCTGCAGGGCCCACACCCTTTTACTTGCCTTACAGAGCAGCTCTGGAGCTGTTACAGTGCCCAGCTGCTGCAAGAAATCAACTTGAATGCTTCATGGGATGGGGCATGGCCAACATGAGCCCCACACCAAAGGAGGGTGGGGGTGTTTAATGCGATCTAGGGGTCATCCAAGCACCACAAAAGGCCGCCATGCCCTGCACGCCCCTTTTCTCTTTTCATATGCAGATGAGGGTTGAAGCCAACTTTGACCCACTGCTTGGATAACATCACCATATGCAAATCCATCTGCTGCAGGCCTTCCCCCAGGAATGCTTGCACTAGTTGTTGCATTTGGTTTGTTGTTTGGGGGTGCTTCAGTATTAGGCAGCCTTCTGCCCTCCCATGTTCATCTGAAAATATGTGTTCTCCCTGCAGTTGTTGTCCCCATATGAGAGTTCCCTTGTGCTGCCTCAGTTGAATCTCCTTTACTTGACAGAGATGTGCCTGAGCAGCGGCCCTCCCCAGCCCTATCCCAAATCATACTTATTTTGCATAGGAGACACCATGGTCATGATAATTGTTCACCCAGGGTGAGGTTCATTCATTGCATTCTGGGTATGCTGACCCCTGTGATTTACCCAAATGTGGGAAACTCGCCTGCATTATTTGTGGTAGTTGGGGACTGTGTTTGTGTTTTCCGCTGGTCAGCTCTGGTAAAAGTCAGATTTCTTTGTCTCAGATCTTCCTCTAGCCTTGTTCTTCTTTCGAGAGTTCCATTGTGCTGCCTCAGTTGGATCTCCTTCACTTGACAGGGGGGTGCCCGAGCAGCGACCCTCCCCAGCTCTAGCCCAACTCCTACTTACCTGCCAGGTGAGATACTATGATCTTGAAGGTGCTTCTCCCAGGGCAAGGCTCAACCATTGCACTCTGGGTGTGCTGCCCCTGCGATTTCCCCAAATATGGGAAACTTGACTGCATAATTTGTGTTTCCCCTGGTCGGCTCTCGTATAATTCAGATCTCTTTGTCTCAGGTCTCTCTCCAGCCTAGTTTGCTGTCTGTTTCCACTTCTCTTTTCTTGAGCCGCTCCCTTCTATGCCCTTGCGCACTATCCTGACTTCTCCCGTCTGCTTACTTTGTGCCTTCCAACGCACAATGCGAACTACAGGTAGTGCTGCAGGGCCCACACCCTTTTATTTGCCTTACAGAGCAGCTCTAGAGCTGTTACAGTGCCCAGCTGCTGCAAGAAATCAGCTTGAATGCTTCAGGGGCTGGGGCATAGCCAACATGAGCCCCACACCGAAGGAGGGTGGAGGTGTTTAATGCGAACTAGGGGTCATCCAAGCGCCGCAAAAGGCCGCCATGCCCTGCATAACCCTTTTCTCTTTTCATATGCAGATGAGGGTTCCAGCCAACTTTGGCCCACTGCTTGGATGACATCACCGTATGCAAATTTGTCTCCTGCAGACCTTCCCCCAGGAATGCTTGTACTAGTTATTGCATATGGTTTGATATTTGATGGTGCTTCAGTATTAGGCAGCCTTCCGCCCTCCCATGTTCATCTGAAAAAATGTGGTCTCCCTGCAGTTGTTGTCCCCAGACGAGAGTTCCCTTGTGCTTCCTCAGTTGAATCTCCTTAACTTGACGGGGGAGGGGCTTGCCCGAGCAGCCACCCTCCCCAGCCCTATCCCAACTCATACTTATTTTGCATATGAGATCTCTATATCATGAAGATTGTTATCACAGGGTGAAGTTCATCCATTATATTTTAAAATAGGAAGGTTCAAATTACATATTTGAATTGCATCTATGTGCTGGATTCAAATGTCCCCCCCCCTTCCTTTCTCAATTGTGCCCGTCAGCAGCTATTCTAAGGTTGCTGCCAATGGGTGTGACACATTAATTTCTTCTGTGGGGTACACTGGACTCCACAAGGATTCACATTGGGGTGTAGAGTAGGATCTTGATCTGAGGCACCAACCGGCTCAAAGCTTTTGACTGTTCCCAAGATGCTCAGCGCATTCTCCTCTATAACCCCGCTTCCATGAACAGGGAGCTCAGTTTGTAGTTGGTGCCTTCAGTAGCAGGCCACTTAACAGGGGCCTGCCTCAGGCAGCCTATTCTTAGCTATTAATTTTGACAAGAAAATAAGAACTTTTTTTATGAGAATCTACAAGGGCTGCAGCAGGCTAGGTCTAATAGACATCTTTACTGCAGCTTCATCACTCCCAGCGGCGCTGTATACTCCCGTGCCCTGGTTGCTGGGTCACTGCAGCGGAGGCTCCGGTTTCTTCCTAAGGTCAGTCACACACGCACCGCCCTTCCGGATCACGAGGCCGCTGATGAAGGGGAGCGTGGCCGTAGGGGGTGGACCGTGTGCGCACTGGCGTGGACACTGATTACTGGGCAGCCGCTCCACGAGCCACCAGGTACAGTTAAGGAGCACAGGTCTGGGGTTTTTTCTCCCATATTAAACCAATTTTGTACTGCCCGCAGCGCATTGTGATAGGTAATAGGGCCTGATTCAGGTTGGATTGCAATCACAGTAAGCGATCCAACTGCAAAAATTGCTAAGAGCATACGCATGTGCCTGCATTTTCTGCGGCACCCCGCAGAGAATGCGATCGCCTCTGCCTGTCAATCGGGGCAGGGGGGGAGAGGGGGGTCAGCAACACTCCATTTCCAAGTCAGGGATGGAGCGGTGCGGGGGCAAGGCTTCAAAATGGGGTCTGCAACGGAGGAGACACAGGGGGCGTGGTCACAGCGGCTGTATGACATCACATTCAGCCGCTGTGATCACAAAAATGGTGGCGGCTTCCTGCGCGCACATACAGTCTGCACCAGCAGGAGGCTACACCATTTTTTATGATCACGCTGAACTGCAGTGCGACTGCAATTACAGATTGGTCAAGAAGGGAGGCGTCATGCTGGGTGGCCATGTCCTGTCACTGTGCAGGAGCCAGCACCGCTCACACACTAGTCCCCGGGTGCAGCCCCCAACCCCCGGGACACCCGGAGCAACAAAATGTAGATTCAGGCCACCAGGCCACGCCCCTACCTATGAAACCATGCCTCCTTTTTACCATTGCGCTGCTTATCTGCGCGCACTGCATTACAATCTCCTTCGCCACCTCTCTGGGTGTCACCAGTGATAGTGACACCTCTGCCATGCTTGTAGCAGCTGGTCCTAAGATCTACGCCTCAAGCCCTGAGTGTTTGCCCTTGTGACTTGTTGATCATCATAGCGAAGCAGATGCTTACAGAAAACTGCAGGGGCTTAGATTGAAAATAAAAAAATATATGGGTATAAGGTAGAGAGGAGCGGGTTCGGTTCTCCGAGAACCGAATTCCCCACGAACTCCACGTGGTTTACACTGGTCCGAGGCAGGCTCGGTTGTTCCCGCCTGACTCGGAAAACCTGAACAAGGGAAAATGTCATCATCCCGCTGTCGGATTCTCGCGAGATTCGGATTTCATATAAAGAGCTGCGCGTTGCCGCCATTTTTACTCGTGCATTGAAGAGGGAGCGGAGAGGACGTGGCTATGTTCTCTCAGTGGAAATCTCAATATCAGTGCTCAGTATCAGTGGTTACTTATTGCTGCTCAGTAATACTAGTAGTGTGTCTCTCCTGCTCAGTGTCAGTTCTCAGTAGTATCCTCATCAGTGCTCAGTATCACTGCTCATTGTCTTGTGCTGCATTGTGGTGCTCAGCATACTACAGTACATTAGTAATAGTCCAGTGCTGCATCTTGCTGCTCAGTGTCAGTTCTAGTATCCTCATCAGTGCTCACTATCACTGCTCATTACATTGTGGTGTTCTGTATACTACAGTAACATAGTAATATAGTAACATATAGTAATATAGTTTTTGAGGTTGAAAAGAGGCAAATTGCCCATCGTGTTCAACCTGTTTTAAGTTGTGATGATTCTACATACTTGCTGAATAATGTTTTATGACTAGTTAACTACTACAACTCATGTTACCCCCGGATTAACCATGTTGATATTTTAAGTATTATAACCTTGGATAGCTTTTTCATTCAGAAATGTATCCATTCCTTTTTTAAATCCAATTACAGAGTCCGCCATTACCACCTTCCCTGGCAGGGAATTCCACATCCTGATTGCCCTAACAGTGAAGATCATAGTATCTCACCTGGCAGGTAAGTAGGAGTTGGGCTAGAGCTGTGGAGGATTGCTGCTTGGGCACCCCCTGTCAAGTGAAGGAGATCCAACTGAGGCAGCACAAGGGAACTCTCGAAAGAAGAACAAGGCTAGAGGA
This sequence comes from Pseudophryne corroboree, assembly GCF_028390025.1. NCBI lineage: Eukaryota > Metazoa > Chordata > Amphibia > Anura > Myobatrachidae > Pseudophryne > Pseudophryne corroboree. Next base: position 280,467 of record NW_026969839.1, read on the forward strand.
AGATCTGAGACAAAGAAATCTGACTTTTACCAGAGCTGACCAGAGGAAAGCACAAACACAGTCCCCCACTACCACAAATAATGCAGTCGAGTTTCCCACATTTGGGGAAATCACAGGGGTCAGCATACCCAGAATGCAATGAATGAACCTCACCCTGGGAGAACAATCTTCATGACCAAGGTATCTCCTATGCAAAATAAGTATGATTTGGGATAGGGCTGGGGAGGGCCGCTGCTCAGGCACATCTCTGTCAAGTAAAGGAGATTCAACTGAGGCAGCACAAGGGAACTCTCATCTGGGGACAACAAGTGCAGTGAGAACACATATTTTCAGATGAACATGGGAGGGCAGAAGGCTGCCTAATACTGAAGCACCCCCAAACAACAAACCAAATGCAACAACTAGTACAAGCATTCCTGGGGGAAGGTCTGCAGAAGACGGATATGCATATAGTGATGTCATCCAAGCAGTGGGCCAAAGTTGGCTGGAACCCTCATCTGCATATGAAAAGAGAAAAGGGGTATGCAGGGCATGGCGGCCTTTTGCGGCGCTTGGATGACCCTTAGTTCGCATTAAACACCCCCACCCTCCTTCGGTGTGGGGCTCATGTTGGCCATGCCCCAGCCCCTGAAGCATTCAAGCTGATTTCTTGCAGCAGCTTGGCACTGTAACAGCTTCAGAGCTGCTCTGTAAGGCAAGTAAAAGGGTGTGGGCCCTGCAGCACTACCTGTAGTTTGCATTGTGCATTGGAAGGCACAAAGTAAGCAGACAGGAGGAGAAGTCAGGATATTCCACAAGGGTATAGAAGGGAGGGGCTCAAGAAAAAAGAAGTGGAAACAGACAGCAAACTAGGCTGGAGAGAGACCTGAGACAAAGAGATCTGAATTATATGAGAGCCGACCAGGGGAAACACAAATTATGCAGTCAAGTTTCCCACATTTGGGGAAATCGCAGGGGCAGCACACCCAGGTGAGATACTATAATCAGGAAGGTGCTTCTCCCAGGGCAAGGCTCACCCATTGCACACTGGGTGTGCTGCTCCTACGATTTCCCCAAATGTGGGACACTTGACTGCATAATTTGTGTTTCCTCTGGTCGGCTCTCGTATAATTCAGATCTCTTTGTCTCAGGTCTCTCTCCAGCCTAGTTTGCTCTCTGTTTCCACTTCTTTTTTCTTGAGCCCCTCCCTTCTATACCCTTGTGCACTATCCTGACTTCTCCTCCCGTCTGCTTACTTTGTGCCTTCCAATGCACAATGCAAACTACAGGTAGTGCTGCAGGGCCCACACCCTTTTACTTGCCTTACAGAGCAGCTCTGGAGCTGTTACAGTGCCCAGCTGCTGCAAGAAATCAACTTGAATGCTTCATGGGATGGGGCATGGCCAACATGAGCCCCACACCAAAGGAGGGTGGGGGTGTTTAATGCGATCTAGGGGTCATCCAAGCACCGCAAAAGGCCGCCATGCCCTGCACGCCCCTTTTCTCTTTTCATATGCAGATGAGGGTTGAAGCCAACTTTGACCCACTGCTTGGATAACATCACCATATGCAAATCCATCTGCTGCAGGCCTTCCCCCAGGAATGCTTGCACTAGTTGTTGCATTTGGTTTGTTGTTTGGGGGTGCTTCAGTATTAGGCAGCCTTCTGCCCTCCCATGTTCATCTGAAAATATGTGTTCTCCCTGCAGTTGTTGTCCCCATATGAGAGTTCCCTTGTGCTGCCTCAGTTGAATCTCCTTTACTTGACAGAGATGTGCCTGAGCAGCGGCCCTCCCCAGCCCTATCCCAAATCATACTTATTTTGCATAGGAGACACCATGGTCATGAAAATTGTTCACCCAGGGTGAGGTTCATTCATTGCATTCTGGGTATGCTGACCCCTGTGATTTACCCAAATGTGGGAAACTCGCCTGCATTATTTGTGGTAGTTGGGGACTGTGTTTGTGTTTTCCGCTGGTCAGCTCTGGTAAAAGTCAGATTTCTTTGTCTCAGATCTTCCTCTAGCCTTGTTCTTCTTTCGAGAGTTCCATTGTGCTGCCTCAGTTGGATCTCCTTCACTTGACAGGGGGGTGCCCGAGCAGCGACCCTCCCCAGCTCTAGCCCAACTCCTACTTACCTGCCAGGTGAGATACTATGATCTTGAAGGTGCTTCTCCCAGGGCAAGGCTCAACCATTGCACTCTGGGTGTGCTGCCCCTGCGATTTCCCCAAATATGGGAAACTTGACTGCATAATTTGTGTTTCCCCTGGTCGGCTCTCGTATAATTCAGATCTCTTTGTCTCAGGTCTCTCTCCAGCCTAGTTTGCTGTCTGTTTCCACTTCTCTTTTCTTGAGCCGCTCCCTTCTATGCCCTTGCGCACTATCCTGACTTCTCCCGTCTGCTTACTTTGTGCCTTCCAACGCACAATGCGAACTACAGGTAGTGCTGCAGGGCCCACACCCTTTTATTTGCCTTACAGAGCAGCTCTGGAGCTGTTACAGTGCCCAGCTGCTGCAAGAAATCAGCTTGAATGCTTCAGGGGCTGGGGCATAGCCAACATGAGCCCCACACCGAAGGAGGGTGGAGGTGTTTAATGCGAACTAGGGGTCATCCAAGCGCCGCAAAAGGCCGCCATGCCCTGCATAACCCTTTTCTCTTTTCATATGCAGATGAGGGTTCCAGCCAACTTTGGCCCACTGCTTGGATGACATCACCGTATGCAAATTCGTCTCCTGCAGACCTTCCCCCAGGAATGCTTGTACTAGTTATTGCATATGGTTTGATATTTGATGGTGCTTCAGTATTAGGCAGCCTTCCGCCCTCCCATGTTCATCTGAAAAAATGTGGTCTCCCTGCAGTTGTTGTCCCCAGACGAGAGTTCCCTTGTGCTTCCTCAGTTGAATCTCCTTAACTTGACGGGGGAGGGGCTTGCCCGAGCAGCCACCCTCCCCAGCCCTATCCCAACTCATACTTATTTTGCATATGAGATCTCTATATCATGAAGATTGTTATCACAGGGTGAAGTTCATCCATTATATTTTAAAATAGGAAGGTTCAAATTACATATTTGAATTGCATCTATGTGCTGGATTCAAATGTCCCCCCCCCTTCCTTTCTCAATTGTGCCCGTCAGCAGCTATTCTAAGGTTGCTGCCAATGGGTGTGACACATTAATTTCTTCTGTGGGGTACACTGGACTCCACAAGGATTCACATTGGGGTGTAGAGTAGGATCTTGATCTGAGGCACCAACCGGCTCAAAGCTTTTGACTGTTCCCAAGATGCTCAGCGCATTCTCCTCTATAACCCCGCTTCCATGAACAGGGAGCTCAGTTTGTAGTTGGTGCCTTCAGTAGCAGGCCACTTAACAGGGGCCTGCCTCAGGCAGCCTATTCTTAGCTATTAATTTTGACAAGAAAATAAGAACTTTTTTTATGAGAATCTACAAGGGCTGCAGCAGGCTAGGTCTAATAGACATCTTTACTGCAGCTTCATCACTCCCAGCGGCGCTGTATACTCCCGTGCCCTGGTTGCTGGGTCACTGCAGCGGAGGCTCCGGTTTCTTCCTAAGGTCAGTCACACACGCACCGCCCTTCCGGATCACGAGGCCGCTGATGAAGGGGAGCGTGGCCGTAGGGGGTGGACCGTGTGCGCACTGGCGTGGACACTGATTACTGGGCAGCCGCTCCCGAGCCACCAGGTACAGTTAAGGAGCACAGGTCTGGGGTTTTTTTCTCCCATATTAAACCAATTTTGTACTGCCCGCAGCGCATTGTGATAGGTAATAGGGCCTGATTCAGGTTGGATTGCAATCACAGTAAGCGATCCAACTGCAAAAATTGCTAAGAGCATACGCATGTGCCTGCATTTTCTGCGGCACCCCGCAGAGAATGCGATCGCCTCTGCCTGTCAATCGGGGCAGGGGGGGAGAGGGGGGTCAGCAACACTCCATTTCCAAGTCAGGGATGGAGCGGTGCGGGGGCAAGGCTTCAAAATGGGGTCTGCAACGGAGGAGACACAGGGGGCGTGGTCACAGCGGCTGTATGACATCACATTCAGCCGCTGTGATCACAAAAATGGTGGCGGCTTCCTGCGCGCACATACAGTCTGCACCAGCAGGAGGCTACACCATTTTTTATGATCACGCTGAACTGCAGTGCGACTGCAATTACAGATTGGTCAAGAAGGGAGGCGTCATGCTGGGTGGCCATGTCCTGTCACTGTGCAGGAGCCAGCACCGCTCACACACTAGTCCCCGGGTGCAGCCCCCAACCCCCGGGACACCCGGAGCAACAAAATGTAGATTCAGGCCACCAGGCCACGCCCCTACCTATGAAACCATGCCTCCTTTTTACCATTGCGCTGCTTATCTGCGCGCACTGCATTACAATCTCCTTCGCCACCTCTCTGGGTGTCACCAGTGATAGTGACACCTCTGCCATGCTTGTAGCAGCTGGTCCTAAGATCTACGCCTCAAGCCCTGAGTGTTTGCCCTTGTGACTTGTTGATCATCATAGCGAAGCAGATGCTTACAGAAAACTGCAGGGGCTTAGATTGAAAATAAAAAAATATATGGGTATAAGGTAGAGAGGAGCGGGTTCGGTTCTCCGAGAACCGAATTCCCCACGAACTCCACGTGGTTTACACTGGTCCGAGGCAGGCTCGGTTGTTCCCGCCTGACTCGGAAAACCTGAACAAGGGAAAATGTCATCATCCCGCTGTCGGATTCTCGCGAGATTCGGATTTCATATAAAGAGCTGCGCGTTGCCGCCATTTTTACTCGTGCATTGAAGAGGGAGCGGAGAGGACGTGGCTATGTTCTCTCAGTGGAAATCTCAATATCAGTGCTCAGTATCAGTGGTTACTTATTGCTGCTCAGTAATACTAGTAGTGTGTCTCTCCTGCTCAGTGTCAGTTCTCAGTAGTATCCTCATCAGTGCTCAGTATCACTGCTCATTGTCTTGTGCTGCATTGTGGTGCTCAGCATACTACAGTACATTAGTAATAGTCCAGTGCTGCATCTTGCTGCTCAGTGTCAGTTCTAGTATCCTCATCAGTGCTCACTATCACTGCTCATTACATTGTGGTGTTCTGTATACTACAGTAACATAGTAATATAGTAACATATAGTAATATAGTTTTTGAGGTTGAAAAGAGGCAAATTGCCCATCGTGTTCAACCTGTTTTAAGTTGTGATGATTCTACATACTTGCTGAATAATGTTTTATGACTAGTTAACTACTACAACTCATGTTACCCCCGGATTAACCATGTTGATATTTTAAGTATTATAACCTTGGATAGCTTTTTCATTCAGAAATGTATCCATTCCTTTTTTAAATCCAATTACAGAGTCCGCCATTACCACCTTCCCTGGCAGGGAATTCCACATCCTGATTGCCCTAACAGTGAAGATCATAGTATCTCACCTGGCAGGTAAGTAGGAGTTGGGCTAGAGCTGTGGAGGATTGCTGCTTGGGCACCCCCTGTCAAGTGAAGGAGATCCAACTGAGGCAGCACAAGGGAACTCTCGAAAGAAGAACAAGGCTAGAGGAAGATCTGAGACAAAGAAATCTGACTTTTACCAGAGCTGACCAGAGGAAAGCACAAACACAGTCCCCCACTACCACAAATAATGCAGTCGAGTTTCCCACATTTGGGGAAATCACAGGGGTCAGCATACCCAGAATGCAATGAATGAACCTCACCCTGGGAGAACAATCTTCATGACCAAGGTATCTCCTATGCAAAATAAGTATGATTTGGGATAGGGCTGGGGAGGGCCGCTGCTCAGGCACATCTCTGTCAAGTAAAGGAGATTCAACTGAGGCAGCACAAGGGAACTCTCATCTGGGGACAACAAGTGCAGGGAGAACACATATTTTCAGATGAACATGGGAGGGCAGAAGGCTGCCTAAAACTGAAGCACCCCCAAACAACGAACCAAATGCAACTACTAGTGCAAGCATTCCTGGGGGAAGGCCTGCAGCAGATGGATTTGCATATGGTGATGTCATCCAAGCAGTGGGTCAAAGTTGGCTTCAACCCTCGTCTGCATATGAAAAGAAAAAAGGGGTGTGCAGGGCATGGCGGCCTTTTGCGGCGCTTTGATGACCCCTAGTTCGCATTAAACACCTCCACCCTCCTTCGGTGTGGGGCTCATGTTGGCTATGCCCCAGCCCCTGAAGCATTCAAGCTGATTTCTTGCAGCAGCTGGGCACTGTAACAGCTCCAGAGCTGCTCTGTAAAGCAAGTAAAAGGGTGTGGGCCCTGCAGCACTACCTGTAGTTTGCATTGTGCGTTGGAAGGCACAAAGTAAGCAGATGGGAGAAGTCAGGATAGTGCACAAGGGTATAGAAGGGAGGGGCTCAAGAAAAAAGAAGTGGAAACAGACAGCAAACTAGGGCTGGAGAGAGACCTGAGACAAAGAGATCTGAATTATATGAGAGCCGACCAGGGGAAACACAAATTATGCAGTCAAGTTTCCCACATTTGGGGAAATCGCAGGGGCAGCACAGCCAGAGTGCAATGGGTGAGCCTTGCCCTGGGAGAAGCATCTTCATGATCATAGTATCTCACCTGGCAGGTAAGTAGGAGTTGGGCTAGAGCTGGGGAGGGTCGCTGCTCGGGCACCCCCCTGTCAAGTGAAGGAGATCCAACTGAGGCAGCACAAGGGAACTCTCGAAAGAAGAACAAGGCTAGAGGAAGATCTGAGACAAAGAAATCTGACTTTTACCAGAGCTGACCAGAGGAAAGCACAAACACAGTCCCCCACTACCACAAATAATGCAGTTGAGTTTCCCACATTTGGGGAAATCACAGGGGTCAGCATACCCAGAATGCAATGAATGAACCTAACCCTGGGAGAACAATCTTCATGACCATGGTATCTCCTATGCAAAATAAGTATGATTTGGGATAGGGCTGGGGAGGGCCGCTGCTCAGGCACATCTCTGTCAAGTAAAGGAGATTCAACTGAGGCAGCACAAGGGAACTCTCATCTGGGGACAACAACTGCAGGGAGAACACATATTTTCAGATGAACATGGGAGGGCAGAAGGCTGCCTAATACTGAAGCACCCCCAAACAACAAACCAAATGCAACAACTAGTGCAAGCATTCCTGGGGGAAGGCCTGCAGCAGATGGATTTGAATATGGTGATGTCATCCAAGCAGTGGGTCAAAGTTGGCTTCAACCCTCGTCTGCATATGAAAAGAATAAAGGGGTGTGCAGGGCATGGCGGCCTTTTGCGGCGCTTGGATGACCCCTAGTTCGCATTAAACACCTCCACCCTCCTTCGGTGTGGGGCTCATGTTGGCTATGCCCCAGCCCCTGAAGCATTCAAGCTGATTTCTTGCAGCAGCTGGGCACTGTAACAGCTCCAGAGCTGCTCTGTAAAGCAAGTAAAAGGGTGTGGGCCCTGCAGCACTACCTGTAGTTTGTATTGTGCGTTGGAAGGCACAAAGTAAGCAGACGGGAGAAGTCAGGATAGTGCACAAGGGTATAGAAGGGAGGGGCTCAAGAAAAAAGAAGTGGAAACAGACAGCAAACTAGGCTGGAGAGAGACCTGAGACAAAGAGATCTGAATTATATGAGAGCCGACCAGGGGAAACACAAATTATGCAGTCAAGTTTCCCACATTTGGGGAAATCGCAGGGGCAGCACACCCAGAGTGCAATGGGTGAGCCTTGCCCTGGGAGAAGCATCTTCATGATCATAGTATCTCACCTGGCAGGTAAGTAGGAGTTGGGCTAGAGCTGGGGAGGGTCGCTGCTCGGGCACCCCCCTGTCAAGTGAAGGAGATCCAACTGAGGCAGCACAAGGGAACTCTCGAAAGAAGAACAAGGCTAGAGGAAGATCTGAGACAAAGAAATCTGACTTTTACCAGAGCTGACCAGAGGAAAGCACAAACACAGTCCCCCACTACCACAAATAATGCAGTTGAGTTTCCCACATTTGGGGAAATCACAGGGGTCAGCATACCCAGAATGCAATGAAATAACCTAACCCTGGGAGAACAATCTTCATGACCATGGTATCTCCTATGCAAAATAAGTATGATTTGGGATAGGGCTGGGGAGGGCCGCTGCTCAGGCACATCTCTGTCAAGTAAAGGAGATTCAACTGAGGCAGCACAAGGGAACTCTCATCTGGGGACAACAACTGCAGGGAGAACACATATTTTCAGATGAACATGGGAGGGCAGAAGGCTGCCTAATACTGAAGCACCCCCAAACAACAAACCAAATGCAACAACTAGTGCAAGCATTCCTGGGGGAAGGCCTGCCGCAGATGGATTTGCATATGGTGATGTCATCCAAGCAGTGGGTCAAAGTTGGTTCAAACACCTTTGCAAAGTTCTATAAGTTTGATACCCTGGCTGAGGAGGACCTCCTGTTTGCTCAATCGGTGCTGCAAAGTCATCCGCACTCTCCTGCCCGTTTGGGAGCTTTGGTATAATCCCCATGGTCCTTACGGAGTCCCCAGCATCCTCTAGGACGTAAGAGAAAATAAGATTTTAAACCTACCGGTAAATCTTTTTCTCGTAGTCCGTAGAGGATGCTGGGTGCCCGTCCCAAGTGCGGTCTACTTCTGCAAGACTTGTATATAGTTATTGCTTACATAAGGGTTATATGTTAGTTTTCATCGGTCTTGGACTGATGCTATGTTGTTTTCATACTGTTAACTGGGTAGTATATCACAAGTTATACGGTGTGATTGGTGTGGCTGGTATGAATCTTGACCTTGGATTAACAAAAATCCTTTCCTCGTACTGTCCGTCTCCTCTGGGCACAGTTTCTCTAACTGAGGTATGGAGGAGGGGCATAGAGGGAGGAGCCAGTGCACACCCAGATCTAAAGTCTTTCTTAAAGTGCCCATGTCTGCTGCGGAGCCCGTCTATCCCCCATGGTCCTTACGGAGTCCCCATCATCCTCTACGGACTACGAGAAAAAAAAATTACCGGTAGGTTTAAAATGTTATTTTTTTCTCTGCAACCCACTGCTAAATTGTGCTTCCTAGCTGTTTTTTTATAAAATCACTTAATTAAATCTAACTCTGATTACGTCAGAGAAGGCCAGGTACCCTACACCATAAGAGGGGGTTTGAAATTTTGACTTGTCTACTTAAAGATCACCAAAATCTGATGACAAGGTCAATTACATCCCTGGGTGGGATTGAACCACCAACCTTTTGGTTAATAGCCCATGTAAGTGCAAGAAATCCTGAAGCACTCACTCATCATGGGAAAGTACCAATGTGTTTCTTACAAAAATTCTCCAGATTATTGACTTTTTAAAGTTTTTCTAGGAAACGTTCTAGATGAATGCTTATTAGCCTTTGTCAGTATTGACTTTTGCAAGGTGTCTCTGTGGCGCAATCGGTTAGCATGTTTGGCTATTAACCAAAAGGTTGGTGGTTCAATCCCACCCAGGGATGTAATTGACCTTGTAATCAGATTTTGGTGATCTTTAAGTAGACAAGTCAAAATTTCAAAAACCCCCCTTATGGTGTAGGGTACCTGGCCTTCTCTGATGTAATCAGAGTTAGATTTGATTAAGTGATTTTATAAAAAAACAGCTAGGAAGCACAATTTAGCAGTGAGTTGCAGAGAAAAAAAATTATGCTGGCAGAAAAGTCCAATTGAGTGATTAAACAGCTCTTCATTTTCTGATTTTATGTTTATGCTAACAAATTTGCTCTCTGAAAAGTGTCCACAAAGCCAAGTCTCTGATTAACACCTTTGTAGGAATGGTTTTTCACCTATTACTGAATTAAACTTGCTTCATTGGAAAGGCATCAAAGATGCATCCTCATTTCAATGTCTACTGAAATAATACAGGTTGACACCAGGAAACGTCACTGCATCCTTGCTGCTTCCTCATGGGGAAGTCTGTTTAATGTGAAAACAAGGTGATATCTAATCAGCACACAGGTAAGGAATTAAGAAAATCTTTCTTTATGGGTGAAGATGTTTCTCACAAATTGTTGTCCCAATGCATCATTGAAATTCAAGATGGAAGATGATTTTCATATATCACTTGTACATTTTGCATTGCTCTTCTGGTGACAATGTAGTTTGTTTTTGTCAATTACCATTTCAGTAATAGGGTAAAGAAAATTAAGTGGATTTTTTAAAGAAAACAATGCTGTCAATATACTATTAAAACAAATTAAAATGATAAAAGTTATTGTACTTTAAGTAAAAATAAAAGTGCCAAAATATCAATCCCAGTTTTTGATTACTTTAATTATAAAAAAAAAAATGCACATAGCAGAGGATAGTTTCGATCAATCGACCTCTGGGTTATGGGCCCAGCATGCTTCCATTGCACTACTCTGCTGCTCATGGAAGTGTCAGAGATCCTGAAGACTAAATTGATTAAAGGCCTTAAAGTACTGGACTATAAGGAAAGACTTACTAGGCTGAATATTTATACACTAGAAAAGAGGTGCCTAAGAGGAGATATTATTAATATCTTCAAATATGTAAAGATACATAACAAAGAGTTATCAGAGGAATTATTTATTAAAAGAACACGTGGTCACTCGCTGCGACTGGAGGAAAGTTCAGAACGCAATGGAGGAAAGGTTTCTTCACTGTTAGGGCAATCAGGATGTGGAATTCCCTGCCAGGGAAGGTGGTAATGGCGGACTCTGTAATTGGATTTAAAAAAGGAATGGATACATTTCTGAATGAAAAAGCTATCCAAGGTTATAATACTTAAAATATCAACATGGTTAATCCGGGGGTAACATGAGTTATAGTAGCTAACTAGTCATAAAACATTATTCAGCAAGTATGTAGAATCATCACAACTTAAAACAGGTTGAACACGATGGGCAATTTGCCTCTATTCAACCTCAAAAACTATGTTACTATATTACTATGTTATTGTAGTATACAGAACACCACAATGCAATGAGCAGTGATAGTGAGCACTGATGAGGATACTAGAACTGACACTGAGCAGCAAGATGCAGCACTGGACTATTAGTAATGTACTGTATTATGCTGAGCAACACAATGCAGCACAAGACAATGAACAGTGATACTGAGCACTGATGAGGATACTACTGAGAACTGACACTGAGCAGGAGAGACACACTACTAGTATTACTGAGCAGCAATAAGTAACCACTGATACTGAGCACTGATATTGAGATTTCCACTGAGAGAACATAGCCACGTCCTCTCCGCTCTCTCTTCAATGCACGAGTAAAAATGGCAGCAACGCGCAGCTCTTTATATGGAATCCGAATCTCGCGAGAATCCGACAGCGGGATGATGACATTTTCCCTTGTTCAGGTTTTCCGAGTCAGGCGGGAACAACCGAGCCTGCCTCGGACCAGTGTAAACCACGTGGAGTTCGTGGGGAATTCGGTTCTCGGAGAACCGAACCCGCTCCTCTCTACCTTATACCCTATCAATTTTTTTATTTTCAATCTAAGCCCCTGCAGTTTTCTGTAAGCATCTGCTTCGCTATGATGATCAACAAGTCACAAGGGCAAACACTCAGGGTTTGAGGCGTAGATCTTAGGACCAGCTGCTACAAGCATGGCAGAGGTGTCACTATCACTGGTGACACCCAGAGAGGTGGCGAGGGAGATTGTAATGCAGTGCGCGCAGATAAGCAGTGCAATGGTAAAAAGGAGGCATGGTTTCATAGGTAGGGGCGTGGCCTGGTGGCCTGAATCTACATTTTGTTGCTCCGGGTGTCCCGGGGGTTGGGGGCTGCACCCGGGGACTAGTGTGTGAGCGGTGCTGGCTCCTGCAAAGTGACAGGGCATGGCCACCCAGCATGACGCCTCCCTTCTTGACCATGCTGTAATTGCAGTCGCACTGCAGTTCAGCGTGATCATAAAAAATGGTGTAGGCTCCTGCTGGTGCAGACTGTATGTGCGCGCAGGAAGCCGCCACCATTTTTGTGATCACAGCGGCTGAATGTGATGTCATACAGTCGCTGTGACCACGCCCCCTGTGTCTCCTCCGTTGCAGACCCCATTTTGAAGCCTTGCCCCCGCACCGCTCCATCCCTGACTTGGAAATGGAGTGTTGCTGACCCACCTCTCCCCCCCTTCCCCGCCCCGATTGACAGGCAGAGGCGATCACATTCTCTGCGGGGTGCCGCAGAAAATGCAGGCACATGCGTATGCTCTTAGCAATTTTTGCAGTTGGATCGCTTATTGTGATTGCAATCCAACCTGAATCAGGCCCTATTACCTATCACAATGCGCTGCGGGCAGTACAAAATTGGGTTAATATAGGAGAAAAACCCCCAGACCTGTGCTCCTTAACTGTACCTGGTGGCTAGTGGAGCGGCTGCCCAGTAATCAGTGTCCACCGCAGTGCGCACACGGCCCACCCCCTACGGCCTCGCTCCCCTTCAGCAGCGGCCTCGTGATCCGGAAGGGTGGTGTGTGTGTGACTGACCTTAGGATGAAACCGGAGCCTCCGCTGCAGTGACCCAGCAACCAGGGCACGGGAGTATACAGCGCCGCTGGGAGTGATGAAGCTGCAGTAAAGATGTCTATTAGACCTAGCCTGCTGCAGCCCTTGTAGATTCTCATAAAACAAGTTCTTCTTTTCTTGTCAAAATTAATAGCTAAGAATAGGCTGCCTGAGGCAGGCCCCTGTTAATTGGCCTGCTACTGAAGGCACCAACTACAAACTGAGCTCCCTGTTCATGGAAGCGGGGTTATAGAGGAGAATGCACTGAGCTTCTTGGGAACAGTCAAAAGCTTTGAGCCGGTTGGTGCCTCAGATCAAGATCCTACTCTACACCCCAATGTGAATCCTTGTGGAGTCCAGTGTACCCCACAGAAGAAATTAATGTGTCACACCCATTGGCAGCAACCTTAGAATAGCTGCTGACGGGCACAATTGAGAAAGGAAGGGGGGGGGGGACATTTGAATCCAGCACATAGATGCAATTCAAATATGTAATTCGTACCTTCCTATTTTAAAATATAATGGATGAACCTCACCCTGTGAGAACAATCTTCATGATCAAGAGATCTCATATGCAAAATAAATATGAGTTGGGATAGGGCTGGGGAGGGCTGCTCGGGCAGCACCTCCCCCGTCAAGTTAAGGAGATTCAACTGAGGAAGCACAAGGGAACTCTCGTCTGGGGACAACAACTGCAGGGAGACCACATCTTTTCAGATGAACATGGGAGGGCGGAAGGCTGCCTAATACTGAAGCACCATATGCAACAACTAGTACAAGCATTCCTGGGGGAAGGTCTGCAGCAGACGGATTTGCATACGGTGATGTTATCCAAGCAGTGGGCCAAAGTTGACTGGAACCCTCATCTGCATATGAAAAGAGAAAAGGGGCATGCAGGGCATGGCGGCCTTTTGCAGTGCTTGGATGACCCCTAGTTCACATTAAACACCCCCACCCTCCTTTGGTGTGGGGCTCATGTTGGCCATGCCCCATCCCCTGAAGCATTCAAGCTGATTTCTTGCAGCAGCTGGGCACTGTAACAGCTCCAGAGCTGTTCTGTAAGGCAAGTAAAAGGGTGTGGGCCCTGCAGCACCACCTGTAGTTCGCATTGTGCGTTGGAAGGCACAAAGTAAGCAGACGGGAGGAGAAGTCAGGATAGTGCGCAAGGGCATTCTTTTCTCTTAGTCCGTAGAGGATGCTGGGGTCACATTAAGAACCATGGGGTATAGACGGGATCCGCAAGAGACATGGGCACTTTAAGACTTTCAAAGGGTGTGAACTGGCTCCTCCCTCTATGCCCCTCCTCCAGACTCCAGTTATAGGAACTGTGCCCAGGGAGACGGACATTTCGAGGAAAGGATTTATTGTTAAACTAAGGTGAGCATCTTACCAGCTCACACCTTAAACATGCCGCAGAACGTGGCATTCAACAGAACACAAGCCAACGGCATGAACAATTGCAGCAAAAAGCTGACCAGAACCATAACACAACATGTGTATAACCACAAGTAATAACTGCAGACACAGTATGGACTGGGACGGGTGCCCAGCATCCTCTACAGACTAAGAGAAAAGGATTTACCGGTAGGTATTAAAATCCTATTTTCTCATACGACCTAGAGGATGCTGGGGTCACATTAAGAACCATGGGGTTATACCAAAGCTCTTGAACGGGTGGGAGAGTGCGTACGACTCTGCAGCACCGAATGACCCAACTTAAGGTTATCATCAGCCAAGGTATCAAACTTGTAAAACTTAGCAAAAGTGTTTACTAAATAGCTGCTCGGCAAAGTTGCAATGTCGAGACTCCCCGACCAGCTGCCAAGGATGAACCCACCTTTCTAGTAGAATGGGTCTTCACCTACTTCAGTAACGGCAATCCTGCCGTGGAACGAGCATGCTGAATCTTACCACAGATCCAGCGCATAATGGTCTGCATGGAAGCAGGACACCAAATCCTGTTGGGAGCATACAGGACAAACAGAGCCTCTGTTTTCCTAATCTGAACCGTTCTGGTGACATACATTTTCAAAGTTCTGACCACAGCCAGAGACTTTGACTCAACGAAGGTGTCAGTGGCCAAAGGCACCATGTGGAAAGATGAACCACCTTCGGCAGAAATTGTTGACGTGTCCTCAATTCTGCTCTATCTTCATGAAAGATCAAATAAAGGCTCTTGTGATACTGCATGGTTTGTACTGTTTTCCATGTGCTCCCAGACCTTTAAGCAAGTAGCATGGTCAAGAAAGTTCTGTTTGAAAAGAAACAACATTTACTGTCATTGTTATGCAAATAAACTTACATTAAAGCTAACAAGAAAGCACACTCGTTCTGTCTTTAAACTGATAAAAGAAACCCCAATAATATGGGGCATGCAAAAATTGAGATAAAACTCAGTTTTGCTCCTCTCCACGGAAATCTTTAATAAAAGGCGAAATATTTGTTAGTTCTGAAGAGAAACCAGAGCATGACCAAGATTCCACCTGTCGCCTGAGTGCCATGCCAGCAGTTCTCATTCAGCTGAAAGTGAGCACCCAATTTGAATGAAAGAAAGCAGATTTCTCACCAGGCTTCCCCTTGCTATAAACATGGTTTGTACTCTTTTCCATGTGCTCCCAGATCTTTCAAGCAATTAGTGTGGTCAAGAAAGTTCTGTTTGAAAAGAAACAAACATTTACTGTCATTTCTATGCAAATGAGCTTACATTAAAGCACACTCGTTCTATCTTTAAACCGATAAAATAAAACCCCAATAAGATGGGGCATGCAAAAATTGAGATAAAACTCAGTTTTGCTCCTCTCCACGGAAATCTTTAGTAAAAGGCGAAAGATTTGTTCGTTCTGAAGAGAAACCAGAACATGACCAAGATTCCACCTGTCGCCTGAGTGCCATGCCAGCAGTCCTCATTCAGCTCAAAGTGAGCACCCAATTTGAAAGAAAGAAAGCAGATTTCTCACCAGGCTTCCCCTTGCTATAAACATGGTTTGTACTCTTTTCCATGTGCTCCCAGATCTTTCAAGCAATTAGTATAGTCAAGAAAGTTCTGTTTGAAAAGAAACAAACATTTACTGTCATTTCTATGCAAATGAGCTTACATTAAAGCACACTCGTTCTATCTTTAAACCGATAAAAGAAACCCCAATAAGACGGAGCATGCAAAAATTGAGATAAAACTCAGTTTTGCTCCTCTCCACGGAAATCTTTAGTAAAAGGCGAAAGATCTGTTCGTTTTGAAGAGAAACCAGAGCATGACCAAGATTCCACCTGTCGCCTGAGTGCCATGCCAGCAATCCTCATTCAGCTCAAAGTGAGCACCCAATTTGAAAGAAAGAAAGCAGATTTCTCACCAGGCTTCCCCTTGCTATAAACATGGTTTGTACTCTTTTCCATGTGCTCCCAGATCTTTCAAGCAATTAGTGTGGTCAAGAAAGTACTGTTTGAAAAGAAACAAACATTTACTGTCATTTCTATGCAAATGAGCTTACATTAAAGCACACTCGTTCTATCTTTAAACCGATAAAATAAAATCACAATAAGATGGGGCATGCAAAAATTGAGATAAAACTCAGTTTTGCTCCTCTCCACGGAAATCTTTAGTAAAAGGCGAAAGATTTGTTCGTTCTGAAGAGAAACCAGAACATGACCAAGATTCCACCTGTCGCCTGAGTGCCATGCCAGCAGTCCTCATTCAGCTCAAAGTGAGCACCCAATTTGAAAGAAAGAAAGCAGATTTCTCACCAGGCTTCCCCTTGCTATAAACATGGTTTGTACTCTTTTCCATGTGCTCCCAGATCTTTCAAGCATTTAGTATAGTCAAGAAAGTTCTGTTTGAAAAGAAACAAACATTTACTGTCATTTCTATGCAAATGAGCTTACATTAAAGCACACTCGTTCTATCTTTAAACCGATAAAAGAAACCCCAATAAGACGGAGCATGCAAAAATTGAGATAAAACTCAGTTTTGCTCCTCTCCACGGAAATCTTTAGTAAAAGGCGAAAGATCTGTTCGTTTTGAAGAGAAACCAGAGTATGACTAAGATTCCACCTGTCGCCTGAGTGCCATGCCAGCAGTCCTCATTCAGCGCAAAGTGAGCACCCAATTTGAAAGAAAGAAAGCAGATTTCTCACCAGGCTTCCCCTTGCTATAAGCATGGTTTGTACTCTTTTCCATGTGCTCCCAGATCTTTCAAGCAATTAGAATGGTCAAGAAAGTTCTGCTTGAAAAGAAACAGACATTTATAGTCATTGTTATGCAAATAAACTTACATTAAAGCTAACAAGAAACTGATAAAAGAAACCCCAATAATATGGGGCATGCAAAAATTGAGATAAAACTCAGTTTTGCTCCTCTCCACAGAAATCTTTAATAAAAGGCGAAAGATTTGTTCGTTCTGAAGAGAAACCAGAGCATGACCAAGATTCCACCTGTCGCCTAAATGCTGTGCCAGCAGTCCTCATTCAGATCAAAGTGAGCGCCCAACTTGAAAGTAAGCAGATTTCTCACCTGGCTTCTCCTTGCTATAAGCATGGTTTGTACTGTATTCCATGTGCTCCCAGATCTTTCAAGCAAGTAGCATGGTCAAGAAAGTTCTGTTTGAAAAGAAACAAACATTTACTGTCATTTCTATGCAAATGAGCTTACATTAAAGCACACTCATTCTATCTTTAAACCGATAAAAGAAACCCCAAAAAGATGGGGCATGCAAAAATTGAGATAAAACTCGGTTTTGCTCCTCTCCACGGAAATCTTTAATAAAAGGCGAAAGATTTGTTCGTTCTGAAGAGAAACCAGAGCATGACCAAGATTTTTATCTGAAAATATGTGTTCTCCCTGCAGTTGTTGTCCCCAGATGAGAGTTCCCTTGTGCTGCCTCAGTTGAATCTCCTTTACTTGACAGAGATGTGCCTGAGCAGCGGCCCTCCCCAGCCCTATCCCAAATCATACTTATTTTGCATAGGAGATACCATGGTCATGAAGATTGTTCTCCCAGGGTGAGGTTCATTCATTGCATTCTGGGTATGCTGACCCCTGTGATTTTCCCAAATGTGGGAAACTCGCTTTTATACCCTTGTGCACTATCCTGACTTCTCCTCCTGTCTGCTTACTTTGTGCCTTCCAATGCACAATGCAAACTACAGGTAGTGCTGCAGGGCCCACACCCTTTTACTTGCCTTACAGAGCAGCTCTGGAGCTGATACAGTGCCAAGCTGCTGCAAGAAATCAGCTTGAATGCTTCAGGGGATGGGGCATGGCCAACATGAGCCCCACACCGAAGGAGGGTGGGGGTGTTTAATGCGAACTAAGGGTCATCCAAGCGCCGCAAAAGGCCGCCATGCCCTGCATACCCCTTTTCTCTTTTCATATGCAGATGAGGGTTCCAGCCAACTTTGGCCCACTGCTTGGATGACATCACCGTATGCAAATCCGTCTTCTGCAGAACTTCCCCCAGGAATGCTTGCACTAGTTGTTGCATTTGGTTTGTTGTTTGGGGGTGCTTCAGTATTAGGCAGCCTTCTGCCCTCCCATGTTCATCTGAAAATATGTGTTCTCCCTGCAGTTGTTGTCCCCAGATGAGAGTTCCCTTGTGCTGCCTCAGTTGAATCTCCTTTACTTGACAGAGATGTGCATGAGCAGCGGCCCTCCCCAGCCCTATCCCAAATCATACTTATTTTGCATAGGAGATACCATGGTCATGAAGATTGTTCTCCCAGGGTGAGGTTCATTCATTGCATTTTGGGTATGCTGACCCCTGTGATTTACCCAAATGTGGGAAACTCAACTGCATTATTTGTGGTAGTGGGGGACTGTGTTTGTGCTTTCCTCTGGTCAGCTCTGTTAAAACTCAGATTTCTTTGTCTCAGATTTTCCTCTAGCCTTGTTCTTCTTTCGAGAGTTCCCTTGTGCTGCCTCAGGTGGATCTCCTTCACTTGACAGGGGGGTGCCCGAGCAGCGACCCTCCCCAGCTCTAGCCCAACTCCTACTTACCTGCCAGGTGAGATACTATGATCAGGAAGGTGCTTCTCCCAGGGCAAGGCTCACCCATTGCACTCTGGGTGTGCTGCTCCTACGATTTCCCCAAATGTGGGACACTTGACTGCATAATTTGTGTTTCCTCTGGTCGGCTCTCGTATAATTCAGATCTCTTTGTCTCAGGTCTTTCTCCAGCCTAGTTTGCTGTCTGTTTCCACTTCTTTTATCTTGAGCCCCTCCCTTCTATACCCTTGTGCACTATCCTGACTTCTCCTCCCGTCTGCTTACTTTGTGCCTTCCAATGCACAATGCAAACTACAGGTAGTGCTGCAGGGCCCACACAATCTTTTACTTGCCTTAAAGAGCAGCTCTGGAGCTGTTACAGTGCCCAGCTGCTGCAAGAAATCAGCTTGAATGCTTCAGGGGATGGGGCATGGCCAACATGAGCCCCACACCAAAGGTGGGTGGGGGTGTTTAATGCGAACTAGGGGTAATCCAAGCACCGCAAAAGGCCGCCATGCATTTTGGCTAAACCTCACCGAATTTTTTTTGTCGGATTCGGGTGTGTTTTGGATTCGGGTGTTTTGGGGAAATCACAGGGGTCAGCATACCCAGAATGCAATGAATGAACCTCACCCTGGGAGAACAATCTTCATGACAATAGTATCTCCTATGCAAAATAAGTATGATTTGGGATAGGGCTGGGGAGGGCCGTTGCTCAGGCACATCTCTGTCAAGTAAAGGAGATTCAACTGAGGCAGCACAAGGGAACTCTCATCTGGGGACAACAACTGCAGGGAGAACACATATTTTCAGATGAACATGGGGTGGCAGAAGGCTGCCTAATACTGAAGCACCCCCAAACAACAAACCAAATGCAACAACTAGTGCAAGCATTCCTGGGGGATGGCCTGCAGCAGATGGATTTGAATATGGTGATGTCATCCAAGCAGTGGGTCAAAGTTGGCTTCAACCCTCGTCTGCATATGAAAAGAGAAAAGGAGCGTGCAGGGCATGGAGGCCTTTTGTGGTGCTTGGATGACCCCTAGTTCACATTAAGCACCCCCACCCTCCTTCGGTGTGGGGCTCATGTTGGCCATTCCCCAGCCCCTGAAGCATTCAAGCTTATTTCTTGCAGCAGCTGGGCACTGTAACAGCTCCAGAGCTGCTCTGTAAAGCAAGTAAAAGGGTGTGGGCCCTGCAGCACTACCCGTAGTTTGCATTGTGCATTGGGAGGCACAAAGTAAGCAGACGGGAGGAGAAGTCAGGATAGTGCACAAGGGTATAGAAGGGAGGGGCTCAAGAAAAAAGAAGTGGAACCAGACAGCAAACTAGGCTGGAGAGAGACCTGAGACAAAGAGATCTGAATTACATGAGAGCCGACCAGGGAAAACTCAAATTATGCAGTCAAGTTTCCCACATTTGGGGAAATCGCAGGGGCAGCACACCCAGAGTGCAATGGGTGAGCCTTGCCCTGGGAGAAGCAACTTCATGATCATAGTATCTCACCTGGCAGGTAAGTAGGAGTTGGGCTAGAGCTGGGGAGGGTCGCTGCTCGGGCACCCCCCTGTCAAGTGAAGGAGATCCAACTGAGGCAGCACAAGGGAACTCTCGAAAGAAGAACAAGGCTAGAGGAAGATCTGAGACAAAGAAATCTGAATTTTACCAGAGCTGACCAGAGGAAAGCACAAATACAGTCCCCCACTACCACAAATAATGCAGTCGAGTTTCCCACATTTGGGGAAATCACAGGGGTCAGCATACCCAGAATGCAATGAATGAACCTAACCCTGGGAGAACAATCTTCATGACCATGGTATCTCCTATGCAAAATAAGTATGATTTGGGATAGGGCTGGGGAGGGCCGTTGCTCAGGCACATCTCTGTCAAGTAAGTTGCATTTGATTTGTTGTTTGGGGGTGCTTCAGTATTAGGCAGCCTTCTGCCCTACCATGTTCATCTGAAAATATGTGTTCTCCCTGCAGTTGTTGTCCCCAGATGAGAGTTCCCTTGTGCTGCCTCAGTTGAATCTCCTTTTGGAGAAGACCTCAATAAGATTGTAGCTGATCTGGCTACTGCTAAAACAGCTTGCCTACCTAGTATGACTCCTACCACGCAGAAGGCTAAAAGTACTTTTCTTGGCCCTTTCATCCTCCAGGTAAAGCGTACCCAAGGTCAGGCATACCCAAAGCAAGCTCATGTTTCCAGACCTGCCAAGCCCAGACTGAAGCAATCCTGGGCTGCCCATCAGCCTGCTTCCAAAACGGACAAGCCTGCCGCATGACGGTGCAGGCCTCCCTCTGGGGGATCCCAGGGTGGGGGACCCGACTTCTAGGTTTGGCAAAGAAAGGTATAATTCTAAGCTAGAGAATTCTGTTTGGAGCTCACCTTGTACTTTGTGAAGAAATAATCAGCATTGTGGCTGAGCAGATACATGTAGTGTGTGGCTGCAAACTGCATGGATCTGCTGCGTTGTAATGCTGATTCTTTTTTTTTGCAAAGTACCAATAGCTTCATATAATGTTCACAATTTTTATGCAGGATCAAATAGCTCAATAGGTAGGGTGTTTGATTAGAATTCAACAGGTTATAGGTTTGAATCCTGGGTATGGTAGTTTGAGATGTGTTATTTAATAAAGTATGTTGTTCTGACTGCCGGCATCCTATCACCTGGGATATCATACTAAATAAATGGAGTTGATCAAATTTTTTTTTTTTAACTAGGGACAATTTCCAGATACTTCCCTTTATAACTGAGATTGCCCCCTGGAACTTCACATCAGTTGACAACTATGCATGAGTGGGCAGTGCTTGCCCTGGATCTGTCCACCCATTTATGTGCCGCCATAAAATAAAGCATGACTAACAGTTATCCTGGGCGTACACTACACAATTATCTGTCAGGCTATCTATCCAGTCTGGATGGTTGGAATGAAAATCTGGTAATGTATAGGAGCAAATGTCAATTAACCATTTGCTCCCAAACACTAGAAAAGTGGTCAAAAATGGTCATTACACAAATTGGTTAAACCCAAAATTTAACCAATTTGTTTAGGGGACCATTTTTGTCCATTTTTTAGTGTTTGAGAGTAAATCGTTGATGGTCATTTGCTCACATAGATAACCGGATTTCTATTCCAACCAGCCAGTGTTGGAGAGATGGTCTGCCAGATTACATAATGCATACCAGAGCCATAACTAGACTTTTTGGTGCCCTGTGACAGAGAATTATATGCCCTCCCCCCCATTTTTGCAATATGGACAAAAGGCGCATGCCTTGTGGGGAAGGGGCATAACAAGATTGGTCTCAGAGAAAGCACATGAGATATGAAGATATATCTAGTATACTTGACACTCAATGGTTTGTGGTATTGCAGGGGTGCCCTCCTTAAATGCATATACAGTCACACATGGCATGTTTGTGTAAATGGCATATCAGCAGTCAGCACTAACTGGTGACATGCCATTTGTACAAGTAAGCCATGTGTGACTAATATATAAACATACTTTATTAAATAACACCTCAAACTATCATACCCAGGATTCAAACCTAAAACCTGTTAAATTCTAATCAAACACCCTACCCATTGAGCTACTTGATCCTGCATCTATTCTAACCTCCAAAAACAGATTCAGTTGCATTTTCCAGCGTGTTTTGTTTGCGCCTTTGCAAATGTCTTACATCGACAAACTTATTTAGTACTATTTTGCAAATAGGGTTACATTGTCGCAACATTGTGTTCCCTAATTGCTTGATTTTTTAAATGCAAAAATTGATAAAGACACCTGATAATTGCTCTGTGGAGTCTTCTTTTGTGTCTACTTCTTATCTACATTTAATTCCCTACCTATAATCAAGGCATTTTTAAATGCTGGGTGCTGCCAGGACGTGAGGCCTACCTAGTCTTTAGATCTGAATTTGAATGTACTTGTGAACTAACTTAATTTCCTACTTCTAAATTCATTCCTAAATTCACTACTTACATTAATCCTGTAGTTGGGCATTTTGAGCCTTCAATTGTGGGCATTGTTTTGTGTCCAGACCAGCAGCTGGTGGTGTGCATTTGCTGGAAAGGCATCGAAGACCTCCGATATGCTGCATCTCCTGATGTGTGTCTGCCTCAAGTGGCTGTCAGCAAATGCATGCTAGACACCCCATTCCAAGCTGATTGTGACATCACGGAACATGCATCATAGAACAGGCATGCTAGAACATGGGTCTTCAACCTGCGACCCTCCAGCTGCTGTGGAACTACATATCCCAGCATGCCCTGCCTCAGTTTTAGCATACCTTAAAAGCAAAACTGTGGCAGGGCATGCTGGGATGTGTAGTTTCACAGCAGCTGGAGGGCCACAGGATGAAGACCCATGTGCTAGAACCAAACCGCAGGTACATTGAATGCTAGCAAGCTGAATGTTTAAATCCTTTTTGTTCCGCAGCATTCCAATGCGGAAGATTCCATGGAACCAGAGATTATTCCATTGAGAAGGACATGCTGCCTGGATGACTGCACTGTGCAAATTAAATCACGGAGCCAGTTGGCTTGTGGGTGGCTCTGGTGACTGGGTGGTTGGGTGGGCGGTGTGTCGGAGGTGGAGCACATGCAAATGAATGTGTATCATCCAGCTAGTGAGAGAGAAAACTCATGTAGGAGTGTGCCTGCTTGTCAGTGAGTTATGCACCTTGCCAGACGTCAAATCTACATGGAGCAACTGGAGGGGACAAGAGCAGGTTTGGAAAATATAGACAGAAGAGCATATATGCTGGCGCATTCTCCATGATTGTGTCAGCTTATGTTTTGGTGCACTGCACTTTCCTCCACTAAGTTTTAGCCATTTTGTTTAAACGCAAGTGTAGTTGCTTCTCGCTCTTTTGGCTGTGATATTGTATTGTGGTTGAAGAGCCTGCTGGAGGGATTGTTTTCTTCATTGGCGAGAGACTGAAGATATTCCAGGATGGAAGGCTTGGGAACACTATCCGTTTTTCAGTTGTGGAAGAGTTGAAAGACCGGATTGGACTACATTCTATAGTAAAGGGTATCTTTGTATTTATTAATCCTCCCTTTATATGTGTCTGTCTTTCAATAAAGCTTTGGGCTTGTGATTCCGTCACCCTCTTACACTCCACACCCATAGCCTTATTAACTATTGTATTGTTTAAATGTATAGTGCAGTTCATGATTTATAGTGTAGGCTGACCTGTGCTGTAGTTCTTGAACTGTACTATACCGACAGCATTTGTATTGTGTTTTGGCTGTGCTGCAACACAGTACTTATGTGTGTAATGTTTATGTATGTTTTTTTGCTTCTTTATGTCAATAAAGACTGCTTTTTCAATCCAATATCTGAAAACAATCAATGTTTATCTTTGATGGCAATAGAAGTGGTATGATATTTGCTGCTTTTGAAAGGCAATATCTGATATGTCCCCTATCTGGGAACCATATATTAAATGGCTTTTCAGAAAAGGGAGATGGGAGAAGAGCTTTCAGTACTTGTAGGACCGATGCACATTTCCTATTCTAGCCTCCAAAAACAGATTCAGTTGCATTTTCCAGCGTGTTTTGGATGCGCCTTTGCAAATGTCTTACATCGACAAACTTATTTAGTACTATTTTGCAAATAGGGTTACATTGTTGCAACATTGTGTTCCCTAATTGCTTGATTTTTTAAATGCAACAATTGATAAAAACACCTGATAACTGCTCTGCGGAGTCTTATTTTGTGTCTACTTCTTATCTACATTTAATTCCGTACCTCTAATCAAGGCATTTTTAAATGCTGGCGGCTGCCAGGACGTGAGGCCTACCTAGACTTTAGATCTGAATTTGAATGTACTTGTGTACTAACTTAATTTCCTACTTCTAAATTCATTCCTAAATTCACTACTTACATGAATCCTGTAGTTGGGCATTTTGGGACTTCGATTGTGGGCATTGTTTTGTGTCCAGACCAGCAGCAGGTGGTGTGCATTTGCTGGAAAGGCATCGAAGACCTCCGATATGCTGCATCTCCTGATGTGTGTCTCCCTCAAGTGGCTGTCAGCAAATGCCTGCTAGACACCCCATTCCAAGCTGATTGTGACATCACGGAACATGCATCATAGAACAGGCATGCTAAAACATGGGTCTTCAACCTGCGACCCTCCAGCTGCTGTGGAACTACACATCCCAGCATGCCCTGCCTCAGTTTTAGCATACCTTATAGCAAAACTGTGGCAGGGCATGCTGGGATGTGTAGTTTCACAGCAGCTGGAGGGCCACAGGATGAAGACCCATGTGCTAGAGCCAAGCCGCAGGTACATTGAATGCTAGCAAGCTGAATATTTAAATCCTTTTTGTTCCGCAGCATTCCAATGCGGAAGATTCCATGGAACCAGAGATCCTTCCATTGAGAAGGACATGCTGCCTGGATGACTACACTGTGCAAATTAAATCACGGAGCCAGTTGGCTTGTGGGTGGCTCTGGTGACTGGGTGGTTGGGTGGGTGGTGTGTCGGAGGTGGAGCACATGCAAATGATTGTGTATCATCCAGCTAGTGAGAGTGAAAACTCATGCAGGAGTGTGCCTGCTTGTCAGTGGGTTATGCACCTTGCCAGACGTTAAATCTACATAGAGCAGCTGGAGGGGACAAGAGCAGGTTTGCAAAATATAGATAGAAGAGCATATATGCTGGCGCATTCTCCATGATTGTGTCAGCTTATGTTTTGGTGCACTGCACTTTCCTCCACTAAGTTTTAGCCATTTTTGTTAAGCTCAAGTGTAGTTGCTTCTCGGCCTTTTGGCTGTGATCTTGTATTGTGGTTGAAGGGTCTGCTGGAGGGAGGGATTGCTTTCTTCATTGGCAAAAGACCAAAGATATTCCAGGATGGAAGGCTTGGGAACACTATCCGTTTTTCAATTGTGGAAGAGTTGAAAGACCGGATTGGACTACATTCTATAGTAAAGGATGTCTTTCTATTTATTAATCCTCCCCTTATATGTGTCAGTCTTTCAATAAAGCTTCGGGCTTGTGATTCCCTCACCCTCTTACACTCCACACCCATAGCCTTATTAACTGTTGTATTATTGTACAGTTTAAATGTATAGTGCAGTTCATGATTTATAGTGTAGGCTGGCCTGTGCTGTAGTTCTTGAACTGTACTATACCGTCAGCATTTCTATTGTGTTTTGGCATTGCCGCAACGCGGTACTTATGTGTGTAATGTTTATGTATGTTTTTTTGCTTCTTTATGTGCATCGGTCCTACAAGTACTGAAAGCTCTTCTCCCATCTCCCTTTTCTTAAAAGCCATTTAATATATGGTTCCCAGATAGGGGACATATCAGATATTGCCTTTCAAAAGCATCAAATATCATACCACTTTTATTGCCATCAAAGATAAACATTGATTGTTTTCAGATATTGGCTTGAAAAAGCAGTTTTTATTGACATTAAAAAAACATACATAAACATTACACACATAAGTACAGTGTTGCAGCACAGCCAAAACACAATACAAATGCTGACGGTATAGTACAGTTCCAGAACTACAGCACAGGCCAGCCTACACTATAAATCATGAACTGCACTATACATTTAAACTATACAATAATACAACAGTTAATAAGGCTATGGGTGTGGAGTGTAAGAGGGTGAGGGATTCACAAAACCGAAGCTTTATTGTAACACAGACACATATAAGGGGAGGGTCAATAAATAGAAAGATATCCTTTACTATAGAATGTAGTCCAATCCGACCTCTGTGCTCTTCCACAACTGAAAAACAGATAGTGTTCCCAAGCCTTCCATCCTGGAATATCTTTGGTCTTTCGCCAATGAAGAAAACAATCCCTCCCTCCAGCAGACCCTTCAACCACGATACAAGATCACAGCCAAAAGGCCGAGAAGCAACTACACTTGAGCTTAACAAAAATGGCTAAAACTTAGTGGAGGAAAGTGCAGTGCACCAAAACATAAGCTGACACAATCATGGAGAATGCGCCAGCATATATGCTCTTCTATCTATATTTTGCAAACCTGCTCTTGTCCCCTCCAGCTGCTCTATGTAGATTTAACGTCTGGCAAGGTGCATAACCCACTGACAAGCAGGCACACTCCTGCATGAGTTTTCTCTCTCACTAGCTGGATGATACACAATCATTTGCATGCGCTCCACTTCCGACACACCACCCACCCAACCACCCAGTCACCAGAGCCACCCACAAGCCAACTGGCTCCGTGATTTAATTTGCACAGTGTAGTCATCCAGGCAGCATGTCCTTCTCAATGGAAGGATCTCTGGTTCCATGGAATCTTCCGCATTGGAATGCTGCGGAACAAAAAGGATTTAAATATTCAGCTTGCTAGCATTCAATGTACCTGCGGCTTGGCTCTAGCACATGGGTCTTCATCCTGTGGCCCTCCAGCTGCTGTGAAACTACACATCCCAGCATGCCCTGCCACAGTTTTGCTATTAAGGTATGCTAAAACTGAGGCAGGGCATGCTGGGATGTGTAGTTCCACAGCAGCTGGAGGGTCGCAGGTTGAAGACCCATGTTTTAGCATGCCTGTTCTATGATGCATGTTCCATGATGTCACAATCAGCTTGGAATGGGGTGTCTAGCAGGCATTTGCTGACAGCCACTTGAGGGAGACACACATCAGGAGATGCAGCATATCGGAGGTCTTCGATGCCTTTCCAGCAAATGCACACCACCTGCTGCTGGTCTGGACACAAAACAATGCCCACAATCGAAGTCCCAAAATGCCCAACTACAGGATTCATGTAAGTAGTGAATTTAGGAATGAATTTAGAAGTAGGAAATTAAGTTAGTTCACAAGTACATTCAAATTCAGATCTAAAGACTAAACACAAAACACAAAATAAGACTCCACAGAGCAATTATCAGGTGTCTTTATCAATTGTTGCATTTAAAAAATCAAGCAATTAGGGAACACAATGTTGCGACAATGTAACCCTATTTGCAAAATAGTACTAAATAAGTTTGTCGATGTAAGACATTTGCAAAGGCGCAAACAAAACACGCTGGAAAATGCAACTGAATCTGTTTTTGGAGGTTAGAAAAGATGCAGGATCAAGTAGCTCCATGGGTAGGGTGTTTGATTAGAATTCAACAGGTTATAGGTTTGAATCCAGGGTATGATAGTTTGAGGTGTTATTTAATAAAGTATGTTTATATATTAGTCACACATGGCTTACTTGTACAAATGGCATGTCACCAGTTAGTGCTGACTGCTGATATGCCTTTTGCACTATAACAAATTAAAATGGTAAAAGTTATTGTACTTTAAGTAAAAATAAAAGCTAAAATATCAATCCCAGTTTTGGATTACTTTAATGAACAAAAAAAAAATGCATATAGCAAAGGATAGTTTCAATCTGCCTACCTCTGGGTTATGGGCCCAGCATGCTTCCATTGCAGTACTCTGCTGCACATGTAAGTGCAAGAGATCCTGAAGCACTCACTCATCATGCGAAAGTACCAATGTGTTTCTTCATTGGTTGCTGGAAGAAACATCTTACAAAAACTCTCCAGATTATTGACTTTTTAAAGTTTTTCTAGGAAACGTTCTAGATGAATGCTTATTAATCTTTGTCAGTATGTACTTTTTGCAAAGTGTCTCTGTGGCGCAATCGGTTAGTGTGTTCAGCTATTAATCAAAAGGTTGGTGGTTCAATCCCACCCAGGGACGTAATTGACCTTGTAATCAGATTTTGGTGATATTTAAGTAGACAAGTCAAAATTGCAAACCCCCTCTTATGGTGTAGGGTACCTGGCCTTCTCTGATGTAATCAGAGTTAGATTTGATTAAGTGATTTTATAAAAAAAACAGCTAGGAAGCACAATTTAGCAGTGGGTTGCAGAGAAAAAGAAAAATGCTGGCAGAAAAATCCAATTGAGTGATTAAACAGCTCTTCATTTTCTGGGTTTATTTTTATGATAACAAATTTGTTCTCTGAAAAGTGTCCACAAAGCCAAGTATCTGATTAACATCTTTGTAGGGATGTTTTTTCACCTATTACTAAATTAAACTTGCTTCATTGGAAAGGCAGCAAGATGCATCCTCATTTCAATATCTACGGAAATAATACAGGTTGACACCAGGAAACATTAACGCCACTGCATCTTTGCTGTTTTCTCATGTGGAAGTCTGTTTAATGTGAAAACAAGGTGATATCTAATTAGCACACAGGTAAGGAATTAAGAAAATCTTTATTTAAGGGTGAAGATGTTTCTCACAAAATCGTTGCCCCAATGCATCATTGAAATTCAAGCTGGAAAGATGATTTTAATATATCACTTGTACATTTTGTATTGCTCTTCTGGTGACAATGTAGTTTGTTTTTGTCAATTACCATTTTAATAATCGGGTAAAGAAAATTAATTGGATTTTTGAAAGAAAACAATACTGTCAATATACTATTAAAACAAATTAAAATGGTAAAAGTTATTGTACTTTAAGTAAAAATAAAAGAGCAAAAATATCAATCCCAGTTTTGGATTAATTTAATTAACAAAAAAAAATGCATATAGCAGAGGATAGTTTCAATCTGCCTACCTCTGGGTTATGGACCCAGCATGCTTCCATTACAGTACTCTGCTGCACATGTAAGTGCAAGAGATCCTGAAGCACTCACTCGTCATGGGAAAGTACCAATGTGTTTCTTCATTGGTTGATGGAAGAAACATCTTACAAAAACTCTCCACATTATTGACTTTTTAAAATGTTTCTAGGAATCGTTCTAGATGAATGCTTATTAGCCTTTGTCAGTATGTACTTTTGCAAAGTGTCGCTGTGGCGCAATCAGTTAGTGTGTAAGGCTATTAACCAAAAGGTTGGTGGTTCAATCCCACCCAGGGACTTAATTGACCTTGTTATCAGATTTTGGTGATCTTTAAGTAGACAAGTCAAAATTTCAAACCCCCTGTTATGGTGTAGGGTACCTGGCCTTCTCTGATGTAATCAGAGTTAGATTTGATTCAGTGATTTTATAAAAACAGCTAGGAAGCACAATTTAGCAGTGGGTTGCAGAGAAAAAGAAATATGCTGGCAGAAAAATCCAATTGAGTGATTAAACAGCTCTTCATTTTCTGGCTTTATTTTTATGCTAACTAATTTGTTCTCTGAAAAGTGTCCACAAAGCCAAGTATCTGATTAACATATTTGTAGGGATGGTTTTTCACCTATTACTAAATTAAACTTGCTTCATTGGAAAGGCAGCAAGATGCATCCTCATTTCAATATCTACTGAAATAATACAGGTTGACACCAGGAAACATTAACGCCACTGCATCCTTGCTGCTTTCTCATGTGGAAGTCTGTTTAATGTGAAAACAAGGTGATATCTAATTAGCACACAGGTAAGGAGTTAAGAAAATCTTTATTTAAGGGTGAAGATGTTTCTCACAAAATCGTTGCCCCAATGCATCATTGAAATTCAAGCTGGAAAGATGATTTTAATATATCACTTGTACATTTTGTATTGCTCTTCTGGTGACAATGTAGTTTGTTTTTGTCAATTACCATTTTAATAATAGGGTAAAGAAAATTAAGTGGATTTTTGAAAGAAAACAATACTGTCAATATACTATTAAAACAAATTAAAATGGTAAAAGTTATTGTACTTTAAGTAAAAATAAAAGCTAAAATATCAATCCCAGTTTTGGATTACTTTAATGAACAAAAAAAAAATGCATATAGCAAAGGATAGTTTCAATCTGCCTACCTCTGGGTTATGGGCCCAGCATGCTTCCATTGCAGTACTCTGCTGCACATGTAAGTGCAAGAGATCCTGAAGCACTCACTCATCATGCGAAAGTACCAATGTGTTTCTTCATTGGTTGCTGGAAGAAACATCTTACAAAAACTCTCCAGATTATTGACTTTTTAAAGTTTTTCTAGGAAACGTTCTAGATGAATGCTTATTAGTCTTTGTCAGTATGGACTTTTTGCAAAGTGTCTCTGTGGCGCAATCGGTTAGTGTGTTCAGCTATTAGTCAAAAGGTTGGTGGTTCAATCCCACCCAGGGACGTAATTGACCTTGTGATCAGATTTTGGTGATATTTAAGTAGACAAGTCAAAATTGCAAACCCCCTCTTATGGTGTAGGGTACCTGGCCTTCTCTGATGTAATCAGAGTTAGATTTGATTAAGTGATTTTATAAAAAATCAGCTAGGAAGCACAATTTAGCAGTGGGTTGCAGAGAAAAAGAAAAATGCTGGCAGAAAAATCCAATTGAGTGATTAAACAGCTCTTCATTTTCTGGCTTTATTTTTATGATAACAAATTTGTTCTCTGAAAAGTGTCCACAAAGCCAAGTATCTGATTAACATCTTTGTAGGGATGGTTTTTCACCTATTACTAAATTAAACTTGCTTCATTGGAAAGGCAGCAAGATGCATCCTCATTTCAATATCTACGGAAATAATACAGGTTGACACCAGGAAACATTAACGCCACTGCATCTTTGCTGTTTTCTCATGTGGAAGTCTGTTTAATGTGAAAACAAGGTGATATCTAATTAGCACACAGGTAAGGAATTAAGAAAATCTTTATTTAAGGGTGAAGATGTTTCTCACAAAATCGTTGCCCCAATGCATCATTGAAATTCAAGCTGGAAAGATGATTTTAATATATCACTTGTACATTTTGTATTGCTCTTCTGGTGACAATGTAGTTTGTTTTTGTCAATTACCATTTTAATAATCGGGTAAAGAAAATTAATTGGATTTTTGAAAGAAAACAATACTGTCAATATACTATTAAAACAAATTAAAATGGTAAAAGTTATTGTACTTTAAGTAAAAATAAAAGAGCAAAAATATCAATCCCAGTTTTGGATTACTTTAATTAACAAAAAAAATGCATATAGCAGAGGATAGTTTCAATCTGCCTACCTCTGGGTTATGGACCCAGCATGCTTCCATTACAGTACTCTGCTGCACATGTAAGTGCAAGAGATCCTGAAGCACTCACTCATCATGGGAAAGTACCAATGTGTTTCTTCATTGGTTGATGGAAGAAACATCTTACAAAAACTCTCCACATTATTGACTTTTTAAAATGTTTCTAGGAATCGTTCTAGATGAATGCTTATTAGCCTTTGTCAGTATATAGTTTTGCAAAGTGTCGCTGTGGCGCAATCAGTTAGTGTGTAAGGCTATTAACCAAAAGGTTGGTGGTTCAATCCCACCCAGGGACTTAATTGACCTTGTGATCAGATTTTGGTGATCTTTAAGTAGACAAGTCAAAATTTCAAACCCCCTGTTATGGTGTAGGGTACCTGGCCTTCTCTGATGTAATCAGAGTTAGATTTGATTCAGTGATTTTATAAAAACAGCTAGGAAGCACAATTTAGCAGTGGGTTGCAGAGAAAAAGAAATATGCTGGCAGAAAAATCCAATTGAGTGATTAAACAGCTCTTCATTTTCTGGCTTTATTTTTATGCTAACTAATTTGTTCTCTGAAAAGTGTCCACAAAGCCAAGTATCTGATTAACATATTTGTAGTGATGGTTTTTCACCTATTACTAAATTAAACTTGCTTCATTGGAAAGGCAGCAAGATGCATCCTCATTTCAATATCTACTGAAATAATACAGGTTGACACCAGGAAACATTAACGCCACTGCATCCTTGCTGCTTTCTCATGTGGAAGTCTGTTTAATTTGAAAACAAGGTGATATCTAATTAGCACACAGGTAAGGAATTAAGAAAATCTTTATTTAAGGGTGAAGATGTTTCTCACAAAATCGTTGCCCCAATGCATCATTGAAATTCAAGCTGGAAAGATGATTTTAATATATCACTTGTACATTTTGTATTGCTCTTCTGGTGACAATGTAGTTTGTTTTTGTCAATTACCATTTTAATAATCGGGTAAAGAAAATTAATTGGATTTTTGAAAGAAAACAATACTGTCAATATACTATTAAAACAAATTAAAATGGTAAAAGTTATTGTACTTTAAGTAAAAATAAAAGCTAAAATATCAATCCCAGTTTTGGATTACTTTAATGAACAAAAAAAAATGCATATAGCAAAGGATAGTTTCAATCTGCCTACCTCTGGGTTATGGGCCCAGCATGCTTCCAGTGCAGTACTCTGCTGCACATGTAAGTGCAAGAGATCCTGAAGCACTCACTCATCATGCGAAAGTACCAATGTGTTTCTTCATTGGTTGCTGGAAGAAACATCTTACAAAAACTCTCCAGATTATTGACTTTTTAAAGTTTTTCTAGGAAACGTTCTAGATGAATGCTTATTAGTCTTTGTCAGTATGAACTTTTTGCAAAGTGTCTCTGTGGCGCAATCGGTTAGTGTGTTCAGCTATTAATCAAAAGGTTGGTGGTTCAATCCCACCCAGGGACGTAATTGACCTTGTGATCAGATTTTGGTGATATTTAAGTAGACAAGTCAAAATTTCGAAAACCCCTGTTATGGTGTAGGGTACCTGGCCTTCTCTGATGTAATCAGAGTTAGATTTGATTCAGTGATTTTATAAAAACAGCTAGGAAGCACAATTTAGCAGTGGGTTGCAGAGAAAAAGAAATATGCTGGCAAAAAAATCCAATTGACTGATTAAACAGCTCTTCATTTTCTGGCTTTATTTTTATGCTAACAAATTTGTTCTCTGAAAAGTGTCCACAAAGCCAAGTATCTGATTAACATCTTTGTAGGGATGGTTTTTCACCTATTACTAAATTAAACTTGCTTCATTGGAAAGGCAGCAAGATGCATCCTCATTTCAATATCTACTGAAATAATACAGGTTGACACCAGGAAACATTAACGCCACTGCATCCTTGCTGCTTTCTCATGTGGAAGTCGGTTTAATGTGAAAACAAGGTGATATCTAATTAGCACACAGGTAAGGAATTAAGAAAATCTTTATTTAAGGGTGAAGATGTTTCTCACAAAATCGTTGCCCCAATGCATCATTGAAATTCAAGCTGGAAAGATGATTTTAATATATCACTTGTACATTTTGTATTGCTCTTCTGGTGACAATGTAGTTTGCTTTTGTCAATTACCATTTTAATAATCGGGTAAAGAAAATTAATTGGATTTTTGAAAGAAAACAATACTGTCAATATACTATTAAAACAAATTAAAATGGTAAAAGTTATTGTACTTTAAGTAAAAATAAAAGAGCAAAAATATCAATCCCAGTTTTGGATTACTTTAATTAACAAAAAAAAAATGCATATAGCAGAGGATAGTTTCAATCTGCCTACCTCTGGGTTATGGACCCAGCATGCTTCCATTACAGTACTCTGCTGCACATGTAAGTGCAAGAGATCCTGAAGCACTCACTCATCATGGGAAAGTACCAATGTGTTTCTTCATTGGTTGATGGAAGAAACATCATACAAAAACTCTCCACATTATTGACTTTTTAAAATGTTTCTAGGAATCGTTCTAGATGAATGCTTATTAGCCTTTGTCAGTATGTACTTTTGCAAAGTGTCGCGGTGGCGCAATCAGTTAGTGTGTAAGGCTATTAACCAAAAGGTTGGTGGTTCAATCCCACCCAGGGACTTAATTGACCTTGTTATCAGATTTTGGTGATCTTTAAGTAGACAAGTCAAAATTTCAAACCCCCTGTTATGGTGTAGGGTACCTGGCCTTCTCTGATGTAATCAGAGTTAGATTTGATTCAGTGATTTTATAAAAACAGCTAGGAAGCACAATTTAGCAGTGGGTTGCAGAGAAAAAGAAAAATGCTGGCAGAAAAATCCAATTGAGTGATTAAACAGCTCTTCATTTTCTGGCTTTATTTTTATGCTAACTAATTTGTTCTCTGAAAAGTGTCCACAAAGCCAAGTATCTGATTAACATATTTGTAGGGATGGTTTTTCACCTATTACTAAATTAAACTTGCTTCATTGGAAAGGCAGCAAGATGCATCCTCATTTCAATATCTACTGAAATAATACAGGTTGACACCAGGAAACATTAACGCCACTGCATCCTTGCTGCTTTCTCATGTGGAAGTCTGTTTAATGTGAAAACAAGGTGATATCTAATTAGCACACAGGTAAGGAATTAAGAAAATCTTTATTTAAGGGTGAAGATGTTTCTCACAAAATCGTTGCCCCAATGCATCATTGAAATTCAAGCTGGAAAGATGATTTTAATATATCACTTGTACATTTTGTATTGCTCTTCTGGTGACAATGTAGTTTGTTTTTGTCAATTACCATTTTAATAATAGGGTAAAGAAAATTAAGTGGATTTTTGAAAGAAAACAATACTGTCAATATACTATTAAAACAAATTAAAATGGTAAAAGTTATTGTACTTTAAGTAAAAATAAAAGCTAAAATATCAATCCCAGTTTTGGATTACTTTAATGAACAAAAAAAAATGCATATAGCAAAGGATAGTTTCAATCTGCCTACCTCTGGGTTATGGACCCAGCATGCTTCCATTGCAGTACTCTGCTGCACATGTAAGTGCAAGAGATCCTGAAGCACTCACTCATCATGCGAAAGTACCAATGTGTTTCTTCATTGGTTGCTGGAAGAAACATCTTACAAACACTCTCCAGATTATTGACTTTTTAAAGTTTTTCTAGGAAACGTTCTAGATGAATGCTTATTAGTCTTTGTCAGTATATACTTTTTGCAAAGTGTATCTGTGGCGCTATCGGTTAGTGTGTTCAGCTATTAATCAAAAGGTTGGTGGTTCAATCCCACCCAGGGACGTAATTGACCTTGTGATCAGATTTTGGTGATATTTAAGTAGACAAGTCAAAATTGCAAACCCCCTCTTATGGTGTAGGGTACCTGGCCTTCTCTGATGTAATCAGAGTTAGATTTGATTCAGTGATTTTATAAAAACAGCTAGGAAGCACAATTTAGCAGTGGGTTGCAGAGAAAAAGAAATATGCTGGCAGAAAAATCCAATTGAGTGATTAAACAGCTCTTCATTTTCTGGCTTTATTTTTATGCTAACTAATTTGTTCTCTGAAAAGTGTCCACAAAGCCAAGTATCTGATTAACATATTTGTAGTGATGGTTTTTCACCTATTACTAAATTAAACTTGCTTCATTGGAAAGGCAGCAAGATGCATCCTCATTTCAATATCTACTGAAATAATACAGGTTGACACCAGGAAACATTAACGCCACTGCATCCTTGCTGCTTTCTCATGTGGAAGTCTGTTTAATGTGAAAACAAGGTGATATCTAATTAGCACACAGGTAAGGAATTAAGAAAATCTTTATTTAAGGGTGAAGATGTTTCTCACAAAATCGTTGCCCCAATGCATCATTGAAATTCAAGCTGGAAAGATGATTTTAATATATCACTTGTACATTTTGTATTGCTCTTCTGGTGACAATGTAGTTTGTTTTTGTCAATTACCATTTTAATAATCGGGTAAAGAAAATTAATTGGATTTTTGAAAGAAAACAATACTGTCAATATACTATTAAAAAAAATTAAAATGGTAAAAGTTATTGTACTTTAAGTAAAAATAAAAGCTAAAATATCAATCCCAGTTTTGGATTACTTTAATGAACAAAAAAAAATGCATATAGCAAAGGATAGTTTCAATCTGCCTACCTCTGGGTTATGGGCCCAGCATGCTTCCAGTGCAGTACTCTGCTGCACATGTAAGTGCAAGAGATCCTGAAGCACTCACTCATCATGCGAAAGTACCAATGTGTTTCTTCATTGGTTGCTGGAAGAAACATCTTACAAAAACTCTCCAGATTATTGACTTTTTAAAGTTTTTCTAGGAAACGTTCTAGATGAATGCTTATTAGTCTTTGTCAGTATGTACTTTTTGCAAAGTGTCTCTGTGGCGCAATCGGTTAGTGTGTTCAGCTATTAATCAAAAGGTTGGTGGTTCAATCCCACCCAGGGACGTAATTGACCTTGTGATCAGATTTTGGTGATATTTAAGTAGACAAGTCAAAATTTCGAAAACCCCTGTTATGGTGTAGGGTACCTGGCCATCTCTGATGTAATCAGAGTTAGATTTGATTCAGTGATTTTATAAAAACAGCTAGGAAGCACAATTTAGCAGTGGGTTGCAGAGAAAAAGAAATATGCTGGCAAAAAAATCCAATTGACTGATTAAACAGCTCTTCATTTTCTGGCTTTATTTTTATGCTAACAAATTTGTTCTCTGAAAAGTGTCCACAAAGCCAAGTATCTGATTAACATCTTTGTAGGGATGGTTTTTCACCTATTACTAAATTAAACTTGCTTCATTGGAAAGGCAGCAAGATGCATCCTCATTTCAATATCTACTGAAATAATACAGGTTGACACCAGGAAACATTAACGCCACTGCATCCTTGCTGCTTTCTCATGTGGAAGTCTGTTTAATGTGAAAACAAGGTGATATCTAATTAGCACACAGGTAAGGAATTAAGAAAATCTTTATTTAAGGGTGAAGATGTTTCTCACAAAATCGTTGCCCCAATGCATCATTGAAATTCAAGCTGGAAAGATGATTTTAATATATCACTTGTACATTTTGTATTGCTCTTCTGGTGACAATGTAGTTTGCTTTTGTCAATTACCATTTTAATAATCGGGTAAAGAAAATTAATTGGATTTTTGAAAGAAAACAATACTGTCAATATACTATTAAAACAAATTAAAATGGTAAAAGTTATTGTACTTTAAGTAAAAATAAAAGAGCAAAAATATCAATCCCAGTTTTGGATTACTTTAATTAACAAAAAAAAAATGCATATAGCAGAGGATAGTTTCAATCTGCCTACCTCTGGGTTATGGACCCAGCATGCTTCCATTACAGTACTCTGCTGCACATGTAAGTGCAAGAGATCCTGAAGCACTCACTCATCATGGGAAAGTACCAATGTGTTTCTTCATTGGTTGCTGGAAGAAACATCTTACAAAAACTCTCCAGATTATTGACTTTTTAAAGTTTTTCTAGGAAACGTTCTAGATGAATGCTTATTAGTCTTTGTCAGTATGGACTTTTTGCAAAGTGTCTCTGTGGCGCAATCAGTTAGTGTGTTCAGCTATTAGTCAAAAGGTTGGTGGTTCAATCCCACCCAGGGACGTAATTGACCTTGTGATCAGATTTTGGTGATATTTAAGTAGACAAGTCAAAATTGCAAACCCCCTCTTATGGTGTAGGGTACCTGGCCTTCTCTGATGTAATCAGAGTTAGATTTGATTAAGTGATTTTATAAAAAATCAGCTAGGAAGCACAATTTAGCAGTGGGTTGCAGAGAAAAAGAAAAATGCTGGCAGAAAAATCCAATTGAGTGATTAAACAGCTCTTCATTTTCTGGCTTTATTTTTATGATAACAAATTTGTTCTCTGAAAAGTGTCCACAAAGCCAAGTATCTGATTAACATCTTTGTAGGGATGGTTTTTCACCTATTACTAAATTAAACTTGCTTCATTGGAAAGGCAGCAAGATGCATCCTCATTTCAATATCTACGGAAATAATACAGGTTGACACCAGGAAACATTAACGCCACTGCATCTTTGCTGTTTTCTCATGTGGAAGTCTGTTTAATGTGAAAACAAGGTGATATCTAATTAGCACACAGGTAAGGAATTAAGAAAATCTTTATTTAAGGGTGAAGATGTTTCTCACAAAATCGTTGCCCCAATGCATCATTGAAATTCAAGCTGGAAAGATGATTTTAATATATCACTTGTACATTTTGTATTGCTCTTCTGGTGACAATGTAGTTTGTTTTTGTCAATTACCATTTTAATAATCGGGTAAAGAAAATTAATTGGATTTTTGAAAGAAAACAATACTGTCAATATACTATTAAAACAAATTAAAATGGTAAAAGTTATTGTACTTTAAGTAAAAATAAAAGAGCAAAAATATCAATCCCAGTTTTGGATTACTTTAATTAACAAAAAAAATGCATATAGCAGAGGATAGTTTCAATCTGCCTACCTCTGGGTTATGGACCCAGCATGCTTCCATTACAGTACTCTGCTGCACATGTAAGTGCAAGAGATCCTGAAGCACTCACTCATCATGGGAAAGTACCAATGTGTTTCTTCATTGGTTGATGGAAGAAACATCTTACAAAAACTCTCCACATTATTGACTTTTTAAAATGTTTCTAGGAATCGTTCTAGATGAATGCTTATTAGCCTTTGTCAGTATATAGTTTTGCAAAGTGTCGCTGTGGCGCAATCAGTTAGTGTGTAAGGCTATTAACCAAAAGGTTGGTGGTTCAATCCCACCCAGGGACTTAATTGACCTTGTTATCAGATTTTGGTGATCTTTAAGTAGACAAGTCAAAATTTCAAACCCCCTGTTATGGTGTAGGGTACCTGGCCTTCTCTGATGTAATCAGAGTTAGATTTGATTCAGTGATTTTATAAAAACAGCTAGGAAGCACAATTTAGCAGTGGGTTGCAGAGAAAAAGAAATATGCTGGCAGAAAAATCCAATTGAGTGATTAAACAGCTCTTCATTTTCTGGCTTTATTTTTATGCTAACTAATTTGTTCTCTGAAAAGTGTCCACAAAGCCAAGTATCTGATTAACATATTTGTAGTGATGGTTTTTCACCTATTACTAAATTAAACTTGCTTCATTGGAAAGGCAGCAAGATGCATCCTCATTTCAATATCTACTGAAATAATACAGGTTGACACCAGGAAACATTAACGCCACTGCATCCTTGCTGCTTTCTCATGTGGAAGTCTGTTTAATGTGAAAACAAGGTGATATCTAATTAGCACACAGGTAAGGAATTAAGAAAATCTTTATTTAAGGGTGAAGATGTTTCTCACAAAATCGTTGCCCCAATGCATCATTGAAATTCAAGCTGGAAAGATGATTTTAATATATCACTTGTACATTTTGTATTGCTCTTCTGGTGACAATGTAGTTTGTTTTTGTCAATTACCATTTTAATAATCGGGTAAAGAAAATTAATTGGATTTTTGAAAGAAAACAATACTGTCAATATACTATTAAAACAAATTAAAATGGTAAAAGTTATTGTACTTTAAGTAAAAATAAAAGCTAAAATATCAATCCCAGTTTTGGATTACTTTAATGAACAAAAAAAAATGCATATAGCAAAGGATAGTTTCAATCTGCCTACCTCTGGGTTATGGGCCCAGCATGCTTCCAGTGCAGTACTCTGCTGCACATGTAAGTGCAAGAGATCCTGAAGCACTCACTCATCATGCGAAAGTACCAATGTGTTTCTTCATTGGTTGCTGGAAGAAACATCTTACAAAAACTCTCCAGATTATTGACTTTTTAAAGTTTTTCTAGGAAACGTTCTAGATGAATGCTTATTAGTCTTTGTCAGTATGTACTTTTTGCAAAGTGTCTCTGTGGCGCAATCGGTTAGTGTGTTCAGCTATTAATCAAAAGGTTGGTGGTTCAATCCCACCCAGGGACGTAATTGACCTTGTGATCAGATTTTGGTGATATTTAAGTAGACAAGTCAAAATTTCGAAAACCCCTGTTATGGTGTAGGGTACCTGGCCTTCTCTGATGTAATCAGAGTTAGATTTGATTCAGTGATTTTATAAAAACAGCTAGGAAGCACAATTTAGCAGTGGGTTGCAGAGAAAAAGAAATATGCTGGCAAAAAAATCCAATTGACTGATTAAACAGCTCTTCATTTTCTGGCTTTATTTTTATGCTAACAAATTTGTTCTCTGAAAAGTGTCCACAAAGCCAAGTATCTGATTAACATCTTTGTAGGGATGGTTTTTCACCTATTACTAAATTAAACTTGCTTCATTGGAAAGGCAGCAAGATGCATCCTCATTTCAATATCTACTGAAATAATACAGGTTGACACCAGGAAACATTAACGCCACTGCATCCTTGCTGCTTTCTCATGTGGAAGTCTGTTTAATGTGAAAACAAGGTGATATCTAATTAGCACACAGGTAAGGAATTAAGAAAATCTTTATTTAAGGGTGAAGATGTTTCTCACAAAATCGTTGCCCCAATGCATCATTGAAATTCAAGCTGGAAAGATGATTTTAATATATCACTTGTACATTTTGTATTGCTCTTCTGGTGACAATGTAGTTTGCTTTTGTCAATTACCATTTTAATAATCGGGTAAAGAAAATTAATTGGATTTTTGAAAGAAAACAATACTGTCAATATACTATTAAAACAAATTAAAATGGTAAAAGTTATTGTACTTTAAGTAAAAATAAAAGAGCAAAAATATCAATCCCAGTTTTGGATTACTTTAATTAACAAAAAAAAAATGCATATAGCAGAGGATAGTTTCAATCTGCCTACCTCTGGGTTATGGACCCAGCATGCTTCCATTACAGTACTCTGCTGCACATGTAAGTGCAAGAGATCCTGAAGCACTCACTCATCATGGGAAAGTACCAATGTGTTTCTTCATTGGTTGCTGGAAGAAACATCTTACAAAAACTCTCCAGATTAATGACTTTTTAAAGTTTTTCTAGGAAACGTTCTAGATGAATGCTTATTAGTCTTTGTCAGTATGGACTTTTTGCAAAGTGTCTCTGTGGCGCAATCGGTTAGTGTGTTCAGCTATTAGTCAAAAGGTTGGTGGTTCAATCCCACCCAGGGACGTAATTGACCTTGTGATCAGATTTTGGTGATATTTAAGTAGACAAGTCAAAATTGCAAACCCCCTCTTATGGTGTAGGGTACCTGGCCTTCTCTGATGTAATCAGAGTTAGATTTGATTAAGTGATTTTATAAAAAATCAGCTAGGAAGCACAATTTAGCAGTGGGTTGCAGAGAAAAAGAAAAATGCTGGTAGAAAAATCCAATTGAGTGATTAAACAGCTCTTCATTTTCTGGCTTTATTTTTATGATAACAAATTTGTTCTCTGAAAAGTGTCCACAAAGCCAAGTATCTGATTAACATCTTTGTAGGGATGGTTTTTCACCTATTACTAAATTAAACTTGCTTCATTGGAAAGGAAGCAAGATGCATCCTCATTTCAATATCTACGGAAATAATACAGGTTGACACCAGGAAACATTAACGCCACTGCATCTTTGCTGTTTTCTCATGTGGAAGTCTGTTTAATGTGAAAACAAGGTGATATCTAATTAGCACACAGGTAAGGAATTAAGAAAATCTTTATTTAAGGGTGAAGATGTTTCTCACAAAATCGTTGCCCCAATGCATCATTGAAATTCAAGCTGGAAAGATGATTTTAATATATCACTTGTACATTTTGTATTGCTCTTCTGGTGACAATGTAGTTTGTTTTTGTCAATTACCATTTTAATAATCGGGTAAAGAAAATTAATTGGATTTTTGAAAGAAAACAATACTGTCAATATACTATTAAAACAAATTAAAATGGTAAAAGTTATTGTACTTTAAGTAAAAATAAAAGAGCAAAAATATCAATCCCAGTTTTGGATTACTTTAATTAACAAAAAAAATGCATATAGCAGAGGATAGTTTCAATCTGCCTACCTCTGGGTTATGGACCCAGCATGCTTCCATTACAGTACTCTGCTGCACATGTAAGTGCAAGAGATCCTGAAGCACTCACTCATCATGGGAAAGTACCAATGTGTTTCTTCATTGGTTGATGGAAGAAACATCTTACAAAAACTCTCCACATTATTGACTTTTTAAAATGTTTCTAGGAATCGTTCTAGATGAATGCTTATTAGCCTTTGTCAGTATATAGTTTTGCAAAGTGTCGCTGTGGCGCAATCAGTTAGTGTGTAAGGCTATTAACCAAAAGGTTGGTGGTTCAATCCCACCCAGGGACTTAATTGACCTTGTTATCAGATTTTGGTGATCTTTAAGTAGACAAGTCAAAATTTCAAACCCCCTGTTATGGTGTAGGGTACCTGGCCTTCTCTGATGTAATCAGAGTTAGATTTGATTCAGTGATTTTATAAAAACAGCTAGGAAGCACAATTTAGCAGTGGGTTGCAGAGAAAAAGAAATATGCTGGCAGAAAAATCCAATTGAGTGATTAAACAGCTCTTCATTTTCTGGCTTTATTTTTATGCTAACTAATTTGTTCTCTGAAAAGTGTCCACAAAGCCAAGTATCTGATTAACATATTTGTAGTGATGGTTTTTCACCTATTACTAAATTAAACTTGCTTCATTGGAAAGGCAGCAAGATGCATCCTCATTTCAATATCTACTGAAATAATACAGGTTGACACCAGGAAACATTAACGCCACTGCATCCTTGCTGCTTTCTCATGTGGAAGTCTGTTTAATGTGAAAACAAGGTGATATCTAATTAGCACACAGGTAAGGAATTAAGAAAATCTTTATTTAAGGGTGAAGATGTTTCTCACAAAATCGTTGCCCCAATGCATCATTGAAATTCAAGCTGGAAAGATGATTTTAATATATCACTTGTACATTTTGTATTGCTCTTCTGGTGACAATGTAGTTTGTTTTTGTCAATTACCATTTTAATAATCGGGTAAAGAAAATTAATTGGATTTTTGAAAGAAAACAATACTGTCAATATACTATTAAAACAAATTAAAATGGTAAAAGTTATTGTACTTTAAGTAAAAATAAAAGCTAAAATATCAATCCCAGTTTTGGATTACTTTAATGAACAAAAAAAAATGCATATAGCAAAGGATAGTTTCAATCTGCCTACCTCTGGGTTATGGGCCCAGCATGCTTCCAGTGCAGTACTCTGCTGCACATGTAAGTGCAAGAGATCCTGAAGCACTCACTCATCATGCGAAAGTACCAATGTGTTTCTTCATTGGTTGCTGGAAGAAACATCTTACAAAAACTCTCCAGATTATTGACTTTTTAAAGTTTTTCTAGGAAACGTTCTAGATGAATGCTTATTAGTCTTTGTCAGTATGTACTTTTTGCAAAGTGTCTCTGTGGCGCAATC
Organism: Pseudophryne corroboree; assembly: GCF_028390025.1. Taxonomy (NCBI): domain Eukaryota; kingdom Metazoa; phylum Chordata; class Amphibia; order Anura; family Myobatrachidae; genus Pseudophryne; species Pseudophryne corroboree. The sequence goes on from NW_026969839.1 coordinate 323,713, forward strand.
GGTTAGTGTGTTCAGCTATTAATCAAAAGGTTGGTGGTTCAATCCCACCCAGGGACGTAATTGACCTTGTGATCAGATTTTGGTGATATTTAAGTAGACAAGTCAAAATTTCGAAAACCCCTGTTATGGTGTAGGGTACCTGGCCTTCTCTGATGTAATCAGAGTTAGATTTGATTCAGTGATTTTATAAAAACAGCTAGGAAGCACAATTTAGCAGTGGGTTGCAGAGAAAAAGAAATATGCTGGCAAAAAAATCCAATTGACTGATTAAACAGCTCTTCATTTTCTGGCTTTATTTTTATGCTAACAAATTTGTTCTCTGAAAAGTGTCCACAAAGCCAAGTATCTGATTAACATCTTTGTAGGGATGGTTTTTCACCTATTACTAAATTAAACTTGCTTCATTGGAAAGGCAGCAAGATGCATCCTCATTTCAATATCTACTGAAATAATACAGGTTGACACCAGGAAACATTAACGCCACTGCATCCTTGCTGCTTTCTCATGTGGAAGTCTGTTTAATGTGAAAACAAGGTGATATCTAATTAGCACACAGGTAAGGAATTAAGAAAATCTTTATTTAAGGGTGAAGATGTTTCTCACAAAATCGTTGCCCCAATGCATCATTGAAATTCAAGCTGGAAAGATGATTTTAATATATCACTTGTACATTTTGTATTGCTCTTCTGGTGACAATGTAGTTTGCTTTTGTCAATAACCATTTTAATAATCGGGTAAAGAAAATTAATTGGATTTTTGAAAGAAAACAATACTGTCAATATACTATTAAAACAAATTAAAATGGTAAAAGTTATTGTACTTTAAGTAAAAATAAAAGAGCAAAAATATCAATCCCAGTTTTGGATTACTTTAATTAACAAAAAAAAAATGCATATAGCAGAGGATAGTTTCAATCTGCCTACCTCTGGGTTATGGACCCAGCATGCTTCCATTACAGTACTCTGCTGCACATGTAAGTGCAAGAGATCCTGAAGCACTCACTCATCATGGGAAAGTACCAATGTGTTTCTTCATTGGTTGATGGAAGAAACATCATACAAAAACTCTCCACATTATTGACTTTTTAAAATGTTTCTAGGAATCGTTCTAGATGAATGCTTATTAGCCTTTGTCAGTATGTACTTTTGCAAAGTGTCGCGGTGGCGCAATCAGTTAGTGTGTAAGGCTATTAACCAAAAGGTTGGTGGTTCAATCCCACCCAGGGACTTAATTGACCTTGTTATCAGATTTTGGTGATCTTTAAGTAGACAAGTCAAAATTTCAAACCCCCTGTTATGGTGTAGGGTACCTGGCCTTCTCTGATGTAATCAGAGTTAGATTTGATTCAGTGATTTTATAAAAACAGCTAGGAAGCACAATTTAGCAGTGGGTTGCAGAGAAAAAGAAAAATGCTGGCAGAAAAATCCAATTGAGTGATTAAACAGCTCTTCATTTTCTGGCTTTATTTTTATGCTAACTAATTTGTTCTCTGAAAAGTGTCCACAAAGCCAAGTATCTGATTAACATATTTGTAGGGATGGTTTTTCACCTATTACTAAATTAAACTTGCTTCATTGGAAAGGCAGCAAGATGCATCCTCATTTCAATATCTACTGAAATAATACAGGTTGACACCAGGAAACATTAACGCCACTGCATCCTTGCTGCTTTCTCATGTGGAAGTCTGTTTAATGTGAAAACAAGGTGATATCTAATTAGCACACAGGTAAGGAATTAAGAAAATCTTTATTTAAGGGTGAAGATGTTTCTCACAAAATCGTTGCCCCAATGCATCATTGAAATTCAAGCTGGAAAGATGATTTTAATATATCACTTGTACATTTTGTATTGCTCTTCTGGTGACAATGTAGTTTGTTTTTGTCAATTACCATTTTAATAATAGGGTAAAGAAAATTAAGTGGATTTTTGAAAGAAAACAATACTGTCAATATACTATTAAAACAAATTAAAATGGTAAAAGTTATTGTACTTTAAGTAAAAATAAAAGCTAAAATATCAATCCCAGTTTTGGATTACTTTAATGAACAAAAAAAAATGCATATAGCAAAGGATAGTTTCAATCTGCCTACCTCTGGGTTATGGACCCAGCATGCTTCCATTGCAGTACTCTGCTGCACATGTAAGTGCAAGAGATCCTGAAGCACTCACTCATCATGCGAAAGTACCAATGTGTTTCTTCATTGGTTGCTGGAAGAAACATCTTACAAACACTCTCCAGATTATTGACTTTTTAAAGTTTTTCTAGGAAACGTTCTAGATGAATGCTTATTAGTCTTTGTCAGTATATACTTTTCGCAAAGTGTCTCTGTGGCGCAATCGGTTAGTGTGTGCAGCTATTAATCAAAAGGTTGGTGGTTCAATCCCACCCAGGGACGTAATTGACCTTGTGATCAGATTTTGGTGATATTTAAGTAGACAAGTCAAAATTGCAAACCCCCTCTTATGGTGTAGGGTACCTGGCCTTCTCTGATGTAATCAGAGTTAGATTTGATTCAGTGATGTTATAAAAACAGCTAGGAAGCACAATTTAGCAGTGGGTTGCAGAGAAAAAGAAATATGCTGGCAGAAAAATCCAATTGAATGATTAAACAGCTCTTCATTTTCTGGCTTTATTTTTATGCTAACTAATTTGTTCTCTGAAAAGTGTCCACAAAGCCAAGTATCTGATTAACATATTTGTAGTGATGGTTTTTCACCTATTACTAAATTAAACTTGCTTCATTGGAAAGGCAGCAAGATGCATCCTCATTTCAATATCTACTGAAATAATACAGGTTGACACCAGGAAACATTAACGCCACTGCATCCTTGCTGCTTTCTCATGTGGAAGTCTGTTTAATGTGAAAACAAGGTGATATCTAATTAGCACACAGGTAAGGAATTAAGAAAATCTTTATTTAAGGGTGAAGATGTTTCTCACAAAATCGTTGCCCCAATGCATCATTGAAATTCAAGCTGAAAAGATGATTTTAATATATCACTTGTACATTTTGTATTGCTCTTCTGGTGACAATGTAGTTTGTTTTTGTCAATTACCATTTTAATAATCGGGTAAAGAAAATTAATTGGATTTTTGAAAGAAAACAATACTGTCAATATACTATTAAAAAAAATTAAAATGGTAAAAGTTATTGTACTTTAAGTAAAAATAAAAGCTAAAATATCAATCCCAGTTTTGGATTACTTTAATGAACAAAAAAAAAATGCATATAGCAAAGGATAGTTTCAATCTGCCTACCTCTGGGTTATGGGCCCAGCATGCTTCCAGTGCAGTACTCTGCTGCACATGTAAGTGCAAGAGATCCTGAAGCACTCACTCATCATGCGAAAGTACCAATGTGTTTCTTCATTGGTTGCTGGAAGAAACATCTTACAAAAACTCTCCAGATTATTGACTTTTTAAAGTTTTTCTAGGAAACGTTCTAGATGAATGCTTATTAGTCTTTGTCAGTATGTACTTTTTGCAAAGTGTCTCTGTGGCGCAATCGGTTAGTGTGTTCAGCTATTAATCAAAAGGTTGGTGGTTCAATCCCACCCAGGGACGTAATTGACCTTGTGATCAGATTTTGGTGATATTTAAGTAGACAAGTCAAAATTTCGAAAACCCCTGTTATGGTGTAGGGTACCTGGCCTTCTCTGATGTAATCAGAGTTAGATTTGATTCAGTGATTTTATAAAAACAGCTAGGAAGCACAATTTAGCAGTGGGTTGCAGAGAAAAAAGAAATATGCTGGCAAAAAAATCCAATTGACTGATTAAACAGCTCTTCATTTTCTGGCTTTATTTTTATGCTAACATGAAGGTGCTTCTCCCAGGGCAAGGCTCACCCATTGCACTCTGGGTGTGCTGCCCCTGCGATTTCCCCAAATGTGGGAAACTTGACTGCATAATTTGTGTTTCCCCTGGTCGGCTCTCGTATAATTCAGATCTCTTTGTCTCAGGTCTCTCTCCAGCCTAGTTTGCTGTCTGTTTCCACTTCTCTTTTCTTCAGCCGCTCCCTTCTATACCCTTGTGCACTATCCTGACTTCTCCTCCAGTCTGCTTACTTTGTGCCTTCCAATGCACAATGCAAACTACAGGAAGTGCTGCAGGGCCCACACCCTTTTACTTGCCTTACAGAGCAGCTCTGGAGCTGTTACAGTGCCCAGCTGCTGCAAGAAATCAGCTTGAATGCTTCAGGGGATGGGGCATGGCCAACATGAGCCCCACACTAAAGGAGGGTGGAGGTGTTTAATGCGAACTAGGGGTCATCCAAGCACCGCAAAAGGCCGCCATGCCCTGCACGCCCATTTTCTCTTTTCATATGCAGATGAGGGTTGAAGCCAACTTTGACCCACTGCTTGGATGACATCACCGTATGCAAATCCGTCTTCTGCAGAACTTCCCCCAGGAATGCTTGCACTAGTTGTTGCATTTGGTTTGTTGTTTGGGGGTGCTTCAGTATTAGGCAGCCTTCTGCCCTCCCATGTTCATCTGAAAATATGTGTTCTCCCTGCAGTTGTTGTCCCCAGATGAGAGTTCCCTTGTGCTGCCTCAGTTGAATCTCCTTTACTTGACAGAGATGTGCATGAGCAGCGGCCCTCCCCAGCCCTATTCCAAATCATACTTATTTTGCATAGGAGATACCATGGTCATGAAGATTGTTCTCCCAGGGTGAGGTTCATTCATTGCATTTTGGGTATGCTGACCCCTGTGATTTCCCCAAATGTGGGAAACTTGACTGCATTATTTGTGGTAGTGGGGGACTGTGTTTGTGCTTTCCTCTGGTCAGCTCTGGTAAAAGTCAGATTTCTTTGTCTCAGATTTTCCTCTAGCCTTGTTCTTCTTTCGAGAGTTCCCTTGTGCTGCCTCAGTTGGATCTCCTTCACTTTACAGGGGGGTACCCGAGCAGCGACCCTCCCCAGCTCTAGCCCAACTTCTACTTACCTGCCAGGTGAGATACTATGATCATGAAGGTGCTTCTCCCAGGGCAAGGCTCACCCATTGCACTCTGGGTGTGCTGCCCCTGCGATTTCCCCAAATGTGGGAAACTTGACTGCATAATTTGTGTTTCCCTTGGTCGGCTCTCGTATAATTCAGATCTCTTTGTCTCAGGTCTCTCTCCAGCCTAGTTTGCTGTCTGTTTCCACTTCTCTTTTCTTCAGCCGCTCCCTTCTATACCCTTGTGCACTATCCTGACTTCTCCTCCCGTCTGCTTACTTTGTGCCTTCCAATGCACAATGCAAACTACAGGTAGTGCTTCAGGGCCCACACCCTTTTACTTGCCTTACAGAGCAGCTCTGGAGCTGTTACAGTGCCCAGCTGCTGCAAGAAATCAGCTTGAATGCTTCAGGGGATGGGGCATGGCCAACATGAGCCCCACACCAAAGGAGGGTGGGGGTGTTTAATGCGAACTAGGGGTCATCCAAGCACTGCAAAAGGCCGCCATGCCCTGCATGCCCCTTTTCTCTTTTCATATGCAGATGAGGGTTCCAGTCAACTTTGGCCCACTGCTTGGATAACATCACCATATGCAAATCCGTCTGCTGCAGACCTTCCCCCAGGAGTGCTTGTACTAGTTGTTGCATATGGTTTGATATTTGATGGTGCTTCAGTATTAGGCAGCCTTCCGCCCTCCCATGTTCATCTGAAAAGATGTGGTCTCCCTGCAGTTGTTGTCCCCAGATGAGAGTTCCCTTGTGCTGCCTCAGTTGAATCTCCTTTGCTTGACAGAGATGTGCCTGAGCAGCGGCCCTCACCAGCCCTATCCCAAATCATACTTATTTTGCATAGGAGATACCATGGTCATGAAGATTGTTCTCCCAGGGTGAGGTTCATTCATTGCATTCTGGGTATGCTGACCCCTGTGATTTTCCCAAATGTGGGAAACTCGACTGCATTATTTGTGGTAGTGGGGGACTGTGTTTGTGCTTTCCTCTGGTCAGCTCTGGTAAAAGTCAGATTTCTTTGTCTCAGATCTTCCTCTAGCCTTGTTCTTCTTTCGAGAGTTCCCTGGTGCTGCCTCAGTTGGATCTCCTTCACTTCACAGGGGGGAACCCGAGCAGCGACCCTCCCCAGCTCTAGCCCAACTCCTACTTACCTGCCAGGTGAGATACTATGATCATGAAGGTGCTTCTCCCAGGGCAAGGCTCACCCATTGCACTCTGGGTGTGCTGCCCCTGCGATTTCCCCAAATGTGGGAAACTTGACTGCATAATTTGTGTTTCCCCTGGTCGGCTCTCGTATAATTCAGATCTCTTTGTCTCAGGTCTCTCTCCAGCCTAGTTTGCTGTCTGTTTCCACTTCTCTTTTCTTCAGCCGCTCCCTTCTATACCCTTGTGCACTATCCTGACTTCTCCTCCCGTCTGCTTACTTTGTGCCTTCCAATGCACAATGCGAACTACAGGTAGTGCTGCAGGGCCCACACCCTTTTACTTGCCTTACAGAGCAGCTCTGGAGCTGTTACAGTGCCCAGCTGCTGCAAGAAATCAGCTTGAATGCTTCAGGGGCTGGGGCATAGCCAACATGAGCCCCACACCAAAGGAGGGTGGAGGTGTTTAATGCAAACTAGGGGTCAGCCAAGCGCCGCAAAAGGCCACCATGCCCTGCACGCCCCTTTTCTCTTTTCATATGCAGACGAGGGTTGAAGCCAACTTTGACCCACTGCTTGGATGACATCACCATATGCAAATCCATCTGCGGCAGGCCTTCCCCCAGGAATGCTTGCACTAGTTGTTGCATTTGGTTTGTTGTTTGGGGGTGCTTCAGTATTAGGCAGCCTTCTGCCCTCCCATGTTCATCTGAAAATATATGTTCTCCCTGCAGTTGTTGTCCCAAGATGAGAGTTCCCTTGTGCTGCCTCAGTTGAATCTCCTTTACTTGACAGAGATGTGCATGAGCAGCGGCCCTCCCCAGCCCTATTCCAAATCATACTTATTTTGCATAGGAGATACCATGGTCATGAAGATTTTTCTCCCAGGGTGAGGTTCATTCATTGCATTTTGGGTATGCTGACCCCTGTGATTTCCCCAAATGTCGGAAACTTGACTGCATTATTTGTGGTAGTGGGAGACTGTGTTTGTGCTTTCCTCTGGTCAGCTCTGGTAAAAGTCAGATTTCTTTGTCTCAGATTTTCCTTTAGCCTTGTTCTTCTTTCGAGAGTTCCCTTGTGCTGCCTCAGTTGGATCTCCTTCACTTTACAGGGGGGTACCCGAGCAGCGACCCTCCCCAGCTCTAGCCCAACTCCTACTTACCTGCCAGGTGAGATACTATGATCATGAAGGTGCTTCTCCCAGGGCAAGGCTCACCCATTGTACTCTGGGTGTGATGCTCCTGCGATTTCCCCAAATGTGGGAATCTTGACTGCATAATTTGTGTTTCCCCTGGTCGGCTCACGTATAATTCAGATCTCTTTGTCTCAGGTCTCTCTCCAGCCTAGTTTGCTGTCTGTTTCCACTTCTCTTTTCTTCAGCCGCTCCCTTCTATACCCTTGTGCACTATCCTGACTTCTCCTCCCATCTGCTTACTTTGTGCCTTCCAATGCACAATGCAAACTACAGGTAGTGCTGCAGGGCCCACACCCTTTTACTTGCCTTACAGAGCAGCTCTGGAGCTGTTACAGTGCCCAGCTGCTGCAAGAAATCAGCTTGAATGCTTCAGGGGCTGGGGCATAGCCAACATGAGCCCCACACCGAAGGAGGGTGGAGGTGTTTAATGCGAACTAGGGGTCATCCAAGCACCGCAAAAGGCCGCCATGCCCTGCACGCCCCTTTTCTCTTTTCATATGCAGATGAGGGTTGAAGCCAACTTTGACCCACTGCTTGGATGACATCACCGTATGCAAATCCATCTTCTGCAGAACTTCCCCCAGGAATGCTTGCACTAGTTGTTGCATTTGGTTTGTTGTTTGGGGGTGCTTCAGTATTAGGCAGCCTTCTGCCCTCCCATGTTCATCTGAAAATATGTGTTCTCCCTGCAGTTGTTGTCCCCAGATGAGAGTTCCCTTGTGCTGCCTCAGTTGAATCTCCTTTACTTGACAGAGATGTGCATGAGCAGCGGCCCTTCCCAGCCCTATTCCAAATCATACTTATTTTGCATAGGAGATACCATGGTCATGAAGATTGTTCTCCCAGGGTGAGGTTCATTCATTGCATTTTGGGTATGCTGACCTCTGTGATTTCCCCAAATGTGGGAAACTTGACTGCATTATTTGTGGTAGTGGGGGACTGTGTTTGTGCTTTCCTCTGGTCAGCTCTGGTAAAAGTCAGATTTCTTTGTCTCAGATCTTCCTCTAGCCTTGTTCTTCTTTCGAGAGTTCCCTTGTGCTGCCTCAGTTGGATCTCCTTCACTTTACAGGGGGGTACCCGAGCAGCGACCCTCCCCAGCTCTAGCCCAACTCCTACTTACCTGCCAGGTGAGATACTATGATCATGAAGGTGCTTCTCCCAGGGCAAGGCTCACCCATTGCACTCTGGGTGTGCTGCTCCTGCGATTTCCCCAAATGTGGGAAACTTGACTGCATAATTTGTGTTTCCCCTGGTCGGCTCTCGTATAATTCAGATCTCTTTGTCTCAGGTCTCTCTCCAGCCTAGTTTGCTGTCTGTTTCCACTTCTCTTTTCTTGAGCCGCTCCCTTCTATGCCCTTGCGCACTATCCTGACTTCTCCTCCTGTCTGCTTACTTTGTGCCTTCCAACGCACAATGCGAACTACAGGTAGTGCTGCAGGGCCCACACCCTTTTACTTGCCTTACAGAGCAGCTCTGGAGCTGTTACAGTGCCCAGCTGCTGCAAGAATTCAGCTTGAATGCTTCAGGGGCTGGGGCATAGCCAACATGAGCCCCACACCAAAGGAGGGTGGAGGTGTTTAATGCAAACTAGGGGTCAGCCAAGCGCCGCAAAAGGCCACCATGCCCTGCACGCCCCTTTTCTCTTTTCATATGCAGACGAGGGTTGAAGCCAACTTTGACCAACTGCTTGGATGACATCACCATATGCAAATCCATCTGCGGCAGGCCTTCCCCCAGGAATGCTTGCACTAGTTGTTGCATTTTGGTTTGTTGTTTGGGGGTGCTTCAGTATTAGGCAGCCTTCTGCCCTCCCATGTTCATCTGAAAATATATGTTCTCCCTGCAGTTGTTGTCCCAAGATGAGAGTTCCCTTGTGCTGCCTCAGTTGAATCTCCTTTACTTGACAGAGATGTGCATGAGCAGCGGCCCTCCCCAGCCCTCTTCCAAATCATACTTATTTTGCATAGGAGATACCATGGTCATGAAGAGTTTTCTCCCAGGGTGAGGTTCATTCATTGCATTTTGGGTATGCTGACCCCTGTGATTTCCCCAAATGTGGGAAACTCGACTGCATTATTTGTGGTAGTGGGAGGCTGTGTTTGTGATTTCTTCTGGTCAGCTCTGGTAAAAGTCAGATTTCTTTGTTTCAGATTTTCCTTTAGCCTTGTTCTTCTTTCGAGAGTTCCCTTGTGCTGCCTCAGTTGGATCTCCTTCACTTAACAGGGGGGTGCCCGAGCAGCGACCCTCCCTAGCTCTAGCCCAACTCCTACTTACCTGCCAGGTGAGATACTATGATCATGAAGGTGCTTCTCCCAGGGCAAGGCTCACCCATTGCACTCTGGGTGTGCTGCCCCTGCGATTTCCCCAAATGTGGGAAACTTGACTGCATAATTTGTGTTTCCCCTGGTCGGCTCTCGTATAATTCAGATCTCTTTGTCTCAGATCTCTCTCCAGCCTAGTTTGCTGTCTGTTTCCACTTCTCTTTTCTTCAGCCGCTCCCTTCTATACCCTTGTGCACTATCCTGACTTCTCCTCCCGTCTGCTTACTTTGTGCCTTCCAATGCACAATGCAAACTACAGGTAGTGCTGCAGGGCCCACACCCTTTTACTTGCCTTACAGAGCGTCTCTGGAGCTGTTACAGTGCCCAGCTGCTGCAAGAAATCTGCTTGAATGCTTCAGGGGATGGGACATGGCCAACATGAGCCCCACACCAAAGGAGGGTGGAGCAGAAGGCTGCCTAATACTGAAGCACCCCCAAACAACAAACCAAATGCAATAACTAGTGCAAGCATTCCTGGGGGAAGGCCTGCCGCAGATGGATTTGCATATGGTGATGTCATCCAAGCAGTGGGTCAAAGGTGGCTTCAACCCTCGTCTGCATATAAAAACAGAAAAGGGGCGTGCAGGGCATGGTGGCCTTTTGCGGCGCTTGACTGACCCCTAGTTTGCATTAAACACCTCCACCCTCCTTCGGTGTGGGGCTCATGTTGGCTATGCCCCAGCCCCTGAAGCATTCAAGCTGATTTCTTGCAGCAGCTGGCCACTGTAACAGCTCCAGAGCTGCTCTGTAAGGCAAGTAAAAGGGTGTGGGCCCTGCAGCACTACCTGTAGTTTGCATTGTGCATTGGAAGGCACAAAGTAAGCAGACGGGAGAAGTCAGGATAGTGCACAAGGGTATAGAAGGGAGCGGCTGAAGAAAAGAGAAGTGGAAACAGACAGCAAACTAGGCTGGAGAGAGACCTGAGACAAAGAGATCTGAATTATACGAGAGCCGACCAGGGGAAACACAAATTATGCAGTCAAGTTTCCCACATTTGGGGAAATCGCAGGAGCAGCACACCCAGAGTACAATGGGTGAGCCTTGCCCTGGGAGAAGCACCTTCATGATCATAGTATCTCACCTGGCAGGTAAGTAGGAGTTGGGCTAGAGCTGGGGAGGGGCGCTGCTCGGGTACCCCCCTGTAAAGTGAAGGAGATCCAACTGAGGCAGCACAAGGGAACTCTCGAAAGAAGAACAAGGCTAAAGGAAAATCTGAGACAAAGAAATCTGACTTTTACCAGAGCTGACCAGAAGAAATCACAAACACAGCCTCCCACTACCACAAATAATGCAGTCAAGTTTCCCACATTTGGGGAAATCACAGGGGTCAGCATACCCAAAATGCAATGAATAAACCTCACCCTGGGAGAAAAATCTTCATGACCATGGTATCTCCTATGCAAAATAAGTATGATTTGGAATAGGGCTGGGGAGGGCCGCTGCTCATGCACATCTCTGTCAAGTAAAGGAGATTTAACTGAGGCAACACAAGGGAACTCTCATCTGGGGACAACAACTGCAGGGAGAACATATATTTTCAGATGAACATGGGAGGGCAGAAGGCTGCCTAATACTGAAGCACCCCCAAACAACAAACCAAATGCAACAACTAGTGCATGCATTCCTGGGGGAAGGCCTGCCGCAGATGGATTTGCATATGGTGATGTCATCCAAGCAGTGGGTCAAAGTTGGCTTCAACCCTCGTCTGCATATGAAAAGAGAAAAGGGGCGTGCAGGGCATGGCGGCCTTTTGCGGTGCTTGGATGACCCCTAGTTCGCATTAAACACCTCCACCCTCTTTTGGTGTGGGGCTCATGTTGGCCATGCCCCATCCCCTGAAGCATTCAAGCAGATTTCTTGCAGCAGCTGGGCACTGTAACAGCTCCAGAGCTGCTCTGTAAGGCAAGTAAAAGGGTGTGGGCCCTGCAGCACTACCTGTAGTTTGCATTGTGCATTGGAAGGCACAAAGTAAGCAGACGGGAGGAGAAGTCAGGATAGTGCACAAGGTTATAGAAGGGAGCGGCTGAAGAAAAGAGAAGTGGAAACAGACAGCAAACTAGGCTGGAGAGAGACCTGAGACAAAGAGATCTGAATTATACGAGAGCCGACCAGGGGAAACACAAATTATGCAGTCAAGTTTCCCACATTTGGGGAAATCGCAGGGGCAGCACACCCAGAGTGCAATGGGTGAGCCTTGCCCTGGGAGAAGCACCATCATGATCATAGTATCTCACCTGGCAGGTAAGTAGGAGTTGGGCTAGAGCTGGGGAGGGTCTCTGCTCGGGCACCCCCCTGTCAAGTGAAGGAGATCCAACTGAGGCAGCACAAGGGAACTCTCAAAAGAAGAACAGGGCTAGAGGAAGATCTGAAACAAAGAAATCTGACTTTTACCAGAGCTGACCAGAGGAAAACACAAACACAGTCCCCCACTACCACAAATAAAGCAGTCGAGTTTCCCACATTTGGGGAAATCACAGGGGTCAGCATACCCAGAATGCAATGAATGAACCTCACCCTGGGAGAATAATCTTCATGACCATGGTATGTCCTATGCAAAATAAGTATGATTTGGGATAGAGCTGGGGTGGGCCGCTGCTCAGGCACATCTCTGTCAAGTTAAGGAGATTCAACTGAGGCAGCACAAGGGAACTCTCATCTGGGGACAACAACTGCAGGGAGACCACATCTTTTCAGATGAACATGGGAGGGCAGAAGGCTGCCTAATACTGAAGCACCCCCAAACAACAAACCAAATGCAACAACTAGTGCAAGCATTCCTGGGGGAAGTTCTGCAGAAGACGGATTTGCATACGGTGATGTCATCCAAGCAGTGGGTCAAAGTTGGCTTCAACCCTCATCTGCATATGAAAAGAGAAAAGGGGCGTGCAGGGCATGGCGGCTTTTTGCGGTGCTTGGATGACCCCTAGTTCGCATTAAACACCTCCACCTTCCTTTGGTGTGGGGCTCATGTTGGCCATGCCCCATCCCCTGAAGCATTCAAGCTGATTTCTTGCAGCAGCTGGGCACTGTAACAGCTCCAGAGCTGCTCTGTAAGGCAAGTAAAAGGGTGTGGGCCCTGCAGCACTACCTGTAGTTTGCATTGTGCATTGGAAGGCACAAAGTAAGCAGACGGGAGGAGAAGTCAGGATAGTGCACAAGGGTATAGAAGGGAGCGGCTGAAGAAAAGAGAAGTGGAAACAGACAGCAAACTAGGCTGGAGAGAGACCTGAGACAAAGAGATCTGAATTATACGAGAGCCGACCAGGGGAAACACAAATTATGCAGTCAAGTTTCCCACATTTGGGGAAATCGCAGGAGCAGCACACCCAGAGTACAATGGGTGAGCCTTGCCCTGGGAGAAGCACCTTCATGATCATAGTATCTCACCTGGCAGGTAAGTAGGAGTTGGGCTAGAGCTGGGGAGGGTCGCTGCTCGGGTACCCCCCTGTAAAGTGAAGGAGATCCAACTGAGGCAGCACAAGGGAACTCTCGAAAGAAGAACAAGGCTAAAGGAAAATCTGAGACAAAGAAATCTGACTTTTACCAGAGCTGACCAGAGGAAAGCACAAACACAGTCTCCCACTACCACAAATAATGCAGTCAAGTTTCCCACATTTGGGGAAATCACAGGGGTCAGCATACCCAAAATGCAATGAATGAACCTCACCCTGGGAGAAAAATCTTCATGACCATGGTATCTCCTATGCAAAATAAGTATGATTTGGAATAGGGCTGGGGAGGGCCGCTGCTCATGCACATCTCTGTCAAGTAAAGGAGATTCAACTGAGGCAGCACAAGGGAACTCTCATCTTGGGACAACAACTGCAGGGAGAACACATATTTTCAGATGAACATGGGAGGGCAGAAGGCTGCCTAATACTGAAGCACCTCCAAACAACAAACCAAATGCAACAACTAGTGCAAGCATTCCTGGGGGAAGGCCTGCCGCAGATGGATTTGCATATGGTGATGTCATCCAAGCAGTGGGTCAAAGTTGGCTTCAACCCTCGTCTGCATATGAAAACAGAAAAGGGGCGTGCAGGGCATGGTGGCCTTTTGCGGCGCTTGTCTGACCCCTAGTTTGCATTAAACACCTCCACCCTCCTTCGGTGTGGGGCTCATGTTGGCTATGCCCCAGCCCCTGAAGCATTCAAGCTGATTTCTTGCAGCAGCTGGGCACTGTAACAGCTCCAGAGCTGCTCTGTAAGGCAAGTAAAAGGGTGTGGGCCCTGCAGCACTACCTGTAGTTTGCATTGTGCATTGGAAGGCACAAAGTAAGCAGACGGGAGGAGAAGTCAGGATAGTGCACAAGGGTATAGAAGGGAGCGGCTGAAGAAAAGAGAAGTGGAAACAGACAGCAAACTAGGCTGGAGAGAGACCTGAGACAAAGAGATCTGAATTATACGAGAGCCGACCAGGGGAAACACAAATTATGCAGTCAAGTTTCCCACATTTGGGGAAATCGCAGGAGCAGCACACCCAGAGTACAATGGGTGAGCCTTGCCCTGGGAGAAGCACCTTCATGATCATAGTATCTCACCTGGCAGGTAAGTAGGAGTTGGGCTAGAGCTGGGGAGGGTCGCTGCTCGGGTACCCCCCTGTAAAGTGAAGGAGATCCAACTGAGGCAGCACAAGGGAACTCTCGAAAGAAGAACAAGGCTAAAGGAAAATCTGAGACAAAGAAATCTGACTTTTACCAGAGCTGACCAGAGGAAAGCACAAACACAGTCTCCCACTACCACAAATAATGCAGTCAAGTTTCCCACATTTGGGGAAATCACAGGGGTCAGCATACCCAAAATGCAATGAATGAACCTCACCCTGGGAGAAAAATCTTCATGACCATGGTATCTCCTATGCAAAATAAGTATGATTTGGAATAGGGCTGGGGAGGGCCGCTGCTCATGCACATCTCTGTCAAGTAAAGGAGATTCAACTGAGGCAGCACAAGGGAACTCTCATCTTGGGACAACAACTGCAGGGAGAACACATATTTTCAGATGAACATGGGAGGGCAAAAGGCTGCCTAATACTGAAGCACCCCCAAACAACAAACCAAATGCAACAACTAGTGCAAGCATTCCTGGGGGAAGTTCTGCAGAAGACGGATTTGCATACGGTGATGTCATCCAAGCAGTGGGTCAAAGTTGGCTTCAACCCTCATCTGCATATGAAAAGAGAAAAGGGGCGTGCAGGGCATGGCGGCCTTTTGCGGTGCTTGGATGACCCCTAGTTCGCATTAAACACCTCCACCCTCCTTTGGTGTGGGGCTCATGTTGGCCATGCCCCATCCCCTGAAGCATTCAAGCTGATTTCTTGCAGCAGCTGGGCACTGTAACAGCTCCAGAGCTGCTCTGTAAGGCAAGTAAAAGGGTGTGGGCCCTGCAGCACTACATGTAGTGTGCATTGTGCATTGGAAGGCACAAAGTAAGCAGACGGGAGGAGAAGTCAGGATAGTGCACAAGGGTATAGAAGGGAGCGGCTGAAGAAAAGAGAAGTGGAAACAGACAGCAAACTAGGCTGGAGAGAGACCTGAGACAAAGAGATCTGAATTATACGAGAGCCGACCAGGGGAAACACAAATTATGCAGTCAAGTTTCCCACATTTGGGGAAATCGCAGGGGCAGCACACTCAGAGTGCAATGGGTGAGCCTTGCCCTGGGAGAAGCACCTTCATGATCATAGTATCTCACCTGGCAGGTAAGTAGGAGTTGGGCTAGAGCTGGGGAAAGTCGCTGTTCGGGCACCCCCCTGTCAAGTGAAAGAGATCCAACTGAGGCAGCACAAGGGAACTCTCGAAAGAAGAACAAGGCTAGAGGAAGATCTGAGACAAAGAAATCTGACTTTTTCCAGAGCTGACCAGAGGAAAGCACAAACACAGTCCCCCACTACCACAAATAATGCAGTCGAGTTTCCCACATTTGGGGAAATCACAGGGGTCAGCATACCCAAAATGCAATGAATGAACCTCACCCTGGGAGAACAATCTTCATGACCATGGTATCTCCTATGCAAAATAAGTATGATTTGGGATAGGGCTGGGGAGGGCCGCTGCTCATGCACATCTCTGTCAAGTAAAGGAGATTCAACTGAGGCAGCACAAGGAAACTCTCATCTGGGGACAACAACTGCAGGGAGAACACATATTTTCAGATGAACATGGGAGGGCAGAAGGCTGCCTAATACTGAAGCACCCCCAAACAACAAACCAAATGCAACAACTAGTACAAGCATTCCTGGGGGAAGTTCTGCAGAAGACGGAATTGCATACGGTGATGTCATCCAAGCAGTGGGCCAAAGTTGGCTGGAACCCTCATCTGCATATGAAAAGAGAAAAGGGGTATGCAGGGCATGGCGGCCTTTTGCGGCGCTTGGATGACCCTTAGTTCGCATTAAACACCTCCACCCTCCTTCGGTGTGGGGCTCATGTTGGCCATGCCCCATCCCCTGAAGCATTCAAGCTGATTTCTTGCAGCAGCTTGGCACTGTAACAGCTCCAGAGCTGTTCAGTAAGGCAAGTAAAAGGGTGTGGGCCCTGCAGCACTACCTGTAGTTTGCATTGCGCATTGGAAGGCACAAAGTAAGCAGACAGGAGGAGAAGTCAGGATAGTGCACAAGGGTATAAAAGGGAGCGGCTCAAGAAAAGAGAAGTTGAAACAGACAGCAAACTAGGCTGGAGAGAGACCTGAGACAAAGAGATCTGAATTATACGAGACCTGACCAGGGGAAACACAAATTATGCAGTCAAGTTTCCCACATTTGGGGAAATCGCAGGGGCAGCACAACCAGAGTGCAATGGGTGAGCCTTGCCCTGGGAGAAGCACCTTCATGATCATAGTATCTCACCTGGCAGGTAAGTAGGAGTTGGGCTAGAGCTGGGGAGGGTCGCTGCTCGGGCACCCCCCTGTCAAGTGAAGGAGATCCAACTGAGGCAGCACAAGGAAACTCTCGAAAGAAGAACAAGGCTAGAGGAAGATCTGAAACAAAGAAATTTGACTTTTACCAGAGCTGACCAGAGGAAAACACAAACACAGTCCCCCACTACCAACAAATAAAGCAGTCGCGTTTCCCACATTTGGGGAAATCACAGGGGTCAGCATACCCAGAATGCAATGAATGAACCTCACCCTGGGAGAGTAATCTTCATGACCATGGTATCTCCTATGCAAAATAAGTATGATTTGGGATAGGGCTGGGGAGGGCCGCTGCTCATGCACATCTCTGTCAAGTAAAGGAGATTCAACTGAGGCAGCACAAGGGAACTCTCATCTGGGGACAACAACTGCAGGGAGAACACATATTTTCAGATGAACATGGGAGGGCAGAAGGCTGCCTAATACTGAAGCACCCCCAAACAACAAACCAAATGCAACAACTAGTGCAAGCATTCCTGGGGGAAGTTCTGCAGAAGACGGATTTGCATACGGTGATGTCATCCAAGCAGTGGGTCAAAGTTGGCTTCAACCCTCATCTGCATATGAAAAGAGAAAAGGGGCGTGCAGGGCATGGCGGCCTTTTGCGGTGCTTGGATGACCCCTAGTTCGCATTAAACACCCCCACCCTCCTTTGGTGTGGGGCTCATGTTTGCCATGCCCCATCCCCTGAAGCATTCAAGCTGATTTATTGCAGCAGCTGGGCACTGTAACAGCTCCAGAGCTGCTCTGAACGGCAAGTAAAAGGGTGTGGGCCCTGCAGCACTACCTGTAGTTTGCATTGTGCATTGGAAGGCACAAAGTAAGCAGACGGGAGAAGTCAGGATAGTGCGCAAGGGCATAGAAGGGAGCGGCTCAAGAAAAGAGAAGTTGAAACAGACAGCAAACTAGGCTGGAGAGAGACCTGAGACAAAGAGATCTGAATTATACGAGAGCCGACCAGGGGAAACACAAATTATGCAGTCAAGTTTCCCACATTTGGGGAAATCGCAGGAGCAGCACACCCAGAGTGCAATGGGTGAGCCTTGCCCTGGGAGATGCACCTTCCTGATTATAGTATCTCACCTGGCAGGTAAGTAGGAGTTGGGCTAGAGCTTGGGAGGGTCGCTGCTCGGGCACCCCCCTGTCAAGTGAAGGAGATCCAACTGAGGCAGCACAAGGAAACTCTCGAAAGAAGAACAAGGCTAGAGGAAGATCTGAGACAAAGAAATCTGACTTTTACCAGAGCTGACCAGAGGAAAGCACAAACACAGTCCCCCACTACCACAAATAATGCAGTCGAGTTTCCCCAAATTTGGGAAAATCACAGGGGTCAGCATACCCAGAATGCAATGAATGAACCTCACCCTGGGAGAACAATCTTCATGACCATGGTATCTCCTATGCAAAATAAGTATGATTTAGGATAGGGCTGAGGAGGGCCGCTGCTCAGGCACATCTCTGTCAAGTAAAGGAGATTCAACTGAGGCAGCACAAGGGAACTCTCATCTGGGGACAACAACTGCAGGGAGAACACATATTTTCAGATGAACATGGGAGGGCAGAAGGCTGCCTAATACTGAAGCACCCCCAAACAACAAACCAAATGCAACAACTAGTGCAAGCATTCCTGGGGGAAGGCCTGCAGCAGATGGATTTGCATACGGTGATGTCATCCAAGCAGTGGGTCAAAGTTGGCTTCAACCCTCGTCTGCATATGAAAAGAGAAAAGGGGCGTGCAGGGCATGGCGGCCTTTTGCGGCGCTTGGATGACCCCTAGTTCGCATTAAACACCTCCACCCTCCTTCGGTGTGGAGCTCATGTTGGCTATGCCCCAGCCCCTGAAGCATTCAAGCTGATTTCTTGCAGCAGCTGGGCACTGTAACAGCTCCAGAGCTGCTCTGTACGGCAAGTAAAAGGGTGTGGGCCCTGCAGCACTACCTGTAGTTTGCATTGTGCATTGGAAGGCACAAAGTAAGCAGACAGGAGGAGAAGTCAGGATAGTGCACAAGGGTATAAAAGGGAGGGGCTCATGAAAAAAGAAGTGGAAACAGACAGCAAACTAGGCTGGAGAGAGACCTGAGACAAAGAGATCTGAATTATACGAGAGCCGACCAGGGGAAACACAAATTATGCAGTCAAGCTTCCCACATTTGGGGAAATCAGAGTGCAATGGGTGAGCCTTGCCCTGGGAGAAGCACCTTTATGATCATAGTATCTCACCTGGCAGGTAAGTAGGAGTTGGGCTAGAGCTGGGGAGGGTCGCTGCTCGGGCACCCCCCTGTCAAGTGAAAGAGATCCAACTGAGGCAGCACAAGGGAACTCTCGAAAGAAGAACAAGGCTAGAGGAAGATCTGAGACAAATAAATCTGACTTTTACCAGAGCTGACCAGAGGAAAGCACAAACACAGTCCCCCACTACCACAAATAATGCAGTCGAGTTTCCCACATTTGGGGAAATCACAGGGGTCAGCATACCCAGAATACAATGAATGAACCTCACCCTGGGAGAACAATCTTCATGACCATGGTATCTCCTATGCAAAATAAGTATGATTTGGGATAGGGCTGGGGAGGGCCGCTGCTCAGGCACATCTCTGTCAAGTAAAGGAGATTCAACTGAGGCAGCACAAGGGAACTCTCATCTGGGGACAACAACTGCAGGGAGAACACATATTTTCAGATGAACATGGGAGGGCAGAAGGCTGCCTAATACTGAAGCACCCCCAAACAACAAACCAAATGCAACAACTAGTGCAAGCATTCCTGGGGGAAGGCCTGCAGCAGATGAATTTTAAAGCCTCCTGTTAGTGCTTCATCTACACGTTATAGCCCTGAATTTTCCAATGCCTATCTCTTTGCAAAAGAGAGATATCGGCAAGGAATAGCTGTATTGTACCTTTGCATTTTTCTCCCAAACGAAAGACACTAGAATGAAAATTTTAAAGCCTCCTGTTAGTGCTTCATCTACACGTTATAGCCCTGAATTTTCCAATGCCTATCTCTGTGCAAAAGAGAGATATCGGCAAGGAAATGCTGTATTGTACCTTTGCATTTTTCTCCCAAACGAAAGACACTAGAATGAAAATTTTAAAGCCTCCTGTTAGTGCTTCATCTACACGTTATAGCCCTGCATTTTCCAATGCCTATCTCTTTGCAAAAGAGAGATATCGGCAAGGAAAAGCTGCATTGTACCTTTGCATTTTTCTCCCAAACGAAAGACACTAGAATGAAAATTGTAAAGCCTCCTGTTAGTGCTTCATCTACACGTTATAGCCCTGCATTTTCCAATGCCTAGCTCTTTGCAAAAGAGAGATATTGGCAAGGAAAAGCTGTATTGTACCTTTGCATTTTTCTCCCAAACGAAGGACACTAGGTTGAAAATTTTAAAGCCTCCTATTAGTGCTTCATCTACACGTTATAGCCCTGAATTTTCCAATGCCTATCTCTTTGCAAAAGAGAGATATCGGCAAGGAAAAGCTGCATTGTACTTTTGCATTTTTCTCCCAAACGAAAGACACTAGAATGAAAATTTTAAAGCCTCCTTTTAGTGCTTCATCTACACGTAATAGTCCTGAATTTTCCAATGCCTATCTCTTTGCAAAAGAGAGATATCGGCAAGGAAATGCTGTATTGTACCTTTGCATTTTTCTCCCAAACGAAAGACACTAGAATGAAAATTTTAAAGCCTCCTGTTAGTGCTTCATCTACACGTTATAGCCCTGCATTTTCCTATGCCTATCTCTTTGCAAAAGAGAGATATCGGCAAGGAAAAGCTGTATTGTACCTTTGCATTTTTCTCCCAAACGAAAGACACTAGAATGAAAATTGTAAAGCCTCCTGTTAGTGCTTCATCTACACGTTATAGCCCTGAATTTTCCAATGCCTATCTCTTTGCAAAAGAGAGATATCGGCAAGGAAAAACTGTATTGTACCTTTGCATTTTTCTCCCAAACGAAAGACACTAGAATGAAAATTTTAAAGCCTCCTGTTAGTGCTTCATCTACACGTTATAGCCCTGAATTTTCCAATGCCTAGCTCTTTGCAAAAGAGAGATATTGGCAAGGAAAAGCTGTATTGTACCTTTGCATTTTTCTCCCAAACGAAGGACACTAGATTGAAAATTTTAAAGCCTCCTATTAGTGCTTCATCTACACGTTATAGCCCTGAATTTTCCAATGCCTATCTCTTTGCAAAAGAGAGATATCGGCAAGGAAAAGCTGCATTGTACTTTTGCATTTTTCTCCCAAACGAAAGACACTAGAATGAAAATTTTAAAGCCTCCTGTTAGTGCTTCATCTACACGTTATAGCCCTGAATTTTCCAATGCCTATCTCTGTGCAAAAGAGAGATATCGGCAAGGAAATGCTGTATTGTACCTTTGCATTTTTCTCCCAAACGAAAGACACTAGAATGAAAATTTTAAAGCCTCCTGTTAGTGCTTCATCTACACGTTATAGCCCTGCATTTTCCAATGCCTATCTCTTTGCAAAAGAGAGATATCGGCAAGGAAATGCTGCATTGTACCTTTGCATTTTTCTCCCAAACGAAAGACACTAGAATGAAAATTGTAAAGCCTCCTGTTAGTGCTTCATCTACACGTTATAGCCCTGCATTTTCCAATGCCTAGCTCTTTGCAAAAGAGAGATATTGGCAAGGAAAAGCTGTATTGTACCTTTGCATTTTTCTCCCAAACGAAGGACACTAGATTGAAAATTTTAAAGCCTCCTATTAGTGCTTCATCTACACGTTATAGCCCTGAATTTTCCAATGCCTATCTCTTTGCAAAAGAGAGATATCGGCAAGGAAAAGCTGCATTGTACTTTTGCATTTTTCTCCCAAACGAAAGACACTAGAATGAAAATTTTAAAGCCTCCTTTTAGTGCTTCATCTACACGTAATAGTCCTGAATTTTCCAATGCCTATCTCTTTGCAAAAGAGAGATATCGGCAAGGAAATGCTGTATTGTACCTTTGCATTTTTCTCCCAAACGAAAGACACTAGAATGAAAATTTTAAAGCCTCCTATTAGTGCTTCATCTACACGTTATAGCCCTGCATTTTCCAATGCCTATCTCTTTGCAAAAGAGAGATATCGGCAAGGAAAAGCTGTATTGTACCTTTGCATTTTTCTCCCAAACGAAAGACACTAGAATGAAAATTGTAAAGCCTCCTGTTAGTGCTTCATCTACACGTTATAGCCCTGAATTTTCCAATGCCTATCTCTTTGCAAAAGAGAGATATCGGCAAGGAAAAACTGTATTGTACCTTTGCATTTTTCTCCCAAACGAAAGACACTAGAATGAAAATTGTAAAGCCTCCTGTTAGTGCTTCATCTACACGTTATAGCCCTGCATTTTCCAATGCCTATCTCTTTGCAAAAGAGAGATATCGGCAAGGAAAAGCTGTATTGTACCTTTGCATTTTTCTCCCAAACGAAAGACACTAGAATGAAAATTGTAAAGCCTCCTGTTAGTGCTTCATCTACACGTTATAGCCCTGAATCTTCCAATGCCTATCTCTTTGCAAAAGAGAGATATCGGCAAGGAAAAACTGTATTGTACCTTTGCATTTTTCTCCCAAACGAAAGACACTAGAATGAAAATTTTAAAGCCTCCTGTTAGTGCTTCATCTACACGTTATAGCCCTGAATTTTCCAATGCCTAGCTCTTTGCAAAAGAGAGATATCGGCAAGGAAAAGCTGCATTGTACTTTTGCATTTTTCTCCCAAACGAAAGACACTAGAATGAAAATTTTAAAGCCTCCTTTTAGTGCTTCATCTACACGTAATAGTCCTGAATTTTCCAATGCCTATCTCTTTGCAAAAGAGAGATATCGGCAAGGAAATGCTGTATTGTACCTTTGCATTTTTCTCCCAAACGAAAGACACTAGAATGAAAATTTTAAAGCCTCCTGTTAGTGCTTCATCTACACGTTATAGCCCTGCATTTTCCAATGCCTATCTCTTTGCAAAAGAGAGATATCGGCAAGGAAAAGCTGTATTGTACCTTTGCATTTTTCTCCCAAACGAAAGACACTAGAATGAAAATTGTAAAGCCTCCTGTTAGTGCTTCATCTACACGTTATAGCCCTGAATTTTCCAATGCCTATCTCTTTGCAAAAGAGAGATATCGGCAAGGAAAAACTGTATTGTACCTTTGCATTTTTCTCCCAAACGAAAGACACTAGAATGAAAATTGTAAAGCCTCCTGTTAGTGCTTCATCTACACGTTATAGCCCTGCATTTTCCAATGCCTAGCTCTTTGCAAAAGAGAGATATTGGCAAGGAAAAGCTGTATTGTACCTTTGCATTTTTCTCCCAAACGAAGGACACTAGATTGAAAATTTTAAAGCCTCCTATTAGTGCTTCATCTACACGTTATAGCCCTGCATTTTCCAATGCCTATCTCTTTGCAAAAGAGAGATATCGGCAAGGAAAAGCTGCAATGTACTTTTGCATTTTTCTCCCAAACGAAAGACACTAGAATGAAAATTTTAAAGCCTCCTTTTAGTGCTTCATCTACACGTAATAGTCCTGAATTTTCCAATGCCTATCTCTTTGCAAAAGAGAGATATCGTCAAGGAAATGCTGTATTGTACCTTTGCATTTTTCTCCCAAACGAAAGACACTAGAATGAAAATTTTAAAGCCTCCTGTTAGTGCTTCATCTACACGTTATAGCCCTGCATTTTCCAATGCCTATCTCTTTGCAAAAGAGAGATATCGGCAAGGAAAAGCTGTATTGTACCTTGGCATTTTTCTCCCAAACGAAAGACACTAGAATGAAAATTGTAAAGCCTCCTGTTAGTGCTTCATCTACACGTTATAGCCCTGAATTTTCCAATGCCTATCTCTTTGCAAAAGAGAGATATCGGCAAGGAAAAATTGTATTGTACCTTTGCATTTTTCTCCCAAACGAAAGACACTAGAATGAAAATTTTAAAGCCTCCTGTTAGTGCTTCATCTACACGTTATTGCCCTGAATTTTCCAATGCCTAGCTCTTTGCAAAAGAGAGATATCGGCAAGGAAAAGCTGTATTGTACCTTTGCATTTTTCTCCCAAACGAAGGACACTAGATTGAAAATTTTAAAGCCTCCTATTAGTGCTTCATCTACACGTTATAGCCCTGAATTTTCCAATGCCTATCTCTTTGCAAAAGAGAGATATCGGCAAGGAAAAGCTGTATTGTACCTTTGCATTTTTCTCCCAAACGAAGGACACTAGAATGAAAATTTTAAAGCCTCCTGTTAGTGCTTCATCTACACGTTATAGCCCTGAATTTTCCAATGCCTATCTCTTTGCAAAAGAGAGATATCGGCAAGGAAAAGCTGTATTGTACCTTTGCATTTTTCTCCCAAACGAAAGACACTAGAATGAAAATTTTAAAGCCTCCTGTTAGTGCTTCATCTACACGTTATAGCCCTGCATTTTCCAATGCCTATCTCTTTGCAAAAGAGAGATATCGGCAAGGAAAAGCTGCATTGTACCTTTGCATTTTTCTCCCAAACGAAAGACACTAGAATGAAAATTGTAAAGCCTCCTGTTAGTGCTTCATCTACACGTTATAGCCCTGAATTTTCCAATGCCTATCTCTTTGCAAAAGAGAGATATCGGCAAGGAAAAGCTGCATTGTACTTTTGCATTTTTCTCCCAAACGAAAGACACTAGAATGAAAATTTTAAAGCCTCCTGTTAGTGCTTCATCTACACGTTATAGCCCTGCATTTTCAAATGCCTATCTCTTTGCAAAAGAGAGATATCGGCAAGGAAAAGCTGTATTGTACCTTTGCATTTTTCTCCCAAACGAAAGACACTAGAATGAAAATTGTAAAGCCTCCTGTTAGTGCTTCATCTACACGTTATAGCCCTGAATTTTCCAATGCCTATCTCTTTGCAAAAGAGAGATATCGGCAAGGAAAAACTGTATTGTACCTTTGCATTTTTCTCCCAAACGAAAGACACTAGAATGAAAATTTTAAAGCCTCCTGTTAGTGCTTCATCTACACGTAATAGTCCTGAATTTTCCAATGCCTATCTCTTTGCAAAAGAGAGATATCGGCAAGGAAATGCTGTATTGTACCTTTGCATTTTTCTCCCAAACGAAAGACACTAGAATGAAAATTTTAAAGCCTCCTGTTAGTGCTTCATCTACACGTTATAGCCCTGCATTTTTCAATGCCTATCTCTTTGCAAAAGAGAGATATCGGCAAGGAAAAGCTGTATTGTACCTTTGCATTTTTCTCCCAAACGAAAGACACTAGAATGAAAATTGTAAAGCCTCCTGTTAGTGCTTCATCTACACGTTATAGCCCTGAATTTTCCAATGCCTATCTCTTTGCAAAAGAGAGATATCGGCAAGGAAAAACTGTATTGTACCTTTGCATTTTTCTCCCAAACGAAAGACACTAGAATGAAAATTTTAAAGCCTCCTGTTAGTGCTTCATCTACACGTTATAGCCCTGAATTTTCCAATGCCTATCTCTTTGCAAAAGAGAGATATCGGCAAGGAAAAGCTGTATTGTACCTTTGCATTTTTCTCCCAAACGAAAGACACTAGAATGAAAATTTTAAAGCCTCCTGTTAGTGCTTCATCTACACGTTATAGCCCTGCATTTTCCAATGCCTATCTCTTTGCAAAAGAGAGATATCGGCAAGGAAAAGCTGCATTGTACCTTTGCATTTTTCTCCCAAACGAAAGACACTAGAATGAAAATTGTAAAGCCTCCTGTTAGTGCTTCATCTACACGTTATAGCCCTGAATTTTCCAATGCCTATCTCTTTGCAAAAGAGAGATATCGGCAAGGAAAAGCTGCATTGTACTTTTGCATTTTTCTCCCAAACGAAAGACACTAGAATGAAAATTTTAAAGCCTCCTTTTAGTGCTTCATCTACACGTAATAGTCCTGAATTTTCCAATGCCTATCTCTTTGCAAAAGAGAGATATCGGCAAGGAAATGCTGTATTGTACCTTTGCATTTTTCTCCCAAACGAAAGACACTAGAATGAAAATTTTAAAGCCTCCTGTTAGTGCTTCATCTACACGTTATAGCCCTGCATTTTCCAATGCCTATCTCTTTGCAAAAGAGAGATATCGGCAAGGAAAAGCTGCATTGTACCTTTGCATTTTTCTCCCAAACGAAAGACACTAGAATGACAATTGTAAAGCCTCCTGTTAGTGCTTCATCTACACGTTATAGCCCTGAATTTTCCAATGCCTATCTCTTTGCAAAAGAGAGATATCGGCAAGGAAAAGCTGCATTGTACTTTTGCATTTTTCTCCCAAACGAAAGACACTAGAATGAAAATTTTAAAGCCTCCTGTTAGTGCTTCATCTACACGTTATAGCCCTGAATTTTCCAATGCCTATCTCTTTGCAAAAGAGAGATATCGGCAAGGAAAAGCTGTATTGTACCTTTGCATTTTTCTCCCAAACGAAAGACACTAGAATGAAAATTTTAAAGCCTCCTGTTAGTGCTTCATCTACACCTTATAGCCCTGCATTTTCCAATGCCTATCTCTTTGCAAAAGAGAGATATCGGCAAGGAAAAGCTGCATTGTACCTTTGCATTTTTCTCCCAAACGAAAGACACTAGAATGAAAATTGTAAAGCCTCCTGTTAGTGCTTCATCTACACGTTATAGCCCTGAATTTTCCAATGCCTATCTCTTTGCAAAAGAGAGATATCGGCAAGGAAAAGCTGCATTGTACTTTTGCATTTTTCTCCCAAACGAAAGACACTAGAATTAAAATTTTAAAGCCTCCTTTTAGTGCTTCATCTACACGTAATAGTCCTGAATTTTCCAATGCCTATCTCTTTGCAAAAGAGAGATATCGGCAAGGAAATGCTGTATTGTACCTTTGCATTTTTCTCCCAAACGAAAGACACTAGAATGAAAATTTTAAAGCCTCCTGTTAGTGCTTCATCTACACGTTATAGCCCTGCATTTTCCAATGCCTATCTCTTTGCAAAAGAGAGATATCAGCAAGGAAAAGCTGTATTGTACCTTTGCATTTTTCTCCCAAACGAAGGACACTAGAATGAAAATTTTAAAGCCTCCTGTTAGTGCTTCATCTACACGTTATAGCCCTGAATTTTCCAATGCCTATCTCTTTGCAAAAGAGAGATATCGGCAAGGAAAAGCTGTATTGTACCTTTGCATTTTTCTCCCAAACGAAAGACACTAGAATGAAAATTTTAAAGCCTCCTGTTAGTGCTTCATCTACACGTTATAGCCCTGAATTTTCCAATGCCTATCTCTGTGCAAAAGAGAGATATCGGCAAGGAAATGCTGTATTGTACCTTTGCATTTTTCTCCCAAACGAAAGACACTAGAATGAAAATTTTAAAGCCTCCCGTTAGTGCTTCATCTACACGTTATAGCCCTGCATTTTCCAATGCCTATCTCTTTGCAAAAGAGAGATATCGGCAAGGAAAAGCTGCATTGTACCTTTGCATTTTTCTCCCAAACGAAGGACACTAGATTGAAAATTTTAAAGCCTCCTATTAGTGCTTCATCTACACGTTATAGCCCTGAATTTTCCAATGCCTATCTCTTTGCAAAAGAGAGATATCGGCAAGGAAAAGCTGCATTGTACTTTTGCATTTTTCTCCCAAACGAAAGACACTAGAATGAAAATTTTAAAGCCTCCTGTTAATGCTTCATCTACACGTTATAGCCCTGAATTTTCCAATGCCTATCTCTGTGCAAAAGAGAGATATCGGCAAGGAAATGCTGTATTGTACCTTTGCATTTTTCTCCCAAACGAAAGACACTAGAATGAAAATTTTAAAGCCTCCTGTTAGTGCTTCATCTACACGTTATAGCCCTGCATTTTCCAATGCCTATCACTTTGCAAAAGAGAGATATCGGCAAGGAAAAGCTGCATTGTACCTTTGCATTTTTCTCCCAAACGAAAGACACTAGAATGAAAATTGTAAAGCCTCCTGTTAGTGCTTCATCTACACGTTATAGCCCTGAATTTTCCAATGCCTATCTCTTTGCAAAAGAGAGATATCGGCAAGGAAAAACTGTATTGTACCTTTGCATTTTTCTCCCAAACGAAAGACACTAGAATGAAAATTTTAAAGCCTCCTGTTAGTGCTTCATCTACACGTTATAGCCCTGAATTTTCCAATGCCTATCTCTTTGCAAAAGAGAGATATCGGCAAGGAAAAGCTGTATTGTACCTTTGCATTTTTCTCCCAAACGAAAGACACTAGAATGAAAATTTTAAAGCCTCCTGTTAGTGCTTCATCTACACGTTATAGCCCTGCATTTTCCAATGCCTATCTCTTTGCAAAAGAGAGATATCGGCAAGGAAAAGCTGCATTGTACCTTTGCATTTTTCTCCCAAACGAAAGACACTAGAATGAAAATTGTAAAGCCTCCTGTTAGTGCTTCATCTACACGTTATAGCCCTGAATTTTCCAATGCCTATCTCTTTGCAAAAGAGAGATATCGGCAAGGAAAAGCTGCATTGTACTTTTGCATTTTTCTCCCAAACGAAAGACACTAGAATGAAAATTTTAAAGCCTCCTTTTAGTGCTTCATCTACACGTAATAGTCCTGAATTTTCCAATGCCTATCTCTTTGCAAAAGAGAGATATCGGCAAGGAAATGCTGTATTGTACCTTTGCATTTTTCTCCCAAACGAAAGACACTAGAATGAAAATTTTAAAGCCTCCTGTTAGTGCTTCATCTACACGTTATAGCCCTGCATTTTCCAATGCCTATCTCTTTGCAAAAGAGAGATATCGGCAAGGAAAAGCTGTATTGTACCTTTGCATTTTTCTCCCAAACGAAGGACACTAGAATGAAAATTTTAAAGCCTCCTGTTAGTGCTTCATCTACACGTTATAGCCCTGAATTTTCCAATGCCTATCTCTTTGCAAAAGAGAGATATCGGCAAGGAAAAGCTGTATTGTACCTTTGCATTTTTCTCCCAAACGAAAGACACTAGAATGAAAATTTTAAAGCCTCCTGTTAGTGCTTCATCTACACGTTATAGCCCTGAATTTTCCAATGCCTATCTCTTTGCAAAAGAGAGATATCGGCAAGGAAAAGCTGCATTGTACTTTTGCATTTTTCTCCCAAACGAAAGACACTAGAATGAAAATTTTAAAGCCTCCTGTTAGTGCTTCATCTACACGTTATAGCCCTGCATTTTCAAATGCCTATCTCTTTGCAAAAGAGAGATATCGGCAAGGTAAAGCTGTATTGTACCTTTGCATTTTTCTCCCAAACGAAAGACACTAGAATGAAAATTGTAAAGCCTCCTGTTAGTGCTTCATCTACACGTTATAGCCCTGAATTTTCCAATGCCTATCTCTTTGCAAAAGAGAGATATCGGCAAGGAAAAACTGTATTGTACCTTTGCATTTTTCTCCCAAACGAAAGACACTAGAATGAAAATTTTAAAGCCTCCTGTTAGTGCTTCATCTACACGTAATAGTCCTGAATTTTCCAATGCCTATCTCTTTGCAAAAGAGAGATATCGGCAAGGAAATGCTGTATTGTACCTTTGCATTTTTCTCCCAAACGAAAGACACTAGAATGAAAATTTTAAAGCCTCCTGTTAGTGCTTCATCTACACGTTATAGCCCTGAATTTTCCAATGCCTATCTCTTTGCAAAAGAGAGATATCGGCAAGGAAAAGCTGTATTGTACCTTTGCATTTTTCTCCCAAACGAAAGACACTAGAATGAAAATTTTAAAGCCTCCTGTTAGTGCTTCATCTACACGTTATAGCCCTGAATTTTCCAATGCCTATCTCTGTGCAAAAGAGAGATATCGGCAAGGAAATGCTGTATTGTACCTTTGCATTTTTCTCCCAAACGAAAGACACTAGAATGAAAATTTTAAAGCCTCCCGTTAGTGCTTCATCTACACGTTATAGCCCTGCATTTTCCAATGCCTATCTCTTTGCAAAAGAGAGATATCGGCAAGGAAAAGCTGCATTGTACCTTTGCATTTTTCTCCCAAACGAAGGACACTAGATTGAAAATTTTAAAGCCTCCTATTAGTGCTTCATCTACACGTTATAGCCCTGAATTTTCCAATGCCTATCTCTTTGCAAAAGAGAGATATCGGCAAGGAAAAGCTGCATTGTACTTTTGCATTTTTCTCCCAAACGAAAGACACTAGAATGAAAATTTTAAAGCCTCCTGTTAATGCTTCATCTACACGTTATAGCCCTGAATTTTCCAATGCCTATCTCTGTGCAAAAGAGAGATATCGGCAAGGAAATGCTGTATTGTACCTTTGCATTTTTCTCCCAAACGAAAGACACTAGAATGAAAATTTTAAAGCCTCCTGTTAGTGCTTCATCTACACGTTATAGCCCTGCATTTTCCAATGCCTATCACTTTGCAAAAGAGAGATATCGGCAAGGAAAAGCTGCATTGTACCTTTGCATTTTTCTCCCAAACGAAAGACACTAGAATGAAAATTGTAAAGCCTCCTGTTAGTGCTTCATCTACACGTTATAGCCCTGAATTTTCCAATGCCTATCTCTTTGCAAAAGAGAGATATCGGCAAGGAAAAACTGTATTGTACCTTTGCATTTTTCTCCCAAACGAAAGACACTAGAATGAAAATTTTAAAGCCTCCTGTTAGTGCTTCATCTACACGTTATAGCCCTGAATTTTCCAATGCCTATCTCTTTGCAAAAGAGAGATATCGGCAAGGAAAAGCTGTATTGTACCTTTGCATTTTTCTCCCAAACGAAAGACACTAGAATGAAAATTTTAAAGCCTCCTGTTAGTGCTTCATCTACACGTTATAGCCCTGCATTTTCCAATGCCTATCTCTTTGCAAAAGAGAGATATCGGCAAGGAAAAGCTGCATTGTACCTTTGCATTTTTCTCCCAAACGAAAGACACTAGAATGAAAATTGTAAAGCCTCCTGTTAGTGCTTCATCTACACGTTATAGCCCTGAATTTTCCAATGCCTATCTCTTTGCAAAAGAGAGATATCGGCAAGGAAAAGCTGCATTGTACTTTTGCATTTTTCTCCCAAACGAAAGACACTAGAATGAAAATTTTAAAGCCTCCTTTTAGTGCTTCATCTACACGTAATAGTCCTGAATTTTCCAATGCCTATCTCTTTGCAAAAGAGAGATATCGGCAAGGAAATGCTGTATTGTACCTTTGCATTTTTCTCCCAAACGAAAGACACTAGAATGAAAATTTTAAAGCCTCCTGTTAGTGCTTCATCTACACGTTATAGCCCTGCATTTTCCAATGCCTATCTCTTTGCAAAAGAGAGATATCGGCAAGGAAAAGCTGTATTGTACCTTTGCATTTTTCTCCCAAACGAAGGACACTAGAATGAAAATTTTAAAGCCTCCTGTTAGTGCTTCATCTACACGTTATAGCCCTGAATTTTCCAATGCCTATCTCTTTGCAAAAGAGAGATATCGGCAAGGAAAAGCTGTATTGTACCTTTGCATTTTTCTCCCAAACCAAAGACACTAGAATGAAAATTTTAAAGCCTCCTGTTAGTGCTTCATCTACACGTTATAGCCCTGAATTTTCCAATGCCTATCTCTGTGCAAAAGAGAGATATCGGCAAGGAAATGCTGTATTGTACCTTTGCATTTTTCTCCCAAACGAAAGACACTAGAATGAAAATTTTAAAGCCTCCCGTTAGTGCTTCATCTACACGTTATAGCCCTGCATTTTCCAATGCCTATCTCTTTGCAAAAGAGAGATATCGGCAAGGAAAAGCTGTATTGTACCTTTGCATTTTTCTCCCAAACGAAAGACACTAGAATGAAAATTGTAAAGCCTCCTGTTAGTGCTTCATCTACACGTTATAGCCCTGAATTTTCCAATGCCTATCTCTTTGCAAAAGAGAGATATCGGCAAGGAAAAATTGTATTGTACCTTTGCATTTTTCTCCCAAACGAAAGACACTAGAATGAAAATTTTAAAGCCTCCTGTTAGTGCTTCATCTACACGTTATTGCCCTGAATTTTCCAATGCCTAGCTCTTTGCAAAAGAGAGATATCGGCAAGGAAAAGCTGTATTGTACCTTTGCATTTTTCTCCCAAACGAAGGACACTAGATTGAAAATTTTAAAGCCTCCTATTAGTGCTTCATCTACACGTTATAGCCCTGAATTTTCCAATGCCTATCTCTTTGCAAAAGAGAGATATCGGCAAGGAAAAGCTGTATTGTACCTTTGCATTTTTCTCCCAAACGAAGGACACTAGAATGAAAATTTTAAAGCCTCCTGTTAGTGCTTCATCTACACGTTATAGCCCTGAATTTTCCAATGCCTATCTCTTTGCAAAAGAGAGATATCGGCAAGGAAAAGCTGTATTGTACCTTTGCATTTTTCTCCCAAACGAAAGACACTAGAATGAAAATTTTAAAGCCTCCTGTTAGTGCTTCATCTACACGTTATAGCCCTGCATTTTCCAATGCCTATCTCTTTGCAAAAGAGAGATATCGGCAAGGAAAAGCTGCATTGTAACTTTGCATTTTTCTCCCAAACGAAAGACACTAGAATGAAAATTGTAAAGCCTCCTGTTAGTGCTTCATCTACACGTTATAGCCCTGAATTTTCCAATGCCTATCTCTTTGCAAAAGAGAGATATCGGCAAGGAAAAGCTGCATTGTACTTTTGCATTTTTCTCCCAAACGAAAGACACTAGAATGAAAATTTTAAAGCCTCCTGTTAGTGCTTCATCTACACGTTATAGCCCTGCATTTTTCAATGCCTATCTCTTTGCAAAAGAGAGATATCGGCAAGGAAATGCTGTATTGTACCTTTGCATTTTTCTCCCAAACGAAAGACACTAGAATGAAAATTTTAAAGCCTCCTGTTAGTGCTTCATCTACACGTTATAGCCCTGCATTTTCCAATGCCTATCTCTTTGCAAAAGAGAGATATCGGCAAGGAAAAGCTGTATTGTACCTTTGCATTTTTCTCCCAAACGAAGGACACTAGAATGAAAATTTTAAAGCCTCCTGTTAGTGCTTCATCTACACGTTATAGCCCTGAATTTTCCAATGCCTATCTCTTTGCAAAAGAGAGATATCGGCAAGGAAAAGCTGTATTGTACCTTTGCATTTTTCTCCCAAACCAAAGACACTAGAATGAAAATTTTAAAGCCTCCTGTTAGTGCTTCATCTACACGTTATAGCCCTGAATTTTCCAATGCCTATCTCTGTGCAAAAGAGAGATATCGGCAAGGAAATGCTGTATTGTACCTTTGCATTTTTCTCCCAAACGAAAGACACTAGAATGAAAATTTTAAAGCCTCCCGTTAGTGCTTCATCTACACGTTATAGCCCTGCATTTTCCAATGCCTATCTCTTTGCAAAAGAGAGATATCGGCAAGGAAAAGCTGTATTGTACCTTTGCATTTTTCTCCCAAACGAAAGACACTAGAATGAAAATTGTAAAGCCTCCTGTTAGTGCTTCATCTACACGTTATAGCCCTGAATTTTCCAATGCCTATCTCTTTGCAAAAGAGAGATATCGGCAAGGAAAAATTGTATTGTACCTTTGCATTTTTCTCCCAAACGAAAGACACTAGAATGAAAATTTTAAAGCCTCCTGTTAGTGCTTCATCTACACGTTATTGCCCTGAATTTTCCAATGCCTAGCTCTTTGCAAAAGAGAGATATCGGCAAGGAAAAGCTGTATTGTACCTTTGCATTTTTCTCCCAAACGAAGGACACTAGATTGAAAATTTTAAAGCCTCCTATTAGTGCTTCATCTACACGTTATAGCCCTGAATTTTCCAATGCCTATCTCTTTGCAAAAGAGAGATATCGGCAAGGAAAAGCTGTATTGTACCTTTGCATTTTTCTCCCAAACGAAGGACACTAGAATGAAAATTTTAAAGCCTCCTGTTAGTGCTTCATCTACACGTTATAGCCCTGAATTTTCCAATGCCTATCTCTTTGCAAAAGAGAGATATCGGCAAGGAAAAGCTGTATTGTACCTTTGCATTTTTCTCCCAAACGAAAGACACTAGAATGAAAATTTTAAAGCCTCCTGTTAGTGCTTCATCTACACGTTATAGCCCTGCATTTTCCAATGCCTATCTCTTTGCAAAAGAGAGATATCGGCAAGGAAAAGCTGCATTGTAACTTTGCATTTTTCTCCCAAACGAAAGACACTAGAATGAAAATTGTAAAGCCTCCTGTTAGTGCTTCATCTACACGTTATAGCCCTGAATTTTCCAATGCCTATCTCTTTGCAAAAGAGAGATATCGGCAAGGAAAAGCTGCATTGTACTTTTGCATTTTTCTCCCAAACGAAAGACACTAGAATGAAAATTTTAAAGCCTCCTGTTAGTGCTTCATCTACACGTTATAGCCCTGCATTTTCAAATGCCTATCTCTTTGCAAAAGAGAGATATCGGCAAGGAAAAGCTGTATTGTACCTTTGCATTTTTCTCCCAAACGAAAGACACTAGAATGAAAATTGTAAAGCCTCCTGTTAGTGCTTCATCTACACGTTATAGCCCTGAATTTTCCAATGCCTATCTCTTTGCAAAAGAGAGATATCGGCAAGGAAAAACTGTATTGTACCTTTGCATTTTTCTCCCAAACGAAAGACACTAGAATGAAAATTTTAAAGCCTCCTGTTAGTGCTTCATCTACACGTAATAGTCCTGAATTTTCCAATGCCTATCTCTTTGCAAAAGAGAGATATCGGCAAGGAAATGCTGTATTGTACCTTTGCATTTTTCTCCCAAACGAAAGACACTAGAATGAAAATTTTAAAGCCTCCTGTTAGTGCTTCATCTACACGTTATAGCCCTGCATTTTTCAATGCCTATCTCTTTGCAAAAGAGAGATATCGGCAAGGAAAAGCTGTATTGTACCTTTTGTATTTTTCTCCCAAACGAAAGACACTAGAATGAAAATTGTAAAGCCTCCTGTTAGTGCTTCATCTACACGTTATAGCCCTGAATTTTCCAATGCCTATCTCTTTGCAAAAGAGAGATATCGGCAAGGAAAAATTGTATTGTACCTTTGCATTTTTCTCCCAAACGAAAGACACTAGAATGAAAATTTTAAAGCCTCCTGTTAGTGCTTCATCTACACGTTATTGCCCTGAATTTTCCAATGCCTAGCTCTTTGCAAAAGAGAGATATCGGCAAGGAAAAGCTGTATTGTACCTTTGCATTTTTCTCCCAAACGAAGGACACTAGATTGAAAATTTTAAAGCCTCCTATTAGTGCTTCATCTACACGTTATAGCCCTGAATTTTCCAATGCCTATCTCTTTGCAAAAGAGAGATATCGGCAAGGAAAAGCTGTATTGTACCTTTGCATTTTTCTCCCAAACGAAGGACACTAGAATGAAAATTTTAAAGCCTCCTGTTAGTGCTTCATCTACACGTTATAGCCCTGAATTTTCCAATGCCTATCTCTTTGCAAAAGAGAGATATCGGCAAGGAAAAGCTGTATTGTACCTTTGCATTTTTCTCCCAAACGAAAGACACTAGAATGAAAATTTTAAAGCCTCCTGTTAGTGCTTCATCTACACGTTATAGCCCTGCATTTTCCAATGCCTATCTCTTTGCAAAAGAGAGATATCGGCAAGGAAAAGCTGCATTGTACCTTTGCATTTTTCTCCCAAACGAAAGACACTAGAATGAAAATTGTAAAGCCTCCTGTTAGTGCTTCATCTACACGTTATAGCCCTGAATTTTCCAATGCCTATCTCTTTGCAAAAGAGAGATATCGGCAAGGAAAAGCTGCATTGTACTTTTGCATTTTTCTCCCAAACGAAAGACACTAGAATGAAAATTTTAAAGCCTCCTGTTAGTGCTTCATCTACACGTTATAGCCCTGCATTTTCAAATGCCTATCTCTTTGCAAAAGAGAGATATCGGCAAGGAAAAGCTGTATTGTACCTTTGCATTTTTCTCCCAAACGAAAGACACTAGAATGAAAATTGTAAAGCCTCCTGTTAGTGCTTCATCTACACGTTATAGCCCTGAATTTTCCAATGCCTATCTCTTTGCAAAAGAGAGATATCGGCAAGGAAAAACTGTATTGTACCTTTGCATTTTTCTCCCAAACGAAAGACACTAGAATGAAAATTTTAAAGCCTCCTGTTAGTGCTTCATCTACACGTAATAGTCCTGAATTTTCCAATGCCTATCTCTTTGCAAAAGAGAGATATCGGCAAGGAAATGCTGTATTGTACCTTTGCATTTTTCTCCCAAACGAAAGACACTAGAATGAAAATTTTAAAGCCTCCTGTTAGTGCTTCATCTACACGTTATAGCCCTGCATTTTTCAATGCCTATCTCTTTGCAAAAGAGAGATATCGGCAAGGAAAAGCTGTATTGTACCTTTGCATTTTTCTCCCAAACGAAAGACACTAGAATGAAAATTGTAAAGCCTCCTGTTAGTGCTTCATCTACACGTTATAGCCCTGAATTTTCCAATGCCTATCTCTTTGCAAAAGAGAGATATCGGCAAGGAAAAACTGTATTGTACCTTTTCATTTTTCTCCCAAACGAAAGACACTAGAATGAAAATTTTAAAGCCTCCTGTTAGTGCTTCATCTACACGTTATAGCCCTGAATTTTCCAATGCCTATCTCTTTGCAAAAGAGAGATATCGGCAAGGAAAAGCTGTATTGTACCTTTGCATTTTTCTCCCAAACGAAATACACTAGAATGAAAATTTTAAAGCCTCCTGTTAGTGCTTCATCTACACGTTATAGCCCTGCATTTTCCAATGCCTATCTCTTTGCAAAAGAGAGATATCGGCAAGGAAAAGCTGCATTGTACCTTTGCATTTTTCTCCCAAACGAAAGACACTAGAATGAAAATTGTAAAGCCTCCTGTTAGTGCTTCATCTACACGTTATAGCCCTGAATTTTCCAATGCCTATCTCTTTGCAAAAGAGAGATATCGGCAAGGAAAAGCTGCATTGTACTTTTGCATTTTTCTCCCAAACGAAAGACACTAGAATGAAAATTTTAAAGCCTCCTTTTAGTGCTTCATCTACACGTAATAGTCCTGAATTTTCCAATGCCTATCTCTTTGCAAAAGAGAGATATCGGCAAGGAAATGCTGTATTGTACCTTTGCATTTTTCTCCCAAACGAAAGACACTAGAATGAAAATTTTAAAGCCTCCTGTTAGTGCTTCATCTACACGTTATAGCCCTGCATTTTCCAATGCCTATCTCTTTGCAAAAGAGAGATATCGGCAAGGAAAAGCTGTATTGTACCTTTGCATTTTTCTCCCAAACGAAGGACACTAGAATGGAAATTGTAAAGCCTCCTGTTAGTGCTTCATCTACACGTTATAGCCCTGAATTTTCCAATGCCTATCTCTTTGCAAAAGAGAGATATCGGCAAGGAAAAGCTGCATTGTACCTTTGCATTTTTCTCCCAAACGAAGGACACTAGATTGAAAATTTTAAAGCCTCCTATTAGTGCTTCATCTACACGTTATAGCCCTGAATTTTCCAATGCCTATCTCTTTGCAAAAGAGAGATATCGGCAATGAAAAGCTGCATTGTACTTTTGCATTTTTCTCCCAAACGAAAGACACTAGAATGAAAATTTTAAAGCCTCCTGTTAGTGCTTCATCTACACGTTATAGCCCTGAATTTTCCAATGCCTATCTCTGTGCAAAAGAGAGATATCGGCAAGGAAATGCTGTATTGTACCTTTGCATTTTTCTCCCAAACGAAAGACACTAGAATGAAAATTTTAAAGCCTCCTGTTAGTGCTTCATCTACACGTTATAGCCCTGCATTTTCCAATGCCTATCTCTTTGCAAAAGAGAGATATCGGCAAGGAAAAGCTGCATTGTACCTTTGCATTTTTCTCCCAAACGAAAGACACTAGAATGAAAATTGTAAAGCCTCCTGTTAGTGCTTCATCTACACGTTATAGCCCTGAATTTTCCAATGCCTATCTCTTTGCAAAAGAGAGATATCGGCAAGGAAAAGCTGCATTGTACTTTTGCATTTTTCTCCCAAACGAAAGACACTAGAATGAAAATTTTAAAGCCTCCTGTTAGTGCTTCATCTACACGTTATAGCCCTGCATTTTCCAATGCCTATCTCTTTGCAAAAGAGAGATATCGGCAAGGAAAAGCTGCATTGTACCTTTGCATTTTTCTCCCAAACGAAAGACACTAGAATGAAAATTGTAAAGCCTCCTGTTAGTGCTTCATCTACACGTTATAGCCCTGAATTTTCCAATGCCTATCTCTTTGCAAAAGAGAGATATCGGCAAGGAAAAGCTGCATTGTACTTTTGCATTTTTCTCCCAAACGAAAGACACTAGAATGAAAATTTTAAAGCCTCCTTTTAGTGCTTCATCTACACGTAATAGTCCTGCATTTTCCAATGCCTATCTCTTTGCAAAAGAGAGATATCGGCAAGGAAAAGCTGCATTGTACCTTTGCATTTTTCTCCCAAACGAAAGACACTAGAATGAAAATTGTAAAGCCTCCTGTTAGTGCTTCATCTACACGTTATAGCCCTGAATTTTCCAATGCCTATCTCTTTGCAAAAGAGAGATATCGGCAAGGAAAAGCTGCATTGTACTTTTGCATTTTTCTCCCAAACGAAAGACACTAGAATGAAAATTTTAAAGCCTCCTGTTAGTGCTTCATCTACACGTTATAGCCCTGCATTTTCCAATGCCTATCTCTTTGCAAAAGAGAGATATCGGCAAGGAAAAGCTGCATTGTACCTTTGCATTTTTCTCCCAAACGAAAGACACTAGAATGAAAATTGTAAAGCCTCCTGTTAGTGCTTCATCTACACGTTATAGCCCTGAATTTTCCAATGCCTATCTCTTTGCAAAAGAGAGATATCGGCAAGGAAAAGCTGCATTGTACTTTTGCATTTTTCTCCCAAACGAAAGACACTAGAATGAAAATTTTAAAGCCTCCTGTTAGTGCTTCATCTACACGTTATAGCCCTGCATTTTCAAATGCCTATCTCTTTGCAAAAGAGAGATATCGGCAAGGAAAAGCTGTATTGTACCTTTGCATTTTTCTCCCAAACGAAAGACACTAGAATGAAAATTGTAAAGCCTCCTGTTAGTGCTTCATCTACACGTTATAGCCCTGAATTTTCCAATGCCTATCTCTTTGCAAAAGAGAGATATCGGCAAGGAAAAACTGTATTGTACCTTTGCATTTTTCTCCCAAACGAAAGACACTAGAATGAAAATTTTAAAGCCTCCTGTTAGTGCTTCATCTACACGTAATAGTCCTGAATTTTCCAATGCCTATCTCTTTGCAAAAGAGAGATATCGGCAAGGAAATGCTGTATTGTACCTTTGCATTTTTCTCCCAAACGAAAGACACTAGAATGAAAATTTTAAAGCCTCCTGTTAGTGCTTCATCTACACGTTATAGCCCTGCATTTTTCAATGCCTATCTCTTTGCAAAAGAGAGATATCGGCAAGGAAAAGCTGTATTGTACCTTTGCATTTTTCTCCCAAACGAAAGACACTAGAATGAAAATTGTAAAGCCTCCTGTTAGTGCTTCATCTACACGTTATAGCCCTGAATTTTCCAATGCCTATCTCTTTGCAAAAGAGAGATATCGGCAAGGAAAAACTGTATTGTACCTTTGCATTTTTCTCCCAAACGAAAGACACTAGAATGAAAATTTTAAAGCCTCCTGTTAGTGCTTCATCTACACGTTATAGCCCTGAATTTTCCAATGCCTATCTCTTTGCAAAAGAGAGATATCGGCAAGGAAAAGCTGTATTGTACCTTTGCATTTTTCTCCCAAACGAAAGACACTAGAATGAAAATTTTAAAGCCTCCTGTTAGTGCTTCATCTACACGTTATAGCCCTGCATTTTCCAATGCCTATCTCTTTGCAAAAGAGAGATATCGGCAAGGAAAAGCTGCATTGTACCTTTGCATTTTTCTCCCAAACGAAAGACACTAGAATGAAAATTGTAAAGCCTCCTGTTAGTGCTTCATCTACACGTTATAGCCCTGAATTTTCCAATGCCTATCTCTTTGCAAAAGAGAGATATCGGCAAGGAAAAGCTGCATTGTACTTTTGCATTTTTCTCCCAAACGAAAGACACTAGAATGAAAATTTTAAAGCCTCCTTTTAGTGCTTCATCTACACGTAATAGTCCTGAATTTTCCAATGCCTATCTCTTTGCAAAAGAGAGATATCGGCAAGGAAATGCTGTATTGTACCTTTGCATTTTTCTCCCAAACGAAAGACACTAGAATGAAAATTTTAAAGCCTCCTGTTAGTGCTTCATCTACACGTTATAGCCCTGCATTTTCCAATGCCTATCTCTTTGCAAAAGAGAGATATCGGCAAGGAAAAGCTGCATTGTACCTTTGCATTTTTCTCCCAAACGAAAGACACTAGAATGACAATTGTAAAGCCTCCTGTTAGTGCTTCATCTACACGTTATAGCCCTGAATTTTCCAATGCCTATCTCTTTGCAAAAGAGAGATATCGGCAAGGAAAAGCTGCATTGTACTTTTGCATTTTTCTCCCAAACGAAAGACACTAGAATGAAAATTTTAAAGCCTCCTGTTAGTGCTTCATCTACACGTTATAGCCCTGAATTTTCCAATGCCTATCTCTTTGCAAAAGAGAGATATCGGCAAGGAAAAGCTGTATTGTACCTTTGCATTTTTCTCCCAAACGAAAGACACTAGAATGAAAATTTTAAAGCCTCCTGTTAGTGCTTCATCTACACGTTATAGCCCTGCATTTTCCAATGCCTATCTCTTTGCAAAAGAGAGATATCGGCAAGGAAAAGCTGCATTGTACCTTTGCATTTTTCTCCCAAACGAAAGACACTAGAATGAAAATTGTAAAGCCTCCTGTTAGTGCTTCATCTACACGTTATAGCCCTGAATTTTCCAATGCCTATCTCTTTGCAAAAGAGAGATATCGGCAAGGAAAAGCTGCATTGTACTTTTGCATTTTTCTCCCAAACGAAAGACACTAGAATTAAAATTTTAAAGCCTCCTTTTAGTGCTTCATCTACACGTAATAGTCCTGAATTTTCCAATGCCTATCTCTTTGCAAAAGAGAGATATCGGCAAGGAAATGCTGTATTGTACCTTTGCATTTTTCTCCCAAACGAAAGACACTAGAATGAAAATTTTAAAGCCTCCTGTTAGTGCTTCATCTACACGTTATAGCCCTGCATTTTCCAATGCCTATCTCTTTGCAAAAGAGAGATATCAGCAAGGAAAAGCTGTATTGTACCTTTGCATTTTTCTCCCAAACGAAGGACACTAGAATGAAAATTTTAAAGCCTCCTGTTAGTGCTTCATCTACACGTTATAGCCCTGAATTTTCCAATGCCTATCTCTTTGCAAAAGAGAGATATCGGCAAGGAAAAGCTGTATTGTACCTTTGCATTTTTCTCCCAAACGAAAGACACTAGAATGAAAATTTTAAAGCCTCCTGTTAGTGCTTCATCTACACGTTATAGCCCTGAATTTTCCAATGCCTATCTCTGTGCAAAAGAGAGATATCGGCAAGGAAATGCTGTATTGTACCTTTGCATTTTTCTCCCAAACGAAAGACACTAGAATGAAAATTTTAA